>NC_139969.1:45869710-46178210 GCF_963993115.1 Abramis brama | reverse complement strand
CTAGCATGCTATGCCACTTTAATCAAAACCTATTAACGTTACAAAGCTATAGCAATGTCATGTCATTAAATACGATAAACAGTGATTCTGGAACAGATCTGCGTCTTCCTTATCCCGTTAAAAAACATATTACAGTATGTAATCATATTCCGTCTTTTCGAAAAAAAAGTTGCATTAACTGTTCGTTACAAGCAGCATTTGCCGTCAGGCAGATAGCTAACATAAACATATTTTTGCTAGCCTACCTGCTGCAAAAGTACACCATTTGTACAAGACAAGTAGAGCTATTTTATCCAGTGTAATTTATCACTTATCACTATATTTTTTTACCTTTATCTTCTTTCTTTTCTGGCTTCCTGAAGCATAATTCGCTTCGTGATAACTGCCGAGGAGGTTTTGTATTTTGCCGGCAGCAGAGACGCGTGGTTGGCTGGCTGCTGTCAGCACTACTGAGGGCGGCCCCCTTGAGGGGGATCCCGATAACAGTGTCATTGCACTTTACTGCATTGACTATCAAAGGGGCGCTCACACAGTTTGTCGTTGCATTTTATTCTTAACCAGTCGTTGTCTTGGGGCCCCAGGCCAGCTCGGGGCCCCAAGCAATTGCTTGGTTCTCTTACGAGAGGTTCTCTCGTATTGCGTAAGCTTGCTTACGCACCGGGAAAGGTCGTCTTTTCTCGAAATACTGAAGCCAAAATTATCCTTAATTTTCATATATTGTCAACGCAGTGCAGCTGCGGCCAGCTGAGCTAGAGCGGCATACTGCGCGCTCATTAGCTGCCGCGTGGCAACTGCTTTAGCCTACCGGTGAGCCCGGCGTGACGTCACGCCCAATGAGGGCGCGCGCGCCCTTGGCGCGTCACAGCCCGCCAGAATGGGCGGCGTCAGAGCGTATAAAAGAGGGCTCGGAGGCTAAATTCTCTGATTTCTGTCTTTTCAGCGAAGCACTCGCATCGCTGTACTCGAGGAGAAGCCGTCGCCGTTGTCCTGCAAGGAACAGCATCGAGCCAGCTTAGGACAGCCTGAAGAAGCCGGACGATTCCTCGCCGCCTTCAGCCTGCCGTGCCAGCTCCGCTATCCGGCGATATCCTTTCTCTCGCTTGTGTGTGTGTTTCTTCCGCAGCACATTCTAAAAGAGCAGAGGCGTTGTTTCAAATGCCTCGCACCACGTGCGGCTCATGCCGCGCTCCGCTCAGCGACGGAGACCGCCATCTCATTTGCGCTCTCTGCCTGGGCCGGGACCACGCAGCCGTCGCTTTATCTTCGGGCGGCTGTGATTCCTGTGAAGAGCTCTCGATGTCGACCCTGCGGGCTCGACTCGCCCTCTTCACGGAACCTGCTCCACCTGTCTCTGGGCCGCGAAAAAAGAAACGCCGCTCTCAAAGACCACCGGAGCCCGAGATTCGAGTCAGGCCTTCGCCGGAGCCCCTCCCGCGAGCCTCGCTCTCTCCCTCTCCGCCCCCGCTTCCCGACGCGCAGCCGACGGCTCTCGCCCTCGATGCCGTCGATGTGGGAGATGAAGCGGAGGATGACGCAGCTCTGGACAGCTGTTCGCTTATGGCGTCGGACAGCGAAGGATGGTCCGGTTCGCTTTCCGCCGCCTCTTCCGCCGTAGAGTCGGGTAGGACCCACGCCAGTATGGACGCTGAGCTTCTCCGCCTCCTCACCATGGCTGTCGAGCATTTGGGCCTCGAATGGTCCCCGCCCGCGGTGCCCGCACCGAACAGACTCGACGGATGTTTCCTGCCCAGCCGCCGCCAAGCGCCAGCGTCCAGACCGGCGCCTTTTCTACCAGAGCTTCACGAGGAGTTATCCAAATCGTGGAACGCGCCAGTTTCGGCCAGGCTTCGCTCTCCGGCCTCATCGACTCTCTCCCGCGTGGACGGAGCCGCGGAGAAGGGTTATAACCAGATCCCACCGGTCGAACAGGCGGTCGCAGCGCACCTTTGCCCCCCATCCTCGAGATGGCGCTCAAAGTCTGCCCTCCCGTCCAAAGCCTGCAGGACTACTTCGGCGTTTGTCAGCCGCGCTTTCTCCGCCGCTGGTCAAGCCGCCTCAGCCCTGCACACAATGGCGGTTCTTCAGGTTCTCCAGGCCGACCTCCTCCGCCAGCTGGATGAGGGTGGCCCGGACAAAGCCGCCTTAACTGACCTACGCAGCGTGACGGATCTCTCCCTTCGCACTACAAAGGTAGCGGCCCAAGCCATCGGTCGTGCTATGGCTTCGCTTACAGTCACCGAGCGCCACCTCTGGTTAACACTGGCCGACATGGGGGAACAGGAGCGGTCCATCTTTCTCAACGCCCCGCTCTCACCCACTGGTCTCTTCGGCCCAGCGGTGAGCGGCCTCGTGGACCGTTTCTCGGAGGTGCAGAAAGCATCGCAGGCCATGAACCTCTTTCTGCCACGCTGCTCGAGCTCCGCTGCAGGCCGCTCGCATACACAGCCTCCTGCACGCAGCTCCGCTCAGCGCCCCTCTCGACCTCCGCCGTCGCAGCAGCGCCAGCGCGGCCGCCCCAGGTCCCGCTCCACCAGCCAGCACAAGCCGCCGCCCCCGCGGGGTCCTCGGCCAAGAGTTTCGTTGAAACCCGAGCCTGAGAAGTCCTCCTAGCACTCGTCAGGAGGAAAAGACGGTTGGGTCCCGCCGAGGCCGGACCGCCGTCAAAACGCATCTATACCCCTCTGACAGTCCCCTTCATAAAGGCTACTGCAGTAGTGTTCACCGCAGCCAACGGGCCAGTTTCTCAACTCTCTCGCCTGCACACAAACGCCGTTTTTACGGCGACCCAGATAAATCGCAAAAAGAGCATAGAATCTGGTCATTCGGCTCACGCCGACAGTGTTATGAGTGTAGTAAACATGCCCACCCCCCAGTGTTCATTTCTACACACAAGCACAATCTCCCCGGTGTATCCCACAGAGCACACTCACATAAAGCGCGCTCCCGCCGCTCGAGTGTTAAATGTAGGTCATGTGCCCACGCCCCAGCGCTCACACCTACACAATGCCCGCTCTGTTTCACACACTCAGGGTCCAGTTCTCGCAGAGCCTTCTGCCACTGGCCGTGCGTTAATAAAGAGCCCTGTGCCCGCTACCCAGCGCTCACATGCAAACATTCACGCACCCGCCCCGCCTCCGCGCCGCGAGCTGCCCCAGGCAACGCTCTCTCAGAGCGCCGTTCAGCCGGCTGCCGCTCTCAGCGAGCCCCCGTCTCCCAGCACTGTCACCGCGTGTCTCACGCATTTGCCACTGCAGGCTCCCCGCCCCGCGCTGTGCGGCGAGCGGGACCCAGAGGCCATTCGACCCCTAGCTATGAGTGCGAATGCATGGAAAGCTATTCCAGGGGTGTCGAAATGGGTGCTGAACACGGTAATAAAGGGCTATTCGCTTCAATTCGCTCACCGCCCCCCGCGCTTTCGCGCTCGGGTCGAGACACAGGTGAAGGCGGATGCAACCCATCTGCTTCACTCAGAGATAGCGAGGTTGCTGCGCAAAGGCGCGATAGAGCGGGTTCACCCTTCTGTTACCGAGGCAGGCCTTTACAGCCATTATTTCCTCGTACCCAAGAAGGGCGGAGCACTCAGACCTATATTAGATCTGAGATATTTGAACAAAGCGCTCATGAAACGCCAGTTCAAAATGCTCACGACCAGGCAAATCCTCGCGCTGATTCGCCCGGGGGACTGGTTTATTTCTCTCGATCTGAAAGACGCATACTTTCAGATTCAGATTATACCCCGTCACAGGCCATTCTTGAGATTCGCCTTCGACGGCCAGGTATATCAATACACTGTCCTGCCGTTCGGCCTGTCCCTGGCACCCCGTACATTTACGAAGTGCATGGATTCGGCTCTCGCTCCCCTGAGAGCACAGGGAATGCGAATTCTGAATTATCTGGACGATTGGCTCATCCTGGCGCAATCGATAGAGGAAATCATTTCTCACAAGGATGCGCTTCTCAGTCATTTAGAAAGCCTGGGTCTTTCTGTGAACTGGGACAAGAGCTCACTAACCCCCAGCCAGTCTATCACTTTTCTGGGAATAGATCTGGACTCAGTGGCTATGACGGCCAGGCTGTCAGAACAGCGCGCACGCCGTGTTCGACACCTCGCCGCTTCCATTCAGGTGGGCAAATGTCTCCCTCTGAAGACATTTCAGATACTGTTGGGCCATATGGCATCAGCCGCGGCAGTCTTACAGCTGGGTTTACTACGTATGCGCCCGCTTCAGTGCTGGCTGAAATCGAAAGTGCCCCGCAGAGCGTGGATTTCGGGCCGTGCGCGAGTCAGCGTGACTCAGGGCTGTGTGTCAGCCCTGCATCCCTGGCTGGCGGCCGAATGGTACCGACAGGGCGTGATGATAGGGGTCATCTCGCACCGCAAAGTGGTCTCGACAGACGCGTCCAACATGGGTTGGGGAGCGGTTCACGAAGGCAGCCCGATCTGCGGCCCCTGGTCGAATGCGGAGAAAAGCCTTCACATAAACTGTCTAGAGATGCTGGCGGTCGAGAAAGCCTTGAAGCATTTTCTACCGCTCCTGCGAGGACACCATGTTCTAGTTCGCTCGGACAACATGTCAGTGGTGTCTTATGTAAACCGCCAGGGCGGAATCAGATCCGGAGCTCTGCGCGCCCTCACAGAGCGCCTCCTGGTATGGGCTCAGGGCTCGTTGCGCACTCTAAGAGCTTCGCACGTGCCCGGTCGCCTGAACGACGGCCCGGACAAACTGTCCAGGGACAACGTCCCTCCGGGAGATTGGGCTCTGCACCGCCAGACAGTCCAGATGCTATGGCATCGCTTTGGCGAAGCAAAGATCGACCTTTTCGCTGCGAGCGACAATGCTCAGTGCCAGAGGTTTTTCTCAAAGAGCGAGGACGCGCTGGCCCAGATGTGGCCCAGCGTCCCGTTGTACGCGTTCCCTCCGATCTCTATGCTGCCTCAAGTGCTAGCGAGGATCAGGGAGACGAACTGTGCAGTGCTCCTCATAGCCCCGCGCTGGGAAAACCAGCCGTGGTTCCCAGAGCTGACGAGACTTTCAGAGTCAGCCCCGTGGCCGATCCCGGTGAGGAGAGACCTTCTCTCTCAAGCCCGGGGGTCAATTCTGCATCCCCATCCAGAGCGCTTGTCTCTGCATGCGTGGGAAATCAACAAATATTTGTTGATCTGCCAGAAGGGGTAGTTAACACGATCGCGCAGTCCAGAGCCCCCGCTACGAGGCGGCTCTATGCGTCTAAATGGTCAGTGTTTAACAGGTGGTGCGCTGGAAAGGGTTCTGACGCTCGGTCCTGTGGAGTCCCACAGGTGTTGAGTTTTCTCCAGGAGCTATTGGATGCGGGCAGGTCCCCCTCCACGCTCAAAGTTTATGTCGCGGCTATTGCAGCGTTCGCCGGCTCGGCGCGCGGCCGCTCACTGGGCAAAAATGAACTCATAACCCGCTTTCTACGCGGGGCCAGAAGAATGAACCCTCCGCGCCCCCCGTCAGTCCCTATTTGGGACCTGTCGTTGGTCCTAGAGTCCCTAAAAGCGCATCCCTTCGAGCCTTTGGACTCTGTGGAGTTTAAATACTTGACGCTTAAGACCGTTTTTCTGCTAGCCCTGGCTTCAGTTAAACGAGTGGGTGATTTACATGCGCTGTCTGTCAGCGCGTCGTGTCTCGAGTTTGGCCCTAACGACTCGTTAGTCATTCTCAAACCGAAACACGGTTATGTCCCCAAAGTGTTAGGTACTCCATTTAGGGCCCAGGTTATTTCCCTCTCGGCCCTGCCGTCGTCAGGCAGTGAGGAGGGCAGTAACCTCCTTTGCCCAGTTAGGGCGTTAAGATACTACGTAACGCGCTCTGCAGCTTTCAGGCTCTCAGAGCAGCTCTTTGTTTCGTTTGGAGGACGCACCAAGGGTCTCGCCTCCTCGAAGCAGACACTGTCCAGATGGATAGTGGACGCTATTGCAGCAGCTTATGCGTCAAAAGACCTGCAGTGCCCTCTGGGCGTACGGGCTCATTCTACCAGAGGCATGGCCTCATCGTGGGCATGGTCCAGCGGAATTTCCATTCATGACATTTGTATGGCGGCGGGCTGGGCGTCCCCCTCCACATTTGTTAGGTTTTATAACCTGGAAGTTCCCGCCCTGCAGGCTAAACTTCTGTCTGTCTAGTCGTGTTCATGTCCTGCTCTCGCAGGCAGGCTGAATTATCGATTAGCTCGTCCATAGAGCTGCACTTTCAGGGTATCAGTATTATTAGACCGGCTGCGCCGCTCTTATATTCCCTATGTGTGCTTATGAACATGTGCTGGCCCGCTCTGCTGGCCACCTGTTTATTTCACCCTTATACTCTTCGGTTTCGGGAGTTATGTGTGATACTTAGGCTCGCACGGCGTGGACAAAGGGTTCCCGGTGCGTAAGCAAGCTTACGCAATACGAGAGAACCTCTCGTAAGAGAACGATACCGGTTACTCACGTAACCTCGGTTCTCTCTAGAAGAGGGAACGAGTATTGCGTTCCCTGCCGTGCTTTAAGCCACTAGCTCGTGTCGCTTCATTCGACAGAAAACAGAGAATTTAGCCTCCGAGCCCTCTTTTATACGCTCTGACGCCGCCCATTCTGGCGGGCTGTGACGCGCCCTCATTGGGCGTGACGTCACGCCGGGCTCACCGGTAGGCTAAAGCAGTTGCCGCGCGGCAGCCAATGAGCGCGCTGTATGCCGCTCTAGCTCAGCTGGCCGCAGCTGCACTGCGTTGACAATATATGAAAATTAAGGATAATTTTGGCTTCAGTATTTCGAGAAAAGACGACCTTTCCCGGTGCGTAAGCAAGCTTACGCAATACTCGTTCCCTCTTCTAGAGAGAACCGAGGTTACGTGAGTAACCGGTATCGTTTGCCTGCCTTGTCGCGACGGGCCTGGGTATGACTTTAGTGGAGGGGGTGAAGAAGAAAACTGTGAAAAAGGAGTGTACGTTTGTTTGAAGAACAACATCTTGTTGGCATGCAAGTAAAAACAACTGTAAATTATTTAAATTGTTACATTAATCTAGTTTTGTAAAAAAAAAAAACAGGAGAAACATATTTGACAGGAATACACAATGCCTGAGAGCCTTACAGTGCTATATTACACTATAGTTATATTTTTTGAGTTGTCACCTGAATATTGTGTTTCCTTTTATATAAATAGACATTTCCTCAATGAATTGGTGCAGAAAAATCCCCCAGAATGCAGGAGATGAAGTGTTTAAAGCCCACATTGTTCACCTGAAGTTTCAGTGTGTAAGATTTAGTGGCATCTAGTGGTGAGGTTAGTGAACTGCAATCATCTGTCCAGTCCTCCACTGCCCCCTACCTTTCAGAGAGCGTAGGACAGCTACGGTGGCTGACACAGCACAAACGGAGACAGCAGAGAGTGGCCAGTCAAGAAATGGGGTTTCTTTAGGTTTATTTATTAAGAGACCATATGTTAAAACCATATTAGTCTGGTAGGAAGGGGGGGTCCACCTGCACCCGAAAGGTATATTTTTTTAACCTAGTTTTTTGTAATCCTTAAGGTGTCTAGTAAAGGAATTTTTATGTTCCCCACGCAAATTATTGTCCCATATGTGCTTCATTTTCGGCTGTGAAAAATGAAAACTTTAAATCTACATAGAATCTGAACAATACATCCTACAGACACAATCCACCCCATTTTCTCTTCGTCTTTGCATGAGGAATTGATATATATGAGGATTGTCATGATTAGATGATGTATGGTGCATTAAAACTCAAATAAACGCAAAAAAATGTACAAAATCGGTGACATTGGATCACTGGAACTCCTCCCCTATGGACCCTATTGATATATGTTTTCTAACTTTTGTATTTTTATAGTCTTTATGATGTCTAATAAGCAAATGTTGATGATCCCTACTTGAAA
The DNA here is from genome assembly GCF_963993115.1 of Abramis brama. Taxonomy (NCBI): domain Eukaryota; kingdom Metazoa; phylum Chordata; class Actinopteri; order Cypriniformes; family Leuciscidae; genus Abramis; species Abramis brama. Next base: position 46,170,314 of record NC_139969.1, on the reverse strand, counting down.
AATTGTCACATGTTGGTCCAAATGAACATCTCCCATAATAAGGAGTTACTATTCAAACCGTTATATTGGTATTATATTTATTGAAACAAAACAGAAAACCACTCATATAGTCAAATGTGTGTGTGTATATATAGGGTATAACAAATCCCCATTAGAATAAACTGAAATAGAAAAAAGTGATTCTAATCAAAGGTCAGAAGGTCAAGGGCAATGATGTCTATTCATCATACAGCAGGTCTTCATAATCAACCTCTTGCTCCTCGTCTTCTTCACCATCTCCATCCATCTCCTCGACTGTTTCCTCCAGCAAGTCAGTGAGTAAAGTTGGGAGGATAGGTCCACAAGACCACACTGGTTCCAGGGTACCCTCTTTAGTCTTTTCCCAGCCTTGGCCAGGATCATGGGGCTTGGGACACCAGAATATCGGTGTGGCTGCTCTCTTGTAGTTGGCCAGACGGTGGTCGACATGGTTGATGTGTGGGACCAGGTTGTCTCTCCAGGGCGGGAGCCGGGACAAATCCACCTTGAATCTGGTGGTAAGCGTCTCATCCTCTCCAATCATTTTTTTCAGCATGATGCTGCACACTTTGTTGTTCACAGATTTTTCGCGGGCCTGGCCATACATTACACATGTAAATACCTCGATGTCCTCCACCATATCTGGCTCCACAGAGCACTGATCACCAAGTTTTCTGAGGACATAAATAATTAGTACGTCGACATTGGGACCGGAAAGCACAGGCGGATCCTAAATGTCAGCGAACTGGCAGAATGTAAGGGGGCAGACTACTGCACAACAATACTCTGCCTAAATGTCTTCACAGGAGAAGACGTTACAAGTACCTTTAGAGGCAAAGGGAAGGTTGGGCCTCTGAAAAAGCTGCAGAGTAATCCAAAGTACCATGCAGCCTTCGAATGAGTATTTTTGGTCAGATATCCTGTAGCATGTAATGGCAATTAATGCTTAACATAGGTATTGATACATTGTGACAATACATATAGAGTTTGCAATACTATAATTATTTATGTCCTCAGAAAACTTGGTGATCAGTGGTCTGTGGAGCCAGATGTGGTGGAGGACATTGAGGCATTTACATGTGTAATGTATGGCCAGGCCCACAAAAAATCTGTGAACAACGTGCGCAGCATCATGCTGAAAAAAATTATTGGAGAGGATGAGACTGTTGTGTATAAAAAAGGACGCTGGACGAGAGATTTATGCAAGCACATCTCTTTACTTTTCGGACAAACCGGAACCAAACATTTCAGACCAAAACAGCCGCAACCTAAACATGCAGCGAGGTGTTACGAAACGAACACAGATTAATTCGTCCTGAGCGGACATAACATTTTCCTCTCTCTGGGGGGGTTCAACTATGAAAAGTAGACACAAAGTCCTTCAGGTAATCGGGCCGTGCCCTGGCGCGCACTGGCCGTGGAGAACACACAGCTGAAGGTGAGGCTAACAGTGGTAGGGAGGCTGGGGAAAGGGGCAGCGACAATGATGATGGGGGCACTGGGTGTGACAACGAGGGAGTATCTTCAGGCTGTGCGGCTGCTTGTGGTATGGAGTCCTCCTGCTCCGCTCTGGGTGGCATTATGTCCCCGCTGTTCTGAGTTAACATTGCAGGAGGTGCTGGCACCTACTGAAGGCAGCTGGCGTGCCAGCGGGTGCCATCATGTGGCTGGTCCCAGTCGGCGGACCACTTGCTGTGGAGTGGACCAAAATGATGCCATCTTGTTTTCCCTGTGCGGTTGGCGAGCTCTCACCCAGTCTGCCACAGTGATATCTGGGATCCTGACCTTCTTTTTCTTGTCAAACCACTGTTTCATCCACTTCTGACAGCAGGTGACTGAGGCTTTGACTGGTGTGAGTGTGTTCTGGACTGCGGTGGGGTGGAGCCTGTAGGTGTACAGTTAGGTGTAACTCCCTACCCAGCATGAGCGAGGCTGGGGAAACCTCTGTGGTTGAATGCTGGGTAGCACGGTAGTGTAGCAGTGTTAGACGTATGACTTGTTTAAAGGAACAGCCCTGGGCCTGATGTGCTCTGATGCCATTTTTTAGGGATTGATGGAAGCGTTCCCTCCTGCCGTTTGCCTGTGGGTGATACAGGGCTGTACGGATGTGTCGAATCCCCCTGTTCTCCAGGTATGAAGTAAATTCCACAGATACAAACTGTGGACCATTGTCGGTGGTAATGGTCTGTGGAAGGCCCCAGCGGGAGAAGAGAGACTCCAGAAAGTCCACAATGACCTGGGAGGTGACAGAGCCGGTAGTGGTCAGCTCAGGCCATTTGGAGTGTAAACCATACACTACGACCAAGAACCGCTGATAGTGGGGGGCACCATGGATCTCGCCACATGTCTAATTGCAGATGCTCCCATGGTTTTGAGGGCCAGGCCAGGGGTTGCAGGGGTGGCGGGGGTCGACGACCAGTCTTTCCACTTACAAGACATGCTGGGCATTCTTTAACAAGGGCCTCAATGTCTTTGTCTATGCCTGGCCACCACACCAGGTCGCGGCTTCTCTGTTTAAGTTTGACTATTCCCAGGTGGCCCTCACGTGCCATGGCCAGCACACGGGCGCGAAGGGCCCCTGGAATCACGGTGCAAAACCAACACGCCACACGTCTCATTCCAACAAGAGAGCTCCTGCTTGACCAGAGAAAATGCTAACAGCTCCTCTGGTAATTCCCGTGGCCATCCCTGACGACTGTAGATGCAGAGCTGGAAGGATACTGGATCCTGTTTTGAAGCTGCCTTCAGTTCCTGTAGAGTGACAGTGGACTCGAGCAGAGTGTGTAGCGTGAGAATAATCTCACTTTCGATGTGGTTGACGCTGGTAGGCAGGGCCTGGGCAGGAACTGACCGAGAGAGAAGGTCTGCAACGACATTATCCCGGCCCGGGGTAAACTGTAGAGTATAGTTGTATTGGCGGAGGCGGTCATACCAACGATGCAGTCTCAGCGGCCTGTGCCCAGTGCCAGTAGAGAAAAGCAGAGCTGTCAAGGCCTGGTGGTCTGTTCTCAGCGTAAACTGGCGGCCATAAAGGTAGAGGTGCCATCTCTCACAAGCCCACATACAAGCGAGTGCCTCCTGCTCCCCAACTGAGTATATTTGTTCGGTTTGGTTCAGCGCTCGGGAGGCTAATGCAACAGGCCTCTCCACGCCATTCTGTACTTGTGACAGTACAGCCCCTATCGCCATGGCCGAGGCGTCACAGGTGACCAGGGTGTGACTGGATATGTCAAAATGTGCCAACACTGGAGGGGAGGTAAGTTGAGCTTTAAGAGTTTGCACTGCCTTGGTGCATTCTAATGACCAGACCCATGGCTCATCTCTCCGAAGCAGCTGGCGCAGTGGGGCTATTATGGTTGAATACTGAGGCATGAACTTCATGTAGTAGCCCGTCATGCCCAGGAATGAAGCGAGCTGGGCAGCCGAGGTCGGTTCGGGAACGGAGAGGATGGCCTCCACATTAGATTGAAGGGGAGAGATGCCCTCAGTGGAAAGTCGGAAGCCTACATATTCAATAGCCGGCACAGCAAAAACACATTTGCTGCCATTGAGGGTTAAACTGTGCTTGGCGAGGGCTTCGAACACACTCTGCAGGCGACTGTCATGGATAGCCGTAGTAGCACCATGTACCACCACATCATCAGGTTAAATAACAACACCTGGTATACCTGCCTGTACTGAGGTCATGACCTTTTGAAAGCAGGAGGGGGTGGAGCTAAGGCCAAACGGCATCCTCGTGTAGCGGAAAACACCGAGGTGTGTAACGAAGGCCATCAGGTTTCTGCTTTCAGGGTTGAGGGGCACCTGGAGATAGCCCTCTCTGAGATCCAGTTTCGAAAAGACAGTGGAGCCGTGAAATTGTGCCGTGAGCTCCTTCGACGTGGGCAATGGGTATCTGTCTGGGATGACTGCTTTATTTACTGCGCGGAGGTCCACACAGACTCGCAGATCCCCTGTTTTCTTTCTTACCACAACCAAATTTGAAATCCATGGTGAAGCATCAACCGGCTCAATGATACCGGCATCCAGCAGCCGCTGCAGCTCAACAGACACTCCATCCCTTCAGAGCCAGTGGAATACGGCGCAGTGGCTGGACGACTGGCATCACCGAGGAGTCAATGAGGGGTTGATGGGCAAAAGCAGACAGACAGCCCAGCCCTTCAAACAGTGATGACCACTTCTGATGTGGTCCGGCAGCGACAGTCATAATGGCAGCCCCCCCTGTGTCAATGAGTGAAAATCCCAATGCCATGAACAGATCCAGCCCCATTAAATTCACCCCTCGTCAGGCCACATTGAAGACAAAGGAGGGCAAGACCCTAGTGCCATAGCTAACAGTCACTGTGATGGACCTCAACAAGTCAATTTTTGAGTTACCATACCCATGTAGGACAGCAGGGGGCGTGGACAGTGGACAGGAATGAAAGAACTTATGGTATGTACTGGCATTCAGAAGGGAAACACTTGCATCTGTGTCTAGCAGCAGGGGAATACACACTGTGTTTATATTCACTGTACATGACTTGAATTGCATGGGCCCCGATGTTACATGGCGAATTATGGTGGGTGAACCACGGGGAGTGTTTGCATCCGACCTGGAGGGGGCAGAGCGGCACATTTTTGCAAAGTGATTTTTCCTGCCACAGTTACGGCATATTTGGTCATTAGCTGGACAGTGCCGGGCTCTGGTGGCATGTGTGTTTGATCCACAGTTACCGCAGGAAAACTGCCTTTGACGCTGACGCGGCCCTTGTTGTCTTGTGAGATGCATGACTGGGTCTGGGGCTGTGTCTGGTACATCCAAACCAGAGCTAGATGGCTGCTGCTGTTGCTGGCATGTGACTGTGCTCTTATGCATACTGCTTGGCTTAATGATGATTCTGTCTGTGTTAATTTAGCAGCACATTCCGCTGCACTTTCAATTTGGAATGCAATGGCAACAGCCTTAGCTAGTGTTAAGTCGTCTGATTCGAGTAGCAACGTCTCCCTGATTTTAGCCTGTGTAGTGTGCTCAATCAGTTGATGACGTATCATCTCGTCTGTCAATGCGCCGAATTTACAATGGCTGTCTAAACCTTTTAGGTTGGAGACGTACTGATGGACGGACTCCCCTGGTAGTTGGTGTCGTTATCTAAACATAAACCGTCTCAATAAAGCACTCTGTGGGGCAGCAAACTGGTCTTTTAAAAGTTTCACTGTCCCTGCATAGTCTGTATTTGTCCCGTTGCAGTTAACGTCTCCAGTACCCGTTGTCCCTCGACTCCTAAACAGTGCCTCAGCAATGCTGTTTTCCGAACTGCACTCACGTCAGCTAGTCCCGTAGCTTGTAGGTATGTTTCAAAAGACTGATGCCAGCGATTCCACGGTATTGTAGGCTCACCGGGAAGTGCGAGGAAAGGAGGTGGAGGAGGAAGAGAAAATTCAGCCATCCTCGTCGCCAATTGTTGTGTATAAAAAAGGACGCTGGACGAGAGATTTATGCATGCAACTCTCTTTACTTTTCGGACAAACCGGAACCAAACATTTCAGACAAAAACAGCTGCAACCTAAACATGCAGCGAGGCATTACCAAACGAACACAGATTAATTCGTCCTGAGCGGACATAACAGAGACGCTTACCACCAGATTCAAGGTGGATTTGTCCCGGCTCCCGCCCTGAAGAGACAACCTGGTCCCACACATCAACCATGTCGACCACCGTCTGGCCAACTACAAGAGAGCAGCCACACCGATATTCTGGTGTCCCAAGCCCCATGATCCTGGCCAAGGCTGGGAAAAGACTGAAGAGGGTACCCTGGAACCAGTGTGGTCTTGTGGACCTATCCTCCCAACTTTACTCACTGACTTGCTGGAGGAAACAGTCGAGGAGATGGATGGAGATGGTGAAAAAGACAAGGAGCAAGAGGTCGATTATGAAGACCTGCTGTATGATGAATAGACATCATTGCCCTTGACCTTTTTGTTATACCCTATATATACACACATTTGACTATATGAGTGGTTTTCTGTTTTGTTTCAATAAATATAATACCAATATAACGGTTTGAATAGTAACTCCTTATTATAGGAGATGTTCATTTGGACCAACATGTGACAATTTTTCAAGTAGGGATCATCAACATTTGCTTATTAGACATCATAAAGACTATAAAAATACAAAAGTTAGAAAACATATATCAATAGGGTCCATAGGGGAGGAGTTCCAGTGATCCAATGTCACCAATTTTGTACATTTTTTTGCGTTTATTTGAGTTTTAATGCACCATACATCATCTAATCATGACAATCCTCATATCTATCAATTCCTCATGCAAAGACGAAGAGAAAATGGGGTGGATTGTGTCTGTAGGATGTATTGTTCAGATTCTATGTAGATTTAAAGTTTTCATTTTTCACAGCCGAAAATCAAGCACGGACACAAAAGATGATACAAAAAATCACATATGGGACAATAATTTGCGTGGGGAACATAAAAATTCCTTTACTAGACACCTTAAGGATTACAAAAAACTAGGTTAAAAAAATATACCTTTCGGGTGCAGGTGGACCCCCCCCCTTCCTACCCTACTATATGTTATTTTGATTTGGCCACTGACAGACAACATGGGAAATGTAAGCCAATAGTGTGAAACACTGCCACTGTTTCTGCACCACAGTCCATCATCCGCCTTATAGCTTCATTACTTCAGCTGGAAATGATTTATCATCTTTGTTCTGTGGTTGCCAATCTGAACAATTTAGGGAGAAATCCTCCAGTGTCTGCACAGGGAGCTTTGCTGTGTCTCTGCTTTCTGAGAACAGCTGACTCAAAGTCACGCATCTACAAGCATGTGGAAGTAGTGAACATGTGCTATAAACACTTCTGTGCCTCTTCATGGCCGGAGAATAACACTTTCTAGATGTGCCCATGAAGCGTACAGTGAGTGTGGGTGTTTTACATGAAGTAAACACATCTAGAGCTGACACACACACACACACACACACACACACACACACACACACACACACACACACACACAGACGCACACAGGCATCCAAAACATGCTAATAGATGGCTAGATACACAGGTGGATAAATAAGAGATAAACGTGTTTAATATAAAGTTTTCAAATTCTGTCTAAGAGGCCATGAATAAGCTACAATAAATAAGCTACACTAAATCATGTGCAAATAATGAACGTTTGTGAACTGCAGTGTCCGGCTCCGCTGCGCTAACATCTGATGTGAATATACGTCGCGTTGTTCAGCATGTTGGTACAGAGACGCCAGAACTGCAACTGATAGAGCACACGATACTACGATATTCCTTCAAAAGCAGATCGTGGAGACATGTTAATCGTCCAGGATCAGAAACCCGTGATAGCGCACACCCCTACTTGCACTAGTATCTGTGGCTCTGCTCCTTCACTGTGTTTTCCACATGGACCTTTTATCCGTTTATCCGAGTTCAATCATACAGTGAAAACGATTAAATAACAACATGCATTACGTGTCTAAACCAACACATTCTTATCTGCACAATACATCTAAGCCTGCATTACCCATGTGTAACTTTTTCTTTTGCTAATTGCAGAGCAGATTACTGAAGTAAAGTCCTCATCAGCCACTGCAGAGGACAGACTGAAGCTGATGATACACAGGGCAACTGTCTGAGCAACGGGCAGCCAGATGAGACACAGGGCCACGACCCATCTAAAGTATCCAGATAGAGATGTATTGCCCATTTTCAATGGGAAAGTGAGCAAGCAACACTCACTCGGCAAGATTGCCCAGCAACATTATCCTAACTAGTGTGTTCTTCTACTCCTCTTTGAGATGCACACACACACTCAGACATTTGTGGGTACAAATCTAATTAACATTTTAACACAGGTGGTGTCAAGAAGCCAATCAATCCTAACTAGTAACAATTCACTTATGTATTCTATAGAGCAGTGCCTCATTTCACTCATTTACATGCTGAAGATACACCATATCTGCACAAATAAAGCTGGGCAATGTACATTTCTCTGCCAGAAGAAAGGGACAAATTACACTTCTACTTTATCTTTTAGTAAGAAGTTCTACACGCAAGTTGGTGAGCATCTTCTTAGTGTGCAGTCTACCGGCGTGGGTATGTGTGGGCACTGGCGCTGTCTAACTTCATGCACGTTTAATTGACTATACATGTGTTTAGGCTGATGTGCTGGTTTGCACAACTATCTATTAAGCCTTTTACTCACATAAAAATGGCCAACACTTTACCGTACACAAAACTGAGAGTAGTTACTGAGGAACGACCTGATAATCATTTAACTGTTAATAAGCAGTTCCTGGATATTTCAGAATAAAGGACTGTAAAGATGATAGTGGAGAGTTACTAGTGAACAGAGAGATCCTATATTAATTAATCATCAGATAATTAGTTCATTAATATCTGTGAATCAACACAGGCCTGATGGCCACTCTCGTCACGAGTACTTCTGTGAACTAAGTAAGGCTGTGAAGGAGGCAAAGCGTGCATTATTCAACAGAACTGCCTGAAAAATGCAAACAATATGGGAAATTACTGAAATACAGAAAGAAATACAGTGTGTGTGTGTGTGTGTGTGTGTGTGTGTGTGTGTGTGTGTGTGTGTGTGATGATCATCTATGCAGCTGCTCTGCTGTTGACAAGCGTATCATTATCTAGTGGCCAGTGACGGCACTGCAACACACCAGCACTAACTCACATTCACCTCACAGACAGTGTCTGGTCCCAGTGACTTCCATAGCAGGAAAAATATATACTATGGAAGTCAATGAGACCAGAAACTGTCTGATTACTGACATTCTTCTAAATATCTTCCTTTCTGTTCAGCAGAAGACAGAAACTCATACAGGACTGAAACAACATGAGGGAGAGTATATGATGATTTTAAACAGAATTGGAGTGATATGGGCAGTTTTTTTAGTGTAAGTTAGTAGTCTTGCGGCAGAGTTTTGAATATATTGCAAACGTGAGATAGAGTGTGCTGGTAGTCCAGAAAAAAGAACATTACAGTAATCGAGGCGAGATGTGATGAACGCGTGTACTAGTGCTTCAGCGTCTTTTGGACTGACATAGGGACGGAGTTTGGCAATACGGCGCAGATGAAAAAAGGACGCTTTACAAAGTTGACTAATGTAAGCGTCGAACGTCAGTGCAGGGTCAAGAATAATACCCAAGTTTTTGACAGTGGCAGATGGAATTATTGATGTAGCTTCAAGGTCAAGTCTGGGAATATTACTTAATTTTTTTGTTAGAGATGGAGGGCCAATGATTAATATTTCTGTTTTAGTCAGATTCAGACTGAGAAAATTGGAGTTGAGCCAGGTCTTCAATTCATTAATACATGATGATAATGATGTGGTCTGGTGAATAGAATCTGGTCGGCAAGCAGTATATATTTGGATATCGTCGGCGTAGCAGTGATATTGAAAACCGTGGCGGCGAATAATTTGTCCGAGAGGCAAAACGTAAATAATAAATAGTAACGGGCCGAGAACTGATCCCTGTGGAACACCTTGTTTGAGAGTGACAGTGGGAGATTTGTAATTGTGCATAGTGATGTAGTATTTCCTATCTGTCAGATAGGAGAAAAACCAGGATAACGCGGCTCCTGAGATACCAATCTCTGAGAGGCGCATGAGTAAGACTTTATGGCAGACAGTATCGAAAGCTGAGCTGAGGTCGAGTAGTAAAAGTAAGGAAAGGTTTCCCGAGTCACCAAAGAGTAAGAGGTCATTGATAACCCTTGCTAATGCAGTTTCATTATTGTATTATTAAATTAGAAAATAGTTTTAGCTTGATATCAAATCCTCACTATAGTCAAATAAATGTGTCTATACTGCAGCAAGTGCTACAAAAATCACAAAGCTTTGTACCATTTTGATTAAGTAAAAAATGGAACAACTTCAAAACATGAAAATGACTGAAAAGTACCAGAGGGTTAAATAAATATTATATCTTTATAATATTATCACTTGAAAGCACTGGCACATGTTAAAATAGTCATTGATCATGTTACTAGATTTTTGGATCCAGAATCGAGTTGCCCCCTTCCAAAGACAAGTCGATGGCGGACAAACAACACTCCTCATTACAATTGGGATGATCTTACCCATCAGAATGACTCCCTTGCGGACAGTGAGGAAGACGAGGAGGAATTTTATGATTCTGTTGATGCAATGGACCATGGTGAAGATGAGTGGAGTGACACTCAGGGAAAATAGACTCTACTATGGATGACACTGCTGTCACAAATTCTGATTCAAATGCACAATTTGAAAAATCTGGGGCCCCCCTTTACACAGGATCAGAGATAACAATTGCACAGGCAATAGTTCTAATTTTGTCATTTTCTCTGAGGCACAGTTTAACAGCAAGTGCTGTAGAAGACCTTTTAAAGCTCTTAAATGTCTTTCTCCCGAGTAGCAACATATTGCCAGAGTCTCTCCACCTCTTCCGAAAAATATTCCATGATCCATCTGAGTCTCTAAATGTTCACCTTTTCTGCAACATTTGCCAAACATATCTTCCAAAGAACAACATGCATTGTCCAGAGTGTAATGAGATAAATGACCCAAAAAAGAATATTGCAGAAGGCAATTTTTATACAAGTCTCTCTATCGAGGACCAGCTAAGAGACATCCTACAAAAAGATGATTGTGCATTTCAATCAGAAGTATATGGAACAAATGATGTGAGAAAGGGTGAAATGTATCAAACACTCCCTAATTTCACAGCTAATGACATATCACTACTATGGAACTGTGATGGCATTCCAATGTTTAAATCTTCATCTTTTTCATTGTGGCCCATCAGATGTGTAATAAACGAACTCCAACCAAATGTTCGTTTCAAAAACATGATACTCGCAGGCGTCTGGTTTGGGCGTGGTAAACCTGACATGTCCACCTACCTTAAGCAGTTTGTGGATGACATTCTAAAAATCAATTCGCAAGGTCTAGAATGGAGGCACCCACATACAAACACAACTGTGGTGTCTAAAGTTTTCCCTATTGTATGCTCATGTGACGCAGTAGCCCGATGTGTGCTTCAAGGTATACATCAGTTCAATGGTGCATATGGATGTGGACATTGCTTAAATGAAGGGAAAACAGTGCCAAAGGGAAGAGGACATGCCAGAGTCTATCCACCCACTGAGGCACAGAAAAGAACCCATGACCATGTCATTGAATGTGGGCAGAGGGCCATTGAGAACGATGTTGACCATGTGTTTGGGGTGAAGACAGTTTCACCATTAGTCCTCCTGAATCCCTCCACTGGTTTTGACATTGTGAACAGCTTTCCAATTGACTACATGCACTGTGTTGCCTTGGGAGTGACAAAGCAATTCTTGGACTTGTGGTTCAATAGCAAGTACCATGACAGCCCATGGTACATTGGGACATCACATAAGCTTGTTGATCAAAGGCTGCTTACCATCAAACCTCCATCTGATATACCAAGAATACCACGAACTGTGAAAGTTGCACAAAGGTGGAAGGCTGCAGAATGCAGAAGCTGGCTATTATTCTACAGTGGTCCTGTTCTGTACAAGATTCTTCCAACTAAATTTTTGAAACATTGGCTACTTCTGGTCACTGCCATGTTTTGCTTTCTGAAAGACACTGTCACAGAAAATGACTTGGTAGCAGCAACATCCAAGATCACAAAGTTTGTGCAGGAGATACCAACGACATATGGCTTGTGCCAAATGTCCTTCAATGTCCATCAACTTACACATTTGCCCTTCTCTGTCAAGATGTATGGACCTCTTTGGTGTACATCTGCATTTTCATTTGAGGGTCACAACCAGAAACTGAAGAGGTTGTGTCATGGAACAAATTGTATTCCATCTCAAATTGCACGCCAATTCAACATACTTCAGTCAATTCCCCAACTACTTAAACGAACAACGACTAGTGCTGATGTCTCAAATAGGGTGGGCAAACTTGTCAATGACTGGCTAGGTGTTTATCCTCTTGTTGCTAAGGCGCAAAAGCTAGAGGGTCTTGTTTTGCTGGGATGTTCTCGACAAAAAATGTTAGATCACAAAGAGAAGTTCTTAATGCTCCCAGTCTGTGATCTATCTGAAAATGATGAGTACTCTGCAGAGACATATGACAGAGCAATCGTGAATGGAAAACTGTTAACGACAGAGAAATATGGAAAGGAGTACAAACACAACAGTTTTACTGTCCAGCTAAATAATGGTTGCTTTGGAAAGATTGAGTCAATTGTAAATATCATACATGATCACAAAAACAATCCGCTCATCCAAGTTCAGCTTTTACAAACCACACTTGCTGGTTTTGTGTCTGAAGGATCTCCTTCCCATATAAAAGAAGTGGTGGCAACTCCAACACGTATGATTGTAAAACCTCTGGAAATTGTCCGCAAGGTTGTGCACATTCGCTTTAAAAAAACATGCTATATTGCATTACAACCAAACAGCATCGAGCTTGACTGATGTAGGCCTAGCATAAAGCTCAGCTGATGGCTGAATATTTTTATAGTAACTGAGCTGCATGGTGTTCCTGCAAGTGTAAATAAATCCTGTTATTGTGTCTACTATATGACATTCTACCTATATTGTATTTGTTGTATTGTAATTGTATTTATATTATTTTTATTTATGAATCTATCTATAATGTATATAATATCTGAATTGAAATGATTAAAATGATCTTGCTGTATAAATGTTTATAATATTTAATTGTAATTACCTGGAAAAACAGCACAACATATATAAATACAGATATAGAATTAAAAAAAATATACTACAGGACAAACTGAAATTCCATGAAAATAAATCTGAATGAAGGATTCTAAGAATCTAATAAGATCCTATAAGAATCCAAATAGATCCTACAGGACAACGTGAAATTCCATTAAAATTAATCAAAATGTCTAATAGGATTATAAGAATGTAATAAGATCCTATTGGAATCCAATAAGATCCTACAGGATAAACTGAAATTCCAATAGGATTTTTTGACAAGGGGGGAGTATCCTGTTTTCATGTTTACACTCGATCGCGCCCACGATCAAACACACACGCACGCACACACACCATATTCCATTGCAATCTTGACGTCGCAGCCCGTTCATTACAGCCATAATAAAATACAGGGTGTGCAGAATTATTAGGCACGTTGATTTTCTGATCATATTTTATTCCCAGGAACATTTTGCCAATTCCAAACCATATTAATCTTAGTAACTACTATTAATTTTGTATTTAATCATTTATAAGTGATATATAATTGTTCATGAAGGCTGGAAATGAAAAATGTCTTATTTTCAGGTGTGCAGAATTATTAGGCAAGTTTTCTTTTACAGATAAAATAAGCCAAAAAAGAGATTTAACAAAGACTGAAAAGTAAAAAATTATTAAATCCCCATGAGAAGAATGCAATACTAATGCAATACTAGATATTGGAGTTAAGGCATGACCATTGGACAGTGAAATGCTCATTAGGTCAGCAGGGTCAGACAAAAACAGGTGGAGAAGAAAAGACACATGTTAACTGCAAAAGAATGAAGAATTAAGGTGAAGAATTAAGTGTGAAACCATCGGGAACCCTTTAGTCTTCAGTGCCACCATTTTCCAGAACTCCAACTTACCTGGAGTCTCCAGAAGAGCAAGGTGTCAGGGTCTCAGAGACTTGGGTTAGGTAAAGAATCCTAAAAAATGACCCCCTCTTTATAAGAATCACAAGCTGAAGTGTTGTGAAATACATGAAGACTGTTTTTTATATTCTTTATAGACAGACAGATTGAGAGTGACTCTTGAAGGACCAGCACCACATCCTCTTCTACCACTATTTGAAGAATTCATCTTCTAGTATAAGTTTTAATAAGTTTTGGGAGATCATTTTTAGTCCATCTTTGCAAAACGGACTTCAGGGTAGGAGATGGACTAAAAATAAACTCCAAAAACTTAAAACGTATTCTGGAAGATGAATTCTTCAAATAGTGGTAGAAGAGGATGTGGTGCTGGTCCTTCAAGAGTCACTCTCAATCTGTCTGTCTATAAAGCCTATAAAAAATACTAAATACTTACAGAAAAGAATTATACAGACACCTGATATTTAATCTTATTAGATGTTTAGTTCACTGATGGATTATACTTTCAATAAAACATTTGCATGTGTTTGTAAAAGCTGTTTTAGTGCAAGTTTGGCCTGAGTTACTGCATTCCCTGTTCTGACCAGCAGGAGTCGCCAGCGTGTGCCGATTCCCACGATTCGAAACACTGAATCATTTTGTTCAGTTGATTCAGAGCTTTGAAAAGCTTAGTTTCTCCCATCACTAGTCGACTCTGAACTTCACAGAAGTACACAACAGGACATTCTGAGGACTGATGTTTGCTGAGCTTCAGTTTTAAAACACCAGCCGTTATATCAGTGGGAATGAGAGATGACGGCTGTAATATTAATGTTCTCAGCTCTAGGATAAGAAATCAATCGATCCACTTTGATTTGTATGTTTACTGCACTTTAAGATGACATGTTTCCTCACATAAACCTCTGTTTACACCTGTAAGTTCTGTTCTAAGTATTCTGTCCCTGATGCAAGTGTGTTGCACCTCAACAGATAGCTAAACAGGATGAGGGTTGAAGAAAAAGTCGAAACCAAATAAGTTATTTTTCTTTGTTTTACTTTGAAATCTTCAGTCCCACAACATACATTTTTGTGAAACTACAATACAAACAGAAAATGTACAGTATTAAGTATGAATAAAATTAAATTGTAAGAAAGATAACACTAATCTTCTTTGAAAATGCACAGCAAATGTTTTCTTACAGTTTTTCTCTATTGCTAAGACACATTTCTTGAAAGCTGCTCTCCTTTTCTCTAAACTGTGAACACAAAACCCAATTTTCAAGCTAGATTCACAAAACCTCAGACTCTTCTTGCAAAACCAAACTTTCACCTCAAAACAGTTCAATCTGTGCTCAAAACTGAACTATGTTGAAAAATCATGCCCCGAGTCAATCAAAATTAAAAACACTACTGAACAGTCACTAAACACTACGTAGAAAAATAGAAAACACAATGCTCAGGACATGAAGCTGGAGAAATAAATGTTTGTTGTTCACTGTAGGCTAAATGCATGTTGCAAACTAAAAAAACATTTAGCACTTGTACAAAAAGACAAAACAGAAATCTTGTGCATTTACATGTAGCACTTGTAAAAACAAACAGGAATCTTATCGTTTGCCACTTGTGTACAGTAAGCCCATGTAAAAATAGTTACTGTATATGTTCCCTCACATCATTAGCCACAAGTGTGATCAATTTTGAGTTGTTGTGTTCAAGAGGTGACACCTGTGCTTTAATTGTGTTTGACTTTTGTCACCTGTGCTCACCATTATGCAGCACGGTTTGCGTCACAATGAAAATGTGTTGGCAAGTTGTGTCTAAACAGGTGAAAAGTGCTTATAGTTTTGCCAAAAGAATGATTGATTCAATCAGTGGGTTCAGGCAACTGAGCATTTGGTTCAGACAATAGGGTTTAGTGTTTTAGCAATTGAGAAAAACTGTAAATCCTATGAAATACTCTTTTTTTTAACATGGATATTAAATAAACAAACTTACAGACGATGGCCTCTTTGGCATGAAATAACAGAAGAATATATCTTTTATCAGAGAGACATCTGCTGCTGCATCACTGCTGTGGTGAAGTGAAAATTAAGATGGCCACCACGACCTCTAACCTAAGTCACATGATGCATCTTAACGAATTAAATAAAACCAAAATTAAATGACTACTTAAATAGTCAGAACACTAAGTCTTAATAACACACCTGTTGGGGATCTAACTTCTCTCATACTGGAAAGCACTGCTTTAAGTTCATGAGGATCGATTTTCCCAGTTAAGGGTTAAAAACCACAGAAGATCCTGATGATGCTCCTTTTGACCAGACGAGGGGCGTCATGATGTCACACACACACACACACACACACACACACACACACACACACACTCTTCTACATCTATCTTTATAAGGACATTCATTGACACAATGCAATCTCTAGCCGCTTACCCTAACCTTACACATCACAACTAAATGCCTAACCCGACCCCTGACCCTAAACCGACCCTTAACCTCACTATAACCTTATCCCTAAAGCCAAGTCTTGACCCTCAGGCCTTTAACCCTCAGAGGTCGGCAATCACGCCGGCGTGATCTGCTCGCTTTTTTCCTTATGAGTTGAATTGAGACCCGAAATACTCTTTTGACTTTGATTTTACAAACAAGTTTCATACATCAATCGATTCTGTTAAATGTGTATTATTTTTGTGTATACTCACAATAAAAACAAAGTGTTGTGCTTTTTGCCAAATAAAGAAAAATAAACACGAGGCGAGTTCTGCCTTCTCTCTGCCAGTGTAGTCCATTCTGAAACGCGTCCGAAAATGAATCATAACTCAGCGAATACTTCTCACACAGGCACGTGAGATATGTCTCTATGAAGCTTGAAATCTCTTCTTTTAAATGCAGTAATTTATATAAAAAAACAAATGTTTTCAACTCATGTAATCCGTTTGAAAGCAAGGAGAGGTACCGTTTTTCCTTCTCCCTTCATTATCTCTAAATGAGCTGAGGCCGTCCCGCCCCCCGGCGCGATTCACATGTAAATAGTTTAGGTGATCTAGTATGCATCGCATACGCCCCCCGATCAATGCCATAAAAACACAGTTTCTTCATCAGACTTACTGATAGTTCATCGCGTTTTGAGTATGGCACGCTTCTCCAAAGACGCCCTTCAGATGATTCTGGACAGCGAGGAAGAATGCATGATACCGGGTTGTTTCCTCAGAGGAAGATTGTAACTCAGACGACGAACAGCAGCATATTGAAGAGCGAATTCCGCCGAGGACACAATTTCGGAGTAAGTTTTTGTTATGATTGAGGTGACAGAGGCAGATCCAAGTGCAACAATTTATTAAATAAACGACTCAGTCAAAGATTAGATTCAGCATCAACAGATTCAGGGTTAAACAAAGGCATGTCGAGAACCAGGCTGGAGCTCATGGGCGGGCTGCAAGCAAACAGAATCCAGAAACAGGCAGAGGGTCTCTAGGCAGGCTGCGGACAATCAGAGAGATTCAGCAAGGCAAGAGTCAAGACACAGGTAGGCAAGGAAAACCAGGAACGCTCAGACATGCACACAACAGTGAAAACAATACTGCGCAAAGAGACACCAGGTTAACAAGCCAGATAAAGGTTAACTGATCAGAGTTAAATCAGAACAGGTGATAGTCAATCAGCAGTCAACAATGCATACTAGGAAGCAAGTACACGAGTCCATCAACATACAAAAGGGGGTGCTGAAACTTAAGTGAGGATAATCCAGAAGGACTGGCTACCGTCACAGTTTTACTTAAAATTCTTTTGTCTTTTATTTTTCGTGTTCGCATTTATGAGGAAAAAACAATATTACGTGACAGTTCTCCATTATGGACGCGAGCGCTCTAAAAAAAGTACTAAAAGACTTTCAAACTTTCACAGAGACCTCAAAACAGAAAGTACAAATCCTTTCTTTAAAACGAATTTCGTTTTGTATCAATTGAATCTTAATTTTAAGAATTTTTTCATTAACAAATTTCCTGGATTTAAAGTAAATATAGGCTAGCAATCACAACATAAGGTGCTTGAACTGGAGATCATCATGAACCAGACCGTAGCCTACTCGCCTCACATGTCTAAAAAATGTGAAATATATTTACAGAAAGCTGGTTCTAAACAAAACCATCCAAAACAAAAAACTATGTAGCCTAATAAATGTGCATTTCTCCGGTGCGTTCACTAGCCTACTGCGAAGATCGCGAGTCAATAGCCTATCGTCAACTTCATCTTTGCCAGAAGTTAAATTTAAATCGCGTGTGTGTGTGTGAATGAATGATGATGTTTTAGCAAACTGTATTGCTATACTGAGATGAGTAAAAATCGACTGAAATATGTTGAAATAAAATGTAGGCTATTTGTATAAGCAACGTATTAAACTGCAAATTAACAATATGCCCTAATATTTCATGAAAACAACGTTACAGTCAGGCGAAATATGAAAGACAACATCTTGTTGACTAGATTTGAGTACAGTTTTTACTGTAGAATATACTGCCACGTCAAATAAGCTTTTGTTTAGCAATTTCTATATATAAAATACTATTTTTGTCAAAAATAAAGTCATCAACTAAGATGTTAGCTGTTCCAATGTTGGCTATATTCAAACTAATGAATACATAGATAAAATGTAGGCCTCTTGAAATATTGTTGAAATTGTAATTATTGCTGTAATTGTAACCTTTTTAATAAAATAGCAAAACATATTTACAAGATAGATGTAAGCAAAATCTTAAATGGTCAATATAAGTCTTCTTCTAAATATATCTTTTGTCCTTGCATTGTGGCTCAGTCAGTGTCACACCTGAATGCATGGCTCATTATGCAGAGTGGGTGGGACATTGTATTCTCAGGTGTAAACCACTCCTCGTTCACGCCCCCCTCGCATATTGGCTTTCCAAGCAAAACCTGTTTCACATCAATTTAAATCAATGTATGGTTTTATGTGAACAATAAAGCAAGACTATTTTCACATAATTTTGAAGAAAAAATTCTAGGCGAGGACATCCATTAGTCAAAAGTCTTATTGACACATATTTACTATGTGTTTTGTGGCCTTATTTCAGAATTTTTAGTTTTTAGTTTTTTCAATATCCATGCATAAACATTATTCTCTCAAAAATGAAAACATGTACATACACGTGGCTCACATATTATGGTAGCCCTGTTTGTGCTTTATAGAGTGAATTTACACCTTTGCCATTAATATGTTTATAAGCAACTGAAAAAAGCACAAATGTCAGGGCATGTCAGAACATCTCAAGGGCCCCAAAAACAGCCCAGACCCCAGAGGGTTAAAGGCTCTTAGAGACTGAGGACCGGCCAACATGTCCTCACTTTACTCTCTCTGTCCTCACTCCACTGGTCTAAAACTCAAACTGGTCCTCACAAAGATAGTTGTACACACACACACACACACACACACACACACACACACACACACAGTGTTTATCTAGTTTGAAAATAAATTTGCTCAGTCCGAGATTTATGTGTAACATAAAGAACTTACAACTTAAAGAAGAGCATATGGTCAAGAGAATAATAAGGTGTCATCATTAATGGCTGACAGGTGAGGTCAGGTAACCATGGTAACGATGAGCTCTGGACGCTGGAGTGAGGAAACACCAGGCCTGGACTTCAGCAGGTAATACACTGATATTGTTCTTTAACAATCTGTCACTGCTCGGTTTCGCTAGTCTGCGTTTTTATTTTATTGGGGGGAAAAGTTGCACAAGCAAGATTTCATGTGTTTGCAGTTCCCAAGAAGAGGAGAAAGAGAAGGAAGATCCAAAGTCCTCTGCATACCAAGAGCTGATCAGACAGCATCTGGAGAAGTGGCAGAAGTACTGCGATCAGGACATAATTATGGCTTCATAACTTCAGTATGCAGGACGCTGATGTGTTATTGTGAGCGATTGATTAACTCTGTCTGGTTGATTCTCAGGAATACTGTGACTCCAGCTCACCTGGACGCCTTCGAGAGCTCAGTAACACACTCACAGAACACACTCGTCACGGTCCAGCATGTGAAATGTAAGTGTGTGTGTAATGAACACGATATGAGCAGTGGAAGCCTGATGTGATGTGATGTGTTGCAGTGGCAGCGCTGCGTTTGCTGAAGGAGAACGAGGGATATCCCGTACCTCACTGCTTCCTAACACTCATGAGGTACGCCATTACTTTTACTTTAAAGGTCCCATGACATGAAAATGTCACTTTATGAGTTTTTTTAACCTTAATATGCACTGTAAAAAGTGAACAGTTGAATCAACTTAAAAAAATTACTTCAATTGGTAACACCTAAAGAAATTAAGTTTTCTCAACTTAAATTATCACGTTTTTCACGATAAAATGTGATAATTTAAGTTGAGAAAACTTAATTTCTTTAGGTGTTACCAATTGAAGTAATTTTTTTAAGTTGATCCAACTGTTCACTTTTTACAGTGTGAGTTCCCCTAGCCTGCCTATGGTCCCCCAGTGGCTAGACATTCTGATGGGTGTTGTTTTACGGTGTGTACTTTACACTTAACACCTTTTACCTATTTATTTATTATTCTTAGGTAAGGTAAAGAAAGTCAAATCTGACCTAAACTGTAAGCATTCAAAAGGTACTTACAATTTGGCCAGAAGACTCCTCTGTGGTATGTTCTTGTCACGGGTGACAAAATGCTGGGAAAAGCGGAACCTTTGTTTTCCTTCCATGTTCCCCGAGGGGAATTATTTTGGTGTAACGCCTCACTCCGGTTCCGGGTGTAGCGGAGATATTGTTCAAACTAATTACCGCCGATGCACGGCAGGTGTGAGGGAGAGAGGAGCGGTGTTTACACAGGCTTTCCGCTTCACAAGAGGAGGATAAAAGAGCCATTCGAAGTCGAGTTGAGGTCGAGGTTGGAACTGGTAAAAGTCAATCGGTGTTCAGTTGATCAGTTGTTTGGCTGGGTCTCCGTCGTTGTGTTTTGGGGTAGAAGATTTTACTCAAAAAATACGTGACCCAAAACAAAGATGGCGGCGCCGGAGGGTAGTAGCAACATGAGTGGCTCCTCAGACTTTCAGAAGTGCAAGGCGGCACGCACTCGTTCCTCTAAAGTATGGGAATTCTTTAATTTAAAAAGAAAAAATTCCGTGATATGTTGTCTTTGCAAAATGGAGATGGCCTTCCATTCTAGCACCATGGCAGTGCACCAGCAGCTGAAGAGGCGCCAGCGCCACCCGGGAGCAGCTGCAGATGACAGAGCACCGTAAGTTTTTCTTCAACTCCCCACTTTGCACTCGATGTTGGAGTAGGCTGTAATACGTTGTCGACACCTAAAGTTTAGGCTCAGAACACCGTCAAACACAACAGTTACTGCTCTTTGGCTTTGTTTTGGAACGCTCAAATTGAGTTACGGTTCTCTGCCTTTGTTTAGCCGCGCATCAATATGAAGTTACTGTGCCGTGTTCTATCAAATAATGCTACCTACCAGATTGTACGGTGTTCTGCCTTTGTTTTAATGTCCATTAATATTACAATTACGGTGTACTGCTGCCATCAAGTCCCTGTAACTTCTGATGTCCTCAGAGCTTTGTCCTAAACAAACGCTGTCAGAACATTTATGGTCTGAACCCGCTCCATCGACAAACGTGCGATATCGATCACGAAGGATTATGCAGAGTTGACAGAAAAACGTTACACATTGCCGTATCAGATGAATACAACCAAGAATTAAAGCCCCGCCTCACTCAGTTCGGGTACTGGACCTGGTTGAAACACTCATGCATCTAGCTGGCAGAGTGCCAAAACTTCGCCGGCGTCTTCAGCCCTAAACACGGTCGAGCCAATGCTGGACTAATATATCTATGGAGGTATTTTGTCAAGTCAAATGTTTCCCTGTTTCCTGCTTCCTGTTTCGAATGCGCATGCGTCGCGTCTGAACGCGTTGTTGTCTTTGGAGCTCCATCGATTGATTTATAATTCTTGATTTCTCTTTAAACTCACTTACAACGAACATTTTCTATTTTTCCTCACCTCATAGTTACAACGTGGACTGTTGAGCAGACGCGTCTCAAGCCTATTAGTGATCCAACGTCGGATACTCTTATAGGTTACTCCTGTGGATCACGGCTGAACGCGTCTTCTCCACACTCACTTACAAAAAACATTTTTTCGCCTATCGTGCGTCTACTCTACACCTGTACCACTAAAAAGACGGATTATATCCAAGACTTCAGTCATTAATAATGCCATCAGAATGCAACCAAAGCACAGGATAGAAATAAGTAGATGGCTATAAATAATTGTAAATCATACAAAATAAATGCCATGATCACCTGATTTTATACAGGTGTTACTATAATGATTTTGTTAATGGTGATCAGCAACCAGATATTGCTAATGTGGAAGTTACTGTCTTTTGCCTTGGCATGACTTCTCACTTTTTGCTAACAATACAAAGGCAGAGCACAGTAACTTTAAAATAGTGGTCAAAAGTCAAGTTTGAGCTCAAGATTTTTTTATGTATATAATTTTCATTACTAAAACATATATTTGCCAGATTTCCAGTGTCCTACCTATAATCAATTTGGCGGGACAACTAAAAATCTTTAAAGTCATTTTTCTCAGTTCCACACTCTAGTGAGTTAAGGTCCTTTGCCTTTGTAGGGCAGGTACTGTGCTCACTGTCATGCCGTGACTGCGCAAGTGACGTTTATGTTACACACATAGGATTAGATTAGCCTACTTGTTGATATTTAATCAATGGGCATAGCCTGTAGGCTGAGGTGGATACATAGAAAAATCGTATATTGTGTTTCTTTGTTGTTGGTTTATTATTATATTTATTTTAATGTGTGTGTGTGTGTGTGTACTTTTCAGGGATAAGAAGAATATTGTGGAAAATTACTTTCGCAAGAAAATTACAACTCCCTGCACCCCCCAGGAGGCTGCCATACTTACTGAGAGCGTCTTATCAATGATTGTTAAAGACATGAGGCCGATTTCTGTGGTTCAGGGCGAGGGATTCAAAGAAATGCTGACCACCTTTGAATCAGGTTACGCTCTGCCCTGTAGGCGCCATTTCACTACTATGATGGAGAACAAGTATGAAACTTCAGTGGAGAAACTTAAAATGGCCACATCCAAAATCTCCCTTAGCACTGATGCCTGGACAAGTCTGGTCACAGAAGCCTTCTTAGGGGTAACTTGCCATTTTATTGATGACAGTTGGGATCTTGTCTCCTCTCTAACGTCCTTGCTATTGTCCATGACAATGCACATATCATTGTGGCAGCTCTCAGAATCTTGGAAGAGAGATTTGGGGTGGTATTCCATCGGTGTGCTGGACATACACTTCAACTGCTAGTCAACCAGGCAATGGACAACCCTGTGATTAACAAGGCACTCTCAGCTACACGGTGCCTTGTAAAACACATGAAGAAAAGTGAGCCAGCTACCACTAAGCTGAAGCTAAAACAAAAACAGATGGGCACAGTTGAACATAAACTGATACAGGATGTAGCAGTCTGTTGGAACAGTTCATACTATATGATTGAACGTCTTTTAGAGCAGCGATGGCCAGTGGTTGCAATGCTATCAGATCCAGAAATCTGGAAGAGGTGCTCAAGCCCTATGAGCAAGCCACGGTTTTCCTTAGTAGTGAATCTTATGTCACAGCTCCTGTTCTTTCAGTGAGAAAACCCTATCCCAAGGGATAATGGTGGAAGGATAATGCCATAAGGTTCCCCACCCAGGCTGCAGTAGCCAAATCCTATCTGTCTATACATAGTTCCCACAGGCCAATTCATGTCACGTGACCTCCCCGGAGACGCCATCTTTGAGGGCATAAGCTGCTGTGTTTACAAGGTTTTACAAGCAAATTTCAAATATTTCTTTCTCTTTATAACGTTACGAAAACATGAAGAGACAAAGTGACAGATTATAAAGAGACTATATTAACACAAGACAGAGAGAGATACAATGCGAAAATTTCAGTCATAAATGGTGTGGATCCGCATGCGCTAAACTGAGCACTGATTTTGCAGCTTTGCCTCAGATACAGTATTATCCATGTTTACCATTATCTGGTATTGGCTAGGAATTTTAACACATGTGAACAATTCCGAGCCTGGAAATATGAATATTAATATACATGGTATGAAAATAAATAAAACTCGCGCGCAAAATAATTAATGTAACGTTAACAGTTAATGCAGAACAAACGTTACTTTATACGCGGGTTCTTTAGGGACATAATCTGAGATTGCAAGGCTGGAATGTGTGTGTGTGCGTCAGTCTGTGTCTCTGTGTGTGTGTGTGTGTGTGTGTGAGTGAGAGAGTCGCGGGCGCGATCGAACAGTGGAAACAATGTTGTTTATATGTTTTTAATACCTCGTCATTTTGTAAATACAGGACATCATTCAAACTGCAAAGTGTTAACTTATATTTGTGTACACTCGCAATAAAACAACAAATTCTTGCGTGTTTTGAGGGAGTTTCTTTCCTGTTTATCCTCGCCAGCCATAACCTCCATCGTTGGTCTGACAAAAGCATCGTCTTCTCACATTCATGAAGTGTAATGACGGGTACACTGTAAAATCCAAATTTAACTGAACCTCCGGCACGATTTGAACATCCATTGACCCAGCAGGAGATGACCATTTTCACTTTTTATCACGAAATTAACTCGTTCCAGCTTCTTCTTCTAATGTTTTGCCCTCAGAAATGGCGCCGGGTCGACAAATGCCCGTATGTTGTGATGTCATGTGGGAACTATGTATTCCTGCCACATCAGCGCCATCTGAAAGGCTTTTCTCAGTTTCTGGGATCATTGTTACTAAAAAAAGGGCAAGCCTGACTCCTGAGCATGTTGAAATGCTCACATTCCTCCACTCCAATATATGACTGTATTTTGTCTTGAATGACACACACACACACACACACACAGTAGTCAGCAGATAACAGTGGGCCTAATGTCAATGTGCAGTCTGTCTGTGTTTGACTTTCTTGCCAAACGTTGTGTTTGAACAACGTTAGAGGGAAATCCAGCTATTTATTGAGTTTGATCAACGCCGACGGGCCTCAGTGTTTATAAACTGCAGCTGGAAGAGTTTAATGCGCCGCCCGTGAACGTGCGGTCGGTAACACTATTTTAAGGTGCTTGTAATAAGCAGTAATTAAAAGATAGAAAGAAAACACTTATAAGATGCTTATAAACACAAATAAGTGTTAACTAAAGCACAATTAACTAATTTATTATTGCTTATAAGACATGTATAGCCTCTTTATTAGAAACTTGTTGATGGTTTATATGCCTGTCATTAACATGTTTATTTACATTTATTAGACTTTATAAGGGTTGGTTATTGAGAAAGTAACAGAGTTGTTATTTCCATGTAAGACACTTGTAGTGAACGTATTAAAAAAATCTTAATGTTTATAGGCAGTTTATAAAATACATTTTTACTAACATTAATAAGACTTTATACGTATTTTCTCAAAATATGAATGAACACATTTCTTATTGGCATCCTTATGAGCACTTTACTAGAAACTTGTTAACAAGTTATATACCTTAAGAACCTTAATATGATATTTATTAACATTGACTGTTAGTAATATACCAAAAGACATTTATTTTGGCTTGTAAAATATTTATGAGCTCCACCCAAACAGAAGTTCACGAGTTCACATGTTAATGAAATCTGATGTAATATTATAATGCATATTTGGCTTCCCGAGCTGGGAATTCGTCCCGACCCCAGAGTACTCCCCCCTGTGAATGTATAGATCATAGGTATCTATGAGCAGACCCAGCCGAATGTGAGGTGATGGGGTGGTGGCGGGATGCTGAGAAATTAGTCATGAGACAGGAGGTAAGGGAAGGCTTTATTTATACTGGCTTCTTCTAGTGCTGATTGGATGTTTACCTGAACATGCTCCTCCCGAACTTTGTTACATAAAAATTCATTTTGTCTTCCTGTACTTTGGCCTGGTCAGAGTAGGAATCCCTCTTTATTAAAGCTTATTTAAGACTGCACCAAATTCCAAGTAGGAGTAGATGTTGTAATGTAATGTAATTAAATATTTGTTATTAACAATACAATGTTAAGGAGGATCCTGGAGAAGCCTGTTCTGTTGGTCTGGAAACCCCTTGCATTTCAAACGAGGAACATGTGGATCAAATTTAAGGTAAGAAAACAGTTAGAAAAGTGGTTAGCTACGTTACTACAGGCTTTACAGTTTTATAATTGCGCAAAAACGAGGCTTTACATGTAATTTGGAGATAACGTTGTTATAGTGGATTTTTACTGGAAGCCGGAGTGATGTAACTACTGTTACCATGTGGCTAAAAGTTGCTTCTGTGCCATGCGGAGCTAAAGCTGGTGGGTGGCTTTAGTTGCTGTAATTTTAGTTGCTGTAACTGTAATTTTATCATCATAAAACACACTTCATTAAAAGTCGACAGAAACAAGATAAAAACCTTCACAAACCATCTTAGTTGTCTTTCCATTGTTCCAACAACCAGCACTCTGGTTTGGTAATCTATGTGTGTTGATCCCATGGTGGTGGTTTCTAGGGTTACTTCTTCTTGGTTTTCTGTTTCTCCTTCCCTGTGGCTCTAATTCTTTTCTCTCAGTATCTCATGATGTTTCTCTTTCTCAGATCAAGGAAGAGTTCTGGAGGATCAGACTGAAGCCACTACAGTCCACATTCCCAGGGGAGTTGGACAAACACACGTAGACTGGAAGAGAGGAGCTGTTGGGAAGAAACTGATGAGACCCTTGACATCATAAACGAGGCATGTACTTTTATCATAGTAGCTGTTAGTTTAATGCTGTAGCATTCTGATATCTGTACTGTAAGATAATCTGGTCCTCCATATATGTGTAGTCCTGAGGAGAAGCTGCGATCAGAGGCCTCGTTCTTTACCTTGAGGAAAACACAGAGGAGTTCATCAAGGACTACAGGTAAAAACAGTTTTCTAACCGCTCACCTTTTATTAATGCACACTGCTGGAATCACTCTCTCCACATAGATATTTTTCAATTCACAGAAGATAGTTATTGTTTATAAATGTAGGCAAATCCATGTGAGAAAAACATTAATGTTCACAAAGGTATTGCTGATGATCACACACATTTCTTGCCTTAAATCCCAACACCACTCAGACTCCCACAGCAACTACATAATCCCCCCAGATTTCTGTCCAGAGGCAGAGCAAAGAGCTATATGTGTTTATCTGCCAAAAAAAGTAGGTTTAATTCTCTCTGGTATATTTCACAGGTTTGTGATGACGACGATGCTTCATTTGCACTCCTCATATTTGTGGTCCAGAAAGATCCGGGAGGGAGGTCTTAAGAAGCAAGCCGGAATAGCCGTCGCAGGAGCAGAGGTCTTCTCTGGTGTTCCCAGTGTTGCACAGGCTTGCCCCGACCTAATGGGCCTTATTTATGGCCTGGTACTAAACAATCCAAAGAAACGGAAATACACCTTTTAATGTTTTTTAGAAGATCTTTGTGGAGCTGGAGGATTCCCCAAAGTCCACGATCTCAAGGTCATCTTACTGGCCTAAAGCCACACAGACGTTGTTGAAGGTGGAGGACTGAAAAACTCACTTCTATTGTCATTTTGTTACTGAAGAAAATCTGTTGCAATACAAAATGTTTTCATAATGTTGTTTACAGTTAATGTTAAAGAAAACGTATTTGTAATTGCACTTTTTTAATACTTGTGTTTGAGTGGAAGTTCAATATAATCTTTTGGTTGCTGTGTTTAGTTGAAAATTATGAAACATTAAAGTTATGAAATGTTTATTTTCCACTAAATGTCTTAGAGTATGATTTTGTGCTATAACGCTAACTTTTAAAATATTTTTCCACATCCTTCTTGTATTAGTTATGTTAATGGTTAATAAGTGCTTAATAAAGGATTTATTCATTTAAATAAGACACTGTTCCCACTTAAGTTCAGGTAGCTGCAAAGCTGCATTGTTAATAAGTGCATAAATAAGGATATATTAGCCTTCTTACAGTCTGATTACCCAGGTAAAAAAAAAGTGCACTAAAATACATTTTATTTAAGTGCACTTAGTACACTTCCATAATACACTTTCATAATGTACTTAAAGTGCTCTATTTTCGACACACTTATTTTGCACTTAATATACTAAAAGCTTATCTTTAGTACTGCTTAATATAAACTTAAAATCATCTTGGTGTACTCAATTGTGCTTTTTTGAGACACACTGAAGATGAATTTAAGTGTATTTTTAATATACTATTTCATATTTTTAAAAAATGTATTTTGTTACCACTTTACAGTTTTTTACGATTGTTTACACACTAAAATAAAAATTTCCACACAATTTGCAAAATTCTACTCCAAGGAGCAAAACACCTCCACAGATTTGCACAACATTACACACAATGTCTGCTTCACCCTTTTTGCAAAACATTACACACAGTGATTTGTAAAACTCCACACACATTTTCACACCTTAGACACAGTTAAGGATTGTGAGGTTACTTCCTTGTCATTACAAAGCCCCGGATTGTCAATGACAACACTAATGAACGAACTGGATAAACACAACCACCAGGTGTGGAAGCACACATGTGCTAATTTGAAAACGCAGCACTCAGGTGTGCTATAAAAGGCAGCAGGTGAGTTCACCTGTCTTCAACAAAAATGGAAGGAGCTAGAAAAAAAAGAAGAAGAGTGAGAATGAGAGGGGGAGCTGAAAGAGGAGATGAAGGAGGTAGAGGAAGAGGAGAAGGAGGTAGAGGAAGAGGCCTAGGTAGAGGAAGAGGAGAAGGAGATAGAGGAAGAGGAGAAGAAGGAGGTAGAGGAAGAGGCCGAGGTAGAGGAAGAGGAGAAGAAGGAGATAGAGGAAGAGGCCTAGGTAGAGGAAGAGGAGAAGAAGGAGGTAGAGGAAGAGGAGAAGGAGGTAGAGGAAGAGGCCTAGGTAGAGGAAGAGGAGAAGAAGGAGATAGAGGAAGAGGAGAAGAAGGAGGTAGAGGAAGAGGAGAAGAAGGAGATAGAGGAAGAGGAGAAGAAGGAGATAGAGGAAGAGGCCTAGGTAGAGGAAGAGGAGATGAAGGAGGTAGAGGAAGAGGAGAAGGAGGTAGAGGAAGAGGCCTAGGTAGAGGAAGAGGAGAAGAAGGAGATAGAGGAAGAGGAGAAGAAGGAGGTAGAGGAAGAGGCCTAGGTAGAGGAAGAGGAGATGAAGGAGGTAGAGGAAGAGGAGAAGGAGGTAGAGGAAGAGGAGAAGAAGGAGATAGAGGAAGAGGCCTAGGTAGAGGAAGAGGAGATGAAGGAGGTAGAGGAAGAGGAGAAGGAGGTAGAGGAAGAGGCCTAGGTAGAGGAAGAGGAGAAGAAGGAGATAGAGGAAGAGGAGAAGAAGGAGGTAGAGGAAGAGGAGAAGGAGATAGAGGAAGAGGAGAAGGAGGTAGAGGAAGAGGCCGAGGTAGAGGAAGAGGAGAAGAAGGAGATAGAGGAAGAGGCCTAGGTAGAGGAAGAGGAGAAGAAGGAGGTAGAGGAAGAGGCCTAGGTAGAGGAAGAGGAGAAGGAGATAGAGGAAGAGGAGAAGAAGGAGGTAGAGGAAGAAAAGAAGAAGGAGATAGAGGAAGAGGAGAAGAAGGAGATAGAGGAAGAGGCCTAGGTAGAGGAAGAGGAGATGAAGGAGGTAGAGGAAGAGGAGAAGGAGGTAGAGGAAGAGGCCTAGGTAGAGGAAGAGGAGAAGAAGGAGATAGAGGAAGAGGAGAAGAAGGAGGTAGAGGAAGAGGCCTAGGTAGAGGAAGAGGAGAAGAAGGAGATAGAGGAAGAGGAGAAGGAGGTAGAGGAAGAGGCCTAGGTAGAGGAAGAGGAGAAGAAGGAGGTAGAGGAAGAGGCCTAGGTAGAGGAAGAGGAGAAGGAGATAGAGGAAGAGGAGAAGGAGGTAGAGGAAGAGGAGAAGGAGGTAGAGGAAGAGGAGAAGGAGGAGGTAGAGGAAGAGGAGAAGGAGGTAGAGGAAGAGGCCTAGGTAGAGGAAGAGGAGAAGGAGATAGAGGAAGAGGAGAAGGAGGTAGAGGAAGAGGAGAAGGAGGAGGTAGAGGAAGAGGCCTAGGTAGAGGAAGAGGAGAAGGAGATAGAGGAAGAGGAGAAGGAGGAGGTAGAGGAAGAGGCCTAGGTAGAGGAAGAGGAGAAGGAGATAGAGGAAGAGGAGAAGGAGGAGGTAGAGGAAGAGGAGAAGGAGGTAGAGGAAGAGGAGAAGGAGGTAGAGGAAGAGGAGAAGGAGGAGGTAGAGGAAGAGGAGAAGGAGATAGAGGAAGAGGAGAAGGAGATAGAGGAAGAGGAGAAGGAGGAGATAGAGGAAGAGGAGAAGGAGGTAGAGGAAGAGGAGAAGGAGGAGGTAGAGGAAGAGGAGGTAGAGGAAGAGGAGAAGGAGGTAGAGGAAGAGGAGAAGGAGGTAGAGGAAGAGGAGAAGGAGGAGGTAGAGGAAGAGGAGAAGGAGGTAGAGGAAGAGGAGAAGAAGGAGATAGAGGAAGAGGAGAAGGAGGAGGTAGAGGAAGAGGCCTAGGTAGAGGAAGAGGAGAAGGAGATAGAGGAAGAGGAGAAGGAGGTAGAGGAAGAGGCCTAGGTAGAGGAAGAGGAGAAGGAGGTAGAGGAAGAGGAGAAGGAGAAAGAGGAAGAGGCCGAGGTAGAGGAAGAGGAGAAGAAGGAGATAGAGGAAGAGGAGAAGGAGGTAGAGGAAGAGGAGAAGGAGGTAGAGGAAGAGGAGAAGGAGGTAGAGGAAGAGGAGAAGGAGATAGAGGAAGAGTAGAAGGAGGTAGAGGAAGAGGCCGAGGTAGAGGAAGAGGAGAAGAAGGAGATAGAGGAAGAGGAGAAGGAGGAGGTAGAGGAAGAGGCCTAGGTAGAGGAAGAGGAGAAGGAGATAGAGGAAGAGGAGAAGGAGGTAGAGGAAGAGGAGAAGGAGGTAGAGGAAGAGGAGAAGGAGGTAGAGGAAGAGGCCGAGGTAGAGGAAGAGGAGAAGGAGATAGAGGAAGAGGAGGAGAAGGAGGTAGAGGAAGAGGCCTAGGTAGAGGAAGAGGAGAAGGAGATAGAGGAAATAGGAGAAGGAGGTAGAGGAAGAGGAGAAGGAGGTAGAGGAAGAGGCCGAGGTAGAGGAAGAGGAGAAGAAGGAGATAGAGGAAGAGGAGAAGGAGGAGGTAGAGGAAGAGGAGAAGAAGGAGATAGAGGAAGAGGCCTAGGTAGAGGAAGAGGAGAAGGAGGTAGAGGAAGAGGAGAAGAAGGAGATAGAGGAAGAGGAGGTAGAGGAAGAGGAGAAGAAGGAGATAGAGGAAGAGGAGAAGGAGGAGGTAGAGGAAGAGGAGAAGGAGATAGAGGAAGAGGCCTAGGTAGAGGAAGAGGAGAAGGAGGTAGAGGAAGAGGAGAAGAAGGAGATAGAGGAAGAGGAGAAGGAGGAGGTAGAGGAAGAGGCCTAGGTAGAGGAAGAGGAGAAGGAGATAGAGGAAGAGGAGAAGAAGGAGATAGAGGAAGAGGCCTAGGTAGAGGAAGAGGAGAAGGAGGTAGAGGAAGAGGAGAAGAAGGAGATAGGGGAAGAGGAGAAGGAGGAGGTAGAGGAAGAGGCCTAGGTAGAGGAAGAGGAGATGAAGGAGGTAGAGGAAGAGGCCCAGGTAGAGGAAGAGGAGAAGGAGGTAGAGGAAGAGGCCCAGGTAGAGGAAGAGGAGAAGGAGGAGGTAGAGGAAGAGGCCTAGGTAGAGGAAGAGGAGATGAAGGAGGTAGAGGAAGAGGCCTAGGTAGAGGAAGAGGAGATGAAGGAGGTAGAGGAAGAGGCCCAGGTAGAGGAAGAGGAGAAGGAGGTAGAGGAAGAGGCCGAGGTAGAGGAAGAGGAGAAGGAGGTAGAGGAAGAGGAGAAGGAGGTAGAGGAAGAGGCCCAGGTAGAGGAAGAGGAGAAGGAGGTAGAGGAAGAGGCCGAGGTAGAGGAAGAGGAGAAGGAGGTAGAGGAAGAGGAGAAGGAGGTAGAGGAAGAGGCCCAGGTAGAGGAAGAGGAGAAGGAGGAGGTAGAGGAAGAGGCCTAGGTAGAGGAAGAGGAGATGAAGGAGGTAGAGGAAGAGGCCTAGGTAGAGGAAGAGGAGAAGGAGGAGGTAGAGGAAGAGGCCTAGGTAGAGGAAGAGGAGAAGGAGGTAGAGGAAGAGGTAGGGAAGGACTTATGCCATTGAAGACATAGACTGTGATGTGGATGAAATCTGATGGCCTGATCCAGCCAGACGGAGAGATGATGAATAGTTACAGTATTCTTGTTGCTTTTACAGTAGTTTTTCTTCAGAGTCAAAGTGTATGTACTTCATGCAGTAATTTTTATTTGTCTACAGATTTTATTTGTTTCATTGATTTCATTGTTGGTTGATTACTGTAACTGATTATGGTAAGAAATACTGTGTAAGTATTGAAATAAATACTTGAAATATTGAGTCTGCAGCATCAGTGCTGTGCAGTGCTTGGTAAGTTTATAGTAGGCCTATTTGTGTACATTCTCCCTATATCTCAAACTAATCATGAAGAATGTTGTGGGTTTGTCACAATTTTTATTTTTATTTTCATCTAAATTATCCCTTACATAACAATGTCTGGCCAAAAATCTAGCACATGCTATTTCCTAAAATTAGTTTTTTTACAAATGTGTTTTATATTTATCACAGCTGTGTGTAACTGGCTGCAATAGTGTCTGATCTTAAATGAAAACTAATTTCACATATACATATACAAATATGTGTATATGTTTTGACTGAAGTGTGTCATTTTGCAAACAATCTAGGAATTATGCAGATTGAGTGTGGTGTTTGGATAATTGTGATTCTGTTTTGAAAAAAAGAACCCGATTTTCAAAATTGCGTGTAAACAATTGAAAAAAACTGTAAGTATAATTGAAATCATCTTTAAATACAATAATAAACTATTTAAATTATAATAATAATAATATTAAATTGTATACAAATTATACTTAGAATGTATTCCTAGATTTAAAAAAGTGCACTAAAATACATTTTATTACACTTCCATAATGTACTTAAAGTGCTCTATTTTAGACACACTTATTTTGCATTTAATATACTAAAAGCTTACCTTTAGTACTGCTTAATATAAACTTAAGATCATCTTAGTGTACTCAATTGTGCTTTTTTGAGACACACTGAAGATAAACTAAAGTGTATTTTTAATATACTATTTCATATTTTCAACAAATGTATTTCGTTACCAGTTTTAGTATAATTGAAACCATCTTTAAATACAATAATAAACTATTTAAATTATAATAATAATATGTAATTATATACAAATTATACTTATAATGTATTCCTAGATTAAAAAAGTACACTAAAATACATTTTATGTAAGTGCACTTAATACACTTCCATAATGTATTTAAAGTGCTCTATTTTCACGCACTTATTTTGTACTTAATATACTAAAAAATGTTCTTTAGTACTTCTTAATATAAACTTAAGATCATCTTAGTGTACTCAACTGTGCTATTTTGAGACACACTGAAGATGAACTTAAATATGCTTGTAACATACTATTTCAGCTTTAATTTTATCTTTAGATTAAATCTTTAATACATTTTTAAATACACTTATAAATTATTTAAAATATAAGAATATATCAACTGTGCTATTTTTATACAAACTTAAGATGACCTTAAACATGATTTTAAAATATTATTTCAGCTTTAATTTTTTCCCCTTTAGAGCAATAGAACCCATCTTTAAAACATTTTTAAATACACCTTTAAATTCTTTAAAATATAAGAATATACAATCATATTATATTTATGGAAACTAATTTATTGTAAAAATTTATTTTAACTATGTCAAAAGTACTTGTATAAAACATTTAAATGTTAATGGGTTTTTTTTAGTCAAGTACACTATTACTGTGTTATCAGTAGCATTTTCTGCCTCATTTATGCTGAAGTTATACTGTTAAAATGTAAATGTTAAAATTGTCCACCATTGATGAAGGCGTTTAATACAATAATCATTTTAAAGTTAGATGTAATGCATTTGATAAAAATAACCGGTAAATGTAATTCATGTAAATGAAAACACCTATAGTTTAAAAGGATACAGGAGGAATGGTATGTGTACAAACAAAAAGCATCTCTTTCTTAAAAAACACTTTATTTTTTTTAAACATTATTAAAGTCCAAACAGACTGTTGGGAAACAAAATAACACAATTGGCAAGCTTAAACTAAAAGCATTAAAGGAGTTCACCCAAAAATCAAAATGATCTCAGTTTTACCCCGTATGGCTTCCATTTATAATTGCATAACAAAATATGATATTTATGATGTAATCTGAGCGCTGGATAAGTCTTCCATTGACTTCCAAGGGGCTTAAACTTGCTCGATCAGAAAACATATAGGCTAGACATTGTTTAAAATAGTCCAAGTGACTTCAGTGGCTCAACCATCGAGAATACTTTTTCTGCGCCAAAAACAAACAAAAATAACGAATTTATTCCAATATCCATTTACTAGTGTTGTGCTTGAAAGTTGTTTACGTAGTCTATCTGCACAGCGCTTCTGGGTTCTGTGTCACCACACAGGCTCACTATTGGCCAACGCAGGTCATGTGTGTGACGGCTGGTGACGTAGAACCCAGAAGCTCGCAAATTACCTTTACAGTGTTTTTTTTTTTAAACAAAACTTTCGTTATTGCACTTTCGCCGTATTACGGCTCTAACCTCGGACTGTGTCGTGCCCGGAAACTCGGATATGACAGTGTCTGCCGAAAAAAAAAAAAAAAAAAAAAAACATTAGTACATTAGTGCTTTATGAATAGCCACAAAATTATTCATAATATCCACCTTATGCTTATAGGATATA
The DNA here is from genome assembly GCF_963993115.1 of Abramis brama. Taxonomy (NCBI): domain Eukaryota; kingdom Metazoa; phylum Chordata; class Actinopteri; order Cypriniformes; family Leuciscidae; genus Abramis; species Abramis brama. Next base: position 46,135,806 of record NC_139969.1, on the reverse strand, counting down.
AAGCTTGCTAGAATATAGACACACAATGATTTTCTAGGCAAAAAGAGACCTTTTTCACAGTCTGTGTGATCATATCTGTTTTGTAGTAAAGGATGGCTGCATTACTGTCGGCAGTTTTGTGAAGAAAGCTAAACTTAGCTGAACTTAGCAATAAATATCAATATATGAAATAGTTTATTTATACTGATGCCCTACCATGCCATCCTCCATTTTGTTTAATATTAACTTATCGATGTGATTGTCAGCACTATGAATGAGTAGAAGCAAGCTGCTCCAATACTCCCAGAGGAATAATCAAGATTACGTAGGTGGATGTGTTCGGTGAATTTGCCTGTTAAAACTATAACATTTAAAGCCCCTAAGATGAACGAAATGGCTCGAAAAAAGATTATTTCATTTTGATGAACGAGATGGAACGAGAGTCAGTAAAATGATTCGAACTTCCCATCCTCGTATGGCACGCGCATAACCAATACCCCCCCCCCCCCCCCCCCTGAAAAAAAAACCATCAACAAAAGTGGGCTCCCCCAAAAGACACGGTATAGTTCGAACAATGTAGGCTACTGCAGTTACATTTCAAAATGTGGCGTTTTTATATTTATAACATTTGAATACAGTTCAGCAACATACATCACACGACCTGACGACCAAGAGAGCTGACAATTGACCATCACTTAAAGGAGAAGTTCACTTTTAAAATGAAAATTCTGTCATCATATACTCACCCTCATGTTGTTTCAAACCTGTATGGATTTCTTTCTTCTGCTGAACAGAAAGGAAGATATTTAGAAGATTATCAGTAACCAGACAGTTTTTGGGTCCCAATGACTTCCATAGTATTTTTTTTCCTACTATGGAAGTCATTGGGACCCAAATTTGACCTATTCCCAGTGAGGCTAGATGAACCCAGAACCCCCCTCCCAAACAACAAAACAGCTAACTCTTGAGTGAACAGGGACATTCTGCTCCTATTCAATCTCCTATAGCAGGTTTTGTTGACTTGGACAGCCATGTTGCCCAGAGAAATCTATGTAAAGAAAAAAAAAATCACATTAACATACCAAAAACAAACAAACAAACAAAACATTCTAATAGGGTCTGTAAAAAATGTAATCTCTAGACTGAACACTGGCTACAATTCCTGTCAATCATTTTACAATTAGGCAGTGCCTATACACAACCATCATATAATGATAAAAATTATTCCATCCAGTGGTTTTGTTTCAATTTATTCAGTGTTCCTCTTCATTATATTGAGCAGTTTGATATTGTGACTTCACTATATCAATGCCCCTCCCTCGATTGTTGATTGACAGCAGCGTTTCAACACAGACCCGCCCTGAACGAGCTTGAGCTGTCATCATAGTCCAACATGTTGATACGTTGGAGCAAAATGGTGTGTAGGCTAATTACCGGTAATAACGAACACATCAGACATTTTGATGTTCCTAAATTTGAACTGAAGACGCAGTGGCTGAGTTTTGTTTTCAAAGGGAATCATCAATTTGTCAATGTACTGACGTTTAAGTTACATCATTAAACAGACAGCGTTCGTATCTCACCACTCTATCGTTATCCTGCCAGGACGTACATACAAAGTAGGGGTGTAACGGTTCACAAAATGCACGGTTCTGTTCGATACGATACACTTGTGTCACGGTTCGGTACGTTTTCAATAGGCTACAGCAAAAAGAAAGAAATGCCAGAGAAATTTCTTTTATTTATTTTTAATTATTTTTTAATTAAAACTAACAACATAAAGTATGATTTTTTTTTTACTTATAGCTCCATCATTGCTCAATTTTTTTTTTTTAGGAGCATATATAAACAAAAACAGCTCCTTGAAAAAAATGAAATATAATATTGTAGTAGCCTACAATAAGGTTTATTTTAGTTCAGATTAACATTTGAGGGCAGCACTGTTGTTGCCTAACTGACTACTTTGTTTAGAGAAGCTGCAAATCACAGCTGTCAATCATGACGTAACATTACCGTTCATATATATATAAACATATTTTTGTTTGTTCGTTTTTTGTTTTCTCCATTTTGTATATATTGCAATTCTGACTGTACAAATGTTTTTTTGAACTGCATTAAAAAACAAACAAAAAAAATAATACTAACTAGACCAAACTTAATTAAAAAACACTAAAATTTACAAGTTAGATGAGAATCTGTTCCTGACTATTACTGCCAAACTTCATGGTTGTAGTTAGTGCTACCACAGTAAATCAAAGGTCAATTGTTGCTGATCTGTGGAGGCCACGTCAGCGCTGTTTGATCCGTTAATACATTCTCACAGCATTGTTATTACATTATGAGCACACTTGCAGGCGCGACGTGCCAACATTTGAAATAATGAAATGTTTGTTGGTAGGAAAAATGGTCCAACGAACCATTCGGTTCTTTAATGCGTACCGCGAACCGAACCGAAAGCCTTGTACAGAACGATTAAATACAAATACTCGTATCGTTAAACCCTAAATACAAAGATAGATCAAAGTGACGTTACGTTAACTAACCATTCAGAAATGTCTTGTTTAAGCCTTAATTGTTGAACTTCTTCGGGTCGTCATCTTGTTCGGTGTCCAAATTCGTTTTTAAATTGATACGTTTGTACAGATAATCTGAGAGACTCCCGCTGCACAAGATACACTCAACTGTTGTCATGGCAACACTACATGTGCACTGTTGAAACCCCCCACACAGAACAGAGGGGGCAGAGTGAGCAAAGCTCATTAGCATTAAAGGCATATGCACTGAATTGGCATGCTGAAAACAGAGCTGTTTTTGACCAAGTAAAATGAGAATATGTTTTCTTACAATACTAATGAGAATTTTTAATTAAAGTGTATTACATACTTTTAATTTAGACCCTAATGAATCATGTTAACTTGTACAAAAATGACATTTTATGACCCCTATAAGTTGTGCTTGCTTTGAATAATGTCTGCTATAAAGTAAAAAATATATATAAGTATTAAGTTGTTCTATAAAATGGATAAGGCAATAATTAAACTTTAATTTATGAAATGGTGAAAAAAAAACTTTTCAACCTTTGGCTTCTGCTAAATTTTTTTATTTTGGTGCATCCCTACTGCAGGGTTAACCAATCAGTGTTAATTTCGTTGACGAAACTAATGATGAAAATTATTCGTCAACGACATTTTTTCACTGACGAAAATAGGAACGATAACTAAATAAAAACCAATTTTAAATGACAAAGACTATGACTAAAATGTATTGACATTTTCGTCAACGAATAAAAACTAGACGAAAATGTCAGGGACGGACGATTGGGGAAGAGATCCATTCAGAACTGATTTGAGTGTGTGGTAGAATTGTAACGTGATCTACCTGGCGGGACAGGAGTTAGCATGCGCTTGATGCATGTCTCATAATCGTTAATCATTGTGTTAATCGACGGCCAATCACAATCAGTTCGCGATCGCGGCACTCCTCTCATGGGGCTTGCAAGAGATCTCCAAGGAAAAGGTAGATATAAAACTTAATCAGTTCATTATTAACAGTACTCCTTTATGTGACCCACAACATGTGAGCAGTAACGTTAGCCTGGCACGATAAAAATATAAGCGGGAGAATATTAACATAGCAAAGTGGTCAGGCTAACGTTAATGTTCTGTTTATTCCACAATACTTATGGATAAGCTGTTTGATTTATAATGATTCGATTATTTTCTAATTTCACTTACCCTGCTGTGAATAAACATAGCTTTTCCTGTGTGTTGTTTCAAATTTGAACGGTCAGTGTATATATACGAGACGACTGCTGCTTGTGCTTCAATTTTGATGAAATTATTCTCTAATCGGTTGCATATTATGTCGTGAATATATCCCTCGAATGCATACTTCAGTCCATTTTGTTTTGCTCTCTCAGAGTTAGCCAAAAATGACTAATTATCTCCTTGAGAATGTATGAAACCACTGCATACACACTCTAAAGCCCCGTTCACACTACAAGCGACTTTATCGCTGCACGTCGCCAGTGGCTGGCGATGAGGTCGTTAGTGGGCGTTCTCACTTCTGGTTGCCTAGGTAATGTTTGTGAGTGACATTCACGGATGTTATGTGTTGTAGACAACAAATCTGTTTTCTTGCCGCTACAAGCTTACATTTTGGAAGAAAAAGTCTAAATATAAATGGGATCAGTACATAAAATGCATAATATTGAAGATGAATGAGAAACAGCGAGTGTCCTGTATCGCGGCTATTTAACTGCAGAAAATGGGCAAATACTGGTCTTTCTGAGTTCACGAAACCATTCAGGCTCGGAGCCAGCACGGCGAGTACCACTGTATGTACACAGAGACATATCATAAATTATTTGACAGTTTCTGACTGCTAAAATAAACTTCTCATTCATCTTGCCTCGGTCAGACGCTGCACTGAAGAGTGACGGATCACGTGTGCTCCACTGACTTCACTCCTATTGGTTGTCGCTCGCGAAAGTCGCTCTTCATTTGCATAAAGTTAAACATTTCTCAACTTTGTCGCGTCGCCAGACACGCCCCATCCAGTCGCCAACGGTCGCGACCGCGCGTGTCGCCGGAAGTCGCCCGCTCCCCATTGAAAATGAATGGTATCGCGTCGCTTGGTCGCGTGTAGTGTGAACGCAGCTTAATTCGGTTGTTAAGTCTGACGTCACGCGGCTCTCGTGGGTCCAAGCGCTTCTCCGACCGCACCAAAACAATGGAGGAACTTGTACATTTATTTACGATCACGTCCTTCTTACGTTACCCTCGGCGGTCAAAAAGGATTTAAACTACTTTAAATCCAACAGAGTGCAGGTGGCATAATTAAGGACAGAGTCCAGGCATCAATGAAAAAAGAAGAAGGTTTATGAGGTTGAGGTGAGTGAGCTAGCATCCATGTTCTTGATGAGGTATTTAAAAAAACTGCTATAACTGTGGATGTAACTGAACGAAGATTAAAAATTAAATATGTGACAGCCAGGTTTTAGAGGGTTAGCAGCACCAACTGACGCCTTTAAAGTTTCTTTATTTGTTTAATACCGTAAAACTTCAAATAATAGCCCGGGCTTTTATTTTCCCAAATCGCCGAAATGCACCAGCTTGTATTTGAGACAGGCGTCTATATGAGATAGGCCTTTAATTTAGTGTTGAGATGAGCATGACAGTAGGAGGTTATCAAATCTGTGTTTGTGTTTAACAGATCAGCTAATGTTAGAATTAGCCTACTATATTTCCGTATGTCTAAAGGGGGTCGCACACCAGACGAGAAGCGCAGCGCCACGTCTTTAAAACTCGAACACATTATTCTCTATGAGTGTACATTGCCTCGAATCGTCGTTAATGTATATACTGACTTCACCCTGTGCTGCAATATACATTCAGTTTTACATTCATTTACAGAAATCAGTTGCTTGAATGAAAATTGCTGATGTTATCGGATTTTCAGGTGATATTCTCAATTCATTCAGTTAACGGACGCTCTGAGGTAAAGTGAATTCAGACTGCAGACTAAGCAACGATTGTATTTAATTGTACAGTACAATCATAACATAGTACAGACATGATCTTAATTCCATAATATCCTTAAACATAACTATATTGCTGGCCATAAACTGACAAAGTGCGCGCCCGGTGTGCGATACCTCGAGTTGTCATAGACGCGACGCGGCGCTGCGCTTCTCGTACGGTGTGCGCGATCCTCAACTACAAGTTCATTGGCGAATTCCTCCTCCTCGTCGCTCTCCTCCACTTCCCTCTCTCCGGCCTCCGCTAACTCTGCCTCCGCTAACTCTGCCTGCCTTGCTTGCGCTAACAGCTCCTGCCCAGATGCGCAGGGCTCTCTTGCGTGCGCAATCTGCTGCATAGAACTGGCTTAAACAGACGATCTGACGGGTTTTAGAAGATCAAATACAACCCGAAACAAAAAACAGACAGGGCCTCTATTAGTGACCGGCCTTTATTTATCCAAACCTGTAGCCACACCGGGCGTGTAAAAGAGACAGGCGTCTATTTGGGACTCGGCTATTATTTGAAGTTTTACGGTATTTGTAACTTACGTTATCAACTGCAGCCATTTCCTCTTGTCTTTCTCGTCACAGGGAAAAGTAAAATGGCTGTTGACAGTCACTTGTTCTTTTAAACTCGGATCTATTTAAACAACACGGGACGCAGCACTGCTGTATGGTAAAACCATAGTAAAACTCATGCAAAAGCAGTAGAAAGGCGACGGCCTTAGGAGCCGGAAACAGCAGTGGTTACGTCACAAGGCGGGAAAGTTTGCCAGGCGTAGCAACAGTATCTAAGGAGGGCGGAGCTTAGCGAAGGGTCAATTACAAGTTAAAATTTTTGTTTTGAATGATTAGTATTTCACAAAACACATACAATAACATACCATCTCTTGGGCTGAGCTGGAGGACCCTGAGCTTGTGCTTGCTGTATCGATCCCTCTGTTCATTGAGGATATTAGTTCCTTGACACACTGCACTAAGGTGGGAATTTCTGCAAAAAAAGAGAGGAAATGTATTTTATATAGTTTAAAGTTTAAAATGTACTATAACTAACAGATTTTGAGGACATACCAATTATGACAGTCAAGTTAAACTAAACTGCAGCTTGAGTATATGTTGTTTTCTCTAAAGCCCTATTTGCACGGGATTAGTATTATCTGGGGATGATGAGTGATTTTGAAACTGCCCCCACATGAATTTTGTTATGTGCATTCGCACGGGATATGCAAAGCCAGTGATTTTACTCAAATTTAATGACATAACTCCCGGATAATAGGAATGTCAAGGTTTTGACAGTCCCGTTTCTGCAAATTGTAGCGATATGACAGCACCCAAAATACTATCAAACACTCCAACGCAGCTCCATTCTGAAAAGGAAAAAGGCAAAGAAAAGGCACACGGGAAACAAAAACCTTAAAAAATGATATATGACCCGCCAAATTACAGAAATGACTATTTGTAGTGCACTGACAATAGTTTTATATAATTTGATTATTAATAAATTAATAAATTAAGACATTGTTGTTTGATAATTTTACCTGAATGAATTTTAAAATAATTTGCTATATTTCAGATCAATTTGTTTGTTTTCCTTAATTAACCACCGTGTTTTAACACACACACACACACACACACACACACACATATATATATATATACACACACACACACCACTGTGAGTCACTGTGATGGACAGTAGGGAAACGCACTGAGTTCAGACACACACATACACATTCACCTGCTGTCTCACAGGCTGTGGCATACAGTATAACGTTGGTGATTTAGTTGAAGTAAAGGTCTCTTACTGAACTGTATTTGTGACACTCGAGGACAAATTGGTTCTCTGTCTCGATCTCTCTTGTGCTACAGTGAACACACTATCTTTCTCTCTCTACCGCGCGTGCGAGCACACACACACACACACACACACACACACACACACACACACACACACACACACACACACTCCAGCATTGTAATCAACGCAAACAAAGAAATGCTTAAAATTTGCGTCTAGTTTGACATTAGTCCAAAGCGAATAGGACGCGCGTCACATATTATGTGTCCCCAAAGAACATACGTATCTAACAATAGTTCCGCTTTGCAGTGTATTTTCTGTGTAAATGCGTGCACCAAAACCGTGACCCTTGTACCAAATTGGTTCAATACGAATACATGTACCGTTCCACTCCTGATGCACACCACAGGTAATACGTGTAAAAACACATCGTAAGTGGGGTAGGAACAGGATTCAGCCAAACGCCACAGTTGAGCTTTCTAGAGGTGTCGAAAAGATTTCTATCAAAAAAGTTATGAAGAAAGGTGCCTGCTTTGAATCTATGCTCAGAATCTATCTAAAGAAATGAAATACAGTACAACCACTTTTTACTGCTTTAAATACAAATCAAGTCAATAGAAAATTACAATCACAAATGTATTATTGTATATATAGTATATTTAAGACATAATTATCCACATAGCATCCCTTAGCACAACTCATTTCAGGTATTTTATACTGTACCTTTCAAAGCTTTCAACACTTCACCACTGACAAATAATGGCTGTTCCACGCTCTCTCCACTTGCCTCAGCAGCATCTAAGCTATCCTATATTTAAAACAATAAATACAATTTCAAATAAAAATGATTTGCATGGTAATGTTCTACTTGCAAAAAAAAAAACGCTTTGGAGAACCTGAAAGAATATGATTAAAAATACATTAGAATAACTATAACACAGTCCAAATGTTTTTTTTTTTGGTGTATGGTCTGAAACGACATACGGTTGGTTGAAAATTTTCTGGGTAATCGAACAAATCCACATTTGTGTCCACGGTTTCGGCTTGAACTTCCTCCTCACTATGTAACGGATTGGTTCTGCGTGGATCAGAGTGGAGTGGTTTCCTCAGTGTATCCTTCAGCTGAGTGAGGACCCTCTCCTTTCCAACCTTTTTTTGTCTCTGAACCGAATTCAAAAAGAAATAAAAACTCAATAAAATACAACATATAAAACAGCAAAGGGACAACTGGACATCTGTATATAAAGTCTATAAACAACTGACGTTTAAACAATACCATAGATCTTATAATTTGTAGTATCTGCTTATTACTAATAAAAATACATTAGGTTGCTATTACGCAGTCCAAAAGTTTATGTTCCTTTCTTAGGGTTTGAAACGACATACTATTGGTTGAGAAATCTCTGGGTAATCGAACAAATCCACATTTGTGTCCACGGTTTCGGCTTGAACTTCCTCCTCACTATGTAACGGATTGGTTCTGCGTGGATCAGAGTGGAGTGGTTTCCTCAGTGTATCCTTCAGCTGAGTGAGGACCCTCTCCTTTCCAACCTTTTTTTGTCTCTGAACCGAATTCAAAAAGAAATAAAAACTCAATAAAATACAACATATAAAACAGCAAAGGGACAACTGGACATCTGTATATAAAGTCTATAAACAACTGACGTTTAAACAATACCATAGATCTTATAATTTGTAGTATCTGCTTATTACTAATAAAAATACATTAGGTTGCTATTACGCAGTCCAAAAGTTTATGTTCCTTTCTTAGGGTTTGAAACGACATACTATTGGTTGAGAAATCTCTGGGTAATCGAACAAATCCACGTTTGTGTCCACGGTTTCGGCTTGAACTTCCTCCTCACTATGTAATGGATTGGTTCTGCGTGGATCAGAGTGGAGTGGTTTCCTCAGTGTATCCTTCAACTGAGTGAGGACCCTCTCCTTTCCAACCTTTTTTTGTCTCTGGACCAAATAAAAACTCAGTTATATACAACATACAAAACAACTATCATTAGTACAAAACAACTAACATAAATCATTATGGTGATTTAATTTATATGCATTCTACATCATTTTTATTAAAAAAATCAGATGTACTATATCACTCTGCCTTTCGTTTCATTACAGATGTAGGCAGCTAGGACTCACCACTGCACTCTGTATGAAACTGTACAATGGCCTTCCCTCTTTCTCTTAGAAGAAAATTCCATCTGTTAATTTTTACTTTTAAAGCACTAATGGGTAAATTACCCCTTTACATTTCAAATTTACTTATTTAACAAAATAGCGTTTATAGGACAAGGTCGTCAAAAAAGTCGTTATTAGTTATTCCATTAACAAAAAAAGTAACTTTTTCATTATATGCACTAAGTGTCTGGAATGAACTTCAAAACACCTTAAATTTAGAATCACTTCAATCTATTAATACTTTTAAAACCTCTTAAAGACATCTCTGAATGAACGGTGTACTTGTTTTAACTAGGTACTATTTAAATTATATGTTTGTATTGACTTAAGTTAAATGTGTATTGTATACATAGAGCTTTGCTGTGTATTGTAATTTTTGTCCTGTCTTTTTTTATGTTTTTTATTTGCAACTTTTTTGGCCGCCTGTCTTGGCCAGGACTCCCTGTGAGAAGAGTTATTTTAACTCAATTGGACTTTTCTTGTTAAATAAAGGTTAAAAAAAACGAAGGGCCAACAGGACATCTGTATACAAACCACTGATATTTAAACAATACCATACATCTTTCATTTTTTAATATCTCTTTAATAATCATTAAGAGGACATTTTATCCTAGGACTGCAAAATCATAAACATTAGGGCAATTATATATTAGTTAAAAAATAATTTTTTTTGAGCATTACAGTAAATACTTACTTTTGCTTTTTCATATTGTCGCTTCATCTCAATGTCTGTTTCGTCATCAGAACTTTCTAAAGTGTTTTTTTCTAGAACAAAGACAAAAACACATTGCACAGCATTCTTAATACATTTTCACTTGCAAACAAAAAACTTGAGTTTGCATTTTAGAAACAAAACCGTGATTGTATTTTAAAAAATCAAATGTAAAAAGCATTCCTTGTCGATTAGCCTACGTTACGACCCCTCCCTTATGGCAAAGAGGGGCCAGCGTTCTGAAACGTTTCTGTGTCATAGCAAGACAGACAAGGGGATATTAACGTTATATATAAAAAAATAAAATAATAATGTCATGTTGTAATAAAGTTATCTGGCTGCAGCATCTTTAAGTCAGGCAGCACACTCATTTTGACTGTCATTTTAACATGTGAACCAAAATTACTGAAGATGAATTTAGTATTTATCCAACTTACTGAACAAACGTCAGTACTAAACTGCATTTAATCATTAATAGTTCGTGCATGTTATCAAATTCAACAACTTATACTTACTCTTGTGGAGCGCTAACGTTAGCTCCTGCTGCCTTGACGTTCTTCTCATACATTTCGCGCCAGTGTAACGGACTGTGGCCCAATTGTGATTGGCCGAAATTGTTATAGACGTCTGATTGGCTACGACTTATTTAAAAAATAAAATAAAAACTTTTGATCTGAGGATAAAGCCCGGCCAGAGTGTCACAAACTATTCAATGGTGATGTGTGTCAGTTTTTTTTAAAAGCATAAAATATATTTGAGAATCGTAATCAACCAGATATGCAATGATGGCGCACAAAAGAAGATATAAAGAACATGTAGTTGATGATTTGAGACAACCATCAAAGGCCACGAAATATTGACGGATAACAGAATCTGAGGTAAAAAAAAAATTCCTGCTAGGTTTAACGACAACGTATTATTATTATTTTTAAGGCTAACAGTGCAGAATTATTTTAAGTGCAGAGACCGAGGGAGTTACAAGAACTATCTCAATTGCCCATCCTCCCACAAAGAAAAGAGACGAGTCTTAACGGAGGTATGCAACATTATGTCATTTGACAAAAACAGTTACGGATACGTTTATCAGTGATTCATATTAGAATAACTTATAGGGAGCGCGGTAATGTGTGTGCTAAACTGTGACGTTAGCCTAGACTGCACCAGTTTTGTGATTATGTTCGTTCCGATGACAAATCATCCCTTGAGGTTTTACCATATTTGTCTTGGTGACTGTATATTCATCTATAATCCAGCCAGAATCACTAAATCATAATTTAAATCTTTGTTTGTTCTTCAGATATTTTCATAGTGTAGCCTAAGCCAAATAAAATTTCATTCTAGAAGTGAGAGCTGTCATGAGGCTCAAACTCTGAGCTCCCTGCAGTTTCCTTACAACTGGCTTGCTAAAGGTGCAATTTAAGGTGATAAAATAGCTTTTAACAGCAGCCGGAGTTTTAGTTCTTTCTTACATATTCAAATAGTTATTCATACAGAATTGTGTTTGCCATCATTACACTAACTATAGTGGCATACTTTAGCTGTCCCAGAATGCTCCTCATGAAGGACCTCTGACAGAAAGTGCAAGCAGTCAGACAGCAGGACTACAGCATGAGCAGGACACACAAAACAACTAATCCTCAGAGGTAAAATGTCTACAGATTGAATTTTTTAAATTTTAACATTTTTAAAATTAATGCTTATTTGTTGCATTGTTATCATTGTTCTACAATGTAAGTAAATCAGGGATAAGCTTTTATTTTCCCTGTTGTCCTGTATGTGTATGTGATACATGAAACATTGCTTGTAATAAACACACCCATGTCTCCTAATGCTGTTGTATGACTCGTTACAGCCTGACAGTGAGGCAGCCTGGAGACAGTCCCACTTAGTCCAAGTGATGGAATTACCCTCCACGTCAGACCAAGACAGACCTTGGACTCACATAAGTGGGGACCAACCTGATATAAAAATGCTAACAGAATTACAGGTAATAATTAATGTGAACATTGACCAATTTGTATTAATAAAACTTCTAATAAAGAAGTTACTGTGTCAACACCAGCTTATACATAAGTCAATGAATTTAATACTTTGAAGTAAACACTCGTTGCATTATCCATTTATGATAGGTTTATGCAAATTTAAATTCATTATTAATTTATAAGTTTACAAGGTGAGTAACTGGAAAAACAGGACTAAACCAAAATCAACAGAAGACAGGGGAAAACGATAACAGAAAGACTGAAAACACTAAAACAGACTCAAAACCAGAACTCAGGACACATAACATGTAACAATAACTTCCAGATGTTCAGCAGTTAATGGCTATAACACATTATTTGATATTTTTTATGCAAAACTTTTGTAACTTTTTTTGATGTAATTTGATGGATCTTCAATACAATGCAATAACAGTTTAACAAACACTTTATAGTTAATTGGCATATATTTCTGACCTCATCCAAATTAATACGCCAGCACGGACACTGGGGTCAGAGGGCCAACACCAGCTTGTGGTCCCCAAGTCGAGCCTGAAGACTCGGGGGGGGGGGACAGGGCCTTTTCTGTGGTTGGATCTAAACTCTGGAACGGCCTGCCCCTCCATGTCCGAACTGCCCCTACAGTTGAGTGTTTTAAGGCTCGTCTAAAGACACAATTTCATTATTTTGCTTTTAATTCTGCCTAAGTTATGTCGTCCACTGTGGTTTTTATCCTTTTTTTATATATTTTATATATTTTTAAACTTGATTTTCTTATTTTGTTTAATTAATTTTATATTAATTGTTTTCTATTATGAGTCTTTGCAGCACTTTGGAAACTTTGTGTTTGTAATATGTGATATAGAAATAAAAGTGGATTGGTTTCATCAGTGGACAAAGTCATCTATCCCATTATTCATTGCAAAACTACTCTAATTCTGTCTGGTTGCATATTGTAAGTTAACTATCTTAAACTATTTTAAAAAACACATGTTTATAACTAATGTTTTTTTAGGTATGGCAGGACATATCCTGGACACAGCCAGAAGAGAACAAGTCTGTTCCAACTGCTGATCAGCATGAGCCAAACAAAAAGGTTAATAGCTTTTATTATTGTATTTTTTCTCTTTACACTATTTGTCTTTTACTACAAGTTCTCTTTTTACAATAATTATTATTATTAAGATTATGTATTGTATCAATCGTAAACCATTGTCACAGGCCGGCTCAAATGATGGGACACAAACAACTAGTATAGGCCAAAAAGATGATATTTATTGTAAACCAAAACTATTTACTTTAAAGATGAACTGAACTGAAAATTTGAGTAAAGGTCATATAACAGATGTATTTTATTTATTCTCATTGGTACAATTATTAAAATGGCAAAATTTGTTAAAAGGGATAAAATGGTATGTTGAAAATGTTGTTGTTGTTGTTACACGGGCGCCGCCATGTTGGATTTCAGCATTCCACTACATCACTGGAATGGTAAGCTACTCTGTTGCTAACCAACACAAGCAGAGCAGCCATAGCATGTACATAGTCTGAGGCTAGCTGACATGGCTGAGGAAACAGAAACATACAGGTCTAGGGGGGGTTCATACTGTATTGCCCCTGGCTGTAGTAATGAATGGTATAGGGCTAAGGCAGCTGGGGTTGCGATACATTTTCACAGGCTACCTTTGACAAGGAAACCAGGCTTTATAGCGTTCAACAAAACGACTGACACACTCGGCATTCATTGAAATTGAGTCACAAAACCAAGCTAGAAACCAAACGATCCAACCTAAATAAAGGGTAGGTGGTGCGTTTCCCGAAAGCATCGTTGGCCAACTATGGTCGCAAGTTCATCGCAATGTCCATTGAACTCTATTGGTAACGACGGAACTTGCGACCATAGTTGGCTAACGATGCTTTCGGGAAACCCGCCCCTGGTTAGCAGCTAAACACGTTGGAAGAACTTTTGTCAAACTCTACAAGCTAGACACCACTCCGACCGACCATATAAACTGTATAAATAAATCATGACTCCGACGATATCACAGATCGATAATAATGCGTTTACTAGCAGCTAACTAAACCGCAGCAGGTCTGTAAACAGAATCCAATGTCCCTCTCTACTCACCCTGAAGCTAGCTGATGTTCATCGTGTCAGGAAACATTGTTGATGTAGGGAGTTCAACTCGCAGAACTAACGTTAGCTGCTAGGTCCATAGTAAGAGGTATCTGTGCAGTAACCGGCCGTGCAGTATTTTGATTTTAACATTTTGCGTGCAGCTAACTTAACAAGCGATCCCATTGGATGAATTTGTCCAATCACATTTGCCATTTATCGTCCTCGACTTTCCGCACATACCTCAAACATGTTTTAGTATTTTTCTCTAAATGCACACAACATATATGCAGTCTCTATTTACTAAAATGCATAATGTGCTTGTAAACAATAAATGAGAGACAGGCTACAGCCCTCCAACCTCCCACCACATTTACCTCTTATAACACCATGAACCACTATTTCTCCATTAATAATTGACTATGTACCGGTATATTGCAAATCTGTATCATACCTGTATTACTTTTATTTCGTGTAATTTACAACGTAACGGCGTTGCATGCTCGTAGTTTCTTTTGCACTTGGATCAGTGAGGCGATACAGCGCGCGCCGCCGCATTTGCGCGTGCAATTAAGTGTGCGCTACGAGAACAGGATAACGGCTGACAGGACAAGAAAGTCAGTTTTTCTGAGGTGAAAAACTTTATTTCAGTGTACACTTATGTCACTGCCTGGAAATTCCTATTGTGCTGGGTTTTCTGAAGTAGTCATGATTCGCCTCTCATAACATAACATGCTCTAAACACGCACGCAGAGTGGAAAAGGAGGAGCGGGGGCGCGGGGAGCAAGGATCACAAATTTGAACTATATCGATATATGCAATATGGTCTAATTCCATATCGCATTTCAAAAATAAATGTTCCAGATTGTCCTCTCTGCATCAGATTGATTCCGGTGCACTGTCCATGCTCCGGCAGCGCCCGCGCCCACACCAGTCACTTCCATCTATGGTCACTTCCCCCCAAACGATCCTGTACTGTAGGTGGAGCCTGAAACTGATCGTCCTCCTTGTGGTGGTAGTCCGGTACTACTGGCCTGTCCCTCACAGGCTCAAACGCGTAACCAAAATGACTCATTTTCGTGTGTATAGGACCTGCAGTTGCAGCTGCCTATATACCTTCGCAGGTTCTACCATGCCAGTGATGTCATCAGAATTGCCAGCGTTCTAATACTAACAAACGCAATTTTTGTGTTGCTTAAAAAAAAGCTATATTGACATTTAAAAAAATTTTTTTTGTGTAATTTACTTTTAATTGTCATAAACAACACGTTATCAATGTTGATTTTTTCAGTTCAGTTCATCTTTAAACATATAAGGGAATGAGGTGGGAGAATGTCATAATGTAATGTGTAAAGTAGGGGTGGAACGGTACGCATAAGTCACGGTTCGGTTCGTACCTCGGTTCAGAGGTCACGGTTCGGTACGATTTCGGTACAATGGAGGGAAAAGCAAAACAAAATTTGCAGAAGGCAACCGACACACAGTCCTCGTCTTTTCCACCACTGTACTACTGTAACTGACTGGAAAACAGAAGTTTTCCCAAACTTGCGATCTTAAAGAAGCCGACAGATCCTCTAACAGGGTCTCCAACCTTTTTTCATCTGAGAGCTACTTTTTAAAAAGGAAAGTGGCCGAGAGCTACTTATGTAATACAATACTTAAATCTCTTAAATAATGCCTCATAACTCTCATAATATTAACTATCAAAACTGTTTTAGACCTAAAAGAGTTTTTAGGCCTAAATATGTCACCCTTAAATGTCAGAGAAAAGAACAGAATCAGAGGTAATTTTTTAGTTGATCATAACTAGAGATGAAATGGCATGAACATTTCATTTCATGGTTATAGTGACAAAAATGATCACTGTTATCACAGAATCCTGTTCAAAAAGTATATAGGCTACTACATCAATTCACCAAGTTTTATGTCGAAAACCAGCAAATAACAAATAAAATTAGCATCAATATGCACTTTTTGCTTACATAAACATTAAAATAATAACATAAATATTTTTTTTAAAAGTGTCTTGCAATGTTACAGTATCTAGGCCTACTAACATGCATCAAGTTCAAATCAATTTGTGACAAATAAGGTTTTATAAAGATAAACCTCACATATTTCAGCCTTTAAATAATTTTTTTTATAAAAAGAATGAGTGAAAAAAGATAAATTACTGACATTTACAATGCACATGATTAGCTTATCTTTTATCATTAGTAAGATTCGGCCCGATTTGCCTGTGGCGTCTGTCGTTACTATGCAACCATGCACTGCACTCTCCACAACGGCAAAGATTTCCACCACCGAAAAATGCTTGCTGTAGCTTTGCTACAAGATTTATTAACAGATAAGAGAAAAACACCTGTAATGATTGGTTGGTTCTTGTCATATGGTTTGTGGCATTCTGAAAAGTTGCGCTTGGAAAAAATGAGCACGCTTGACGCTCGCCTATATTTGAATGAACTTGAGCGCGCAAAAGACGCGATATGTGAACGGCCCCTTGGCGAGCTACCTCAAATCAGGCCACGAGCTACTGGTAGCTCGCGAGCGACGTGTTGGAGACCCCCTCTTGTGGAGCACCGCCACTTACCATACTCGCTGTCGCTGCTATCTCTGACTCACTCACTCACTGGACCGTCGATCTAACAAAAAACGGCAGAGTGCCAGAGAATGTATTTTGCACGAACGTTTTTTTTTTTTTTTCGTACCGTGTATTCTCCGTTTAAATGCATGCACCGAACCGTGACCCCCGTACCGAATCGGTTCGGTACGAGTACATGTACCGTTCCACCCCTAGTGTAAAGTGTATAGATGAGTGAATCTGTCTGTCTGTGTGTGTGTGTCTCTGTGTGTGTGTCTGTGTGTGTGTATGTTTCTGTGAGCATAACTGAATTTAAAAACAACAATTGAAATAGGATGGAAGAGCAGAGAGAGACAACGTGGTTAGTAGCAGCTTCAATACCCTGAACCCAGGTGGCTCCAATCACTATCGACCCTCCTCTGCCTGCAGGAGGAACCGCACCTGCAATGCAGAGGAGTGGCCGTGACACCAAAAAAACCCCACCAAAGTAAAATCAGTTCTCTTACGAGAAGTCTCTTTTCACGATACACTGAAGCAAAAAATTATCCTTAATTTTGAAATATTGTAAAGCGCATTTGCAGCAGCAACAGCCATAGGCGAGACGGCTCGCTCGCTCATTGGCTGCTCTGCGGCAACTGCATAAGCCTATCGAGCGCAGGCTGATGCAACATCAGACCAATGAGGGCGCTCCATGCCACTTCCCGCCGAAACGGGTGTGGCCTAGCCCTATAAAGGGAGCTCGAAAAGGCTGACTCACCTGATTTTTCATCTCTTCAGCGAAGCTCAAGCATCGTTGGATCACGAGAAGAAGCAACGCGTCGTCTGATAGCATCTCAGCGGGACGAGCCATCCTGAAGCTGCTGGCCAACGCCGCCTTCGACTGCCGTTCCTGCTGCGCTTTCCGGCGCCCATATCCTTTTCAATTCTATTATATCCAACTGTTCTTTGTGTGTGTGTGTGTGTTCGCCCTGCGACACACACTCGTAAAAGAGCTTGCGTCTTTTTAAAGATGCCTTCTTGCGGCTCGTGCAGAGCCCCACTCAGCGAGGGAGACCGTCACGTCATATGTGTCTCCTGCCTGGGTGAAGATCATGCAGCGCTCGCGCTCGCTGACGGCGGCTGCCCTCACTTGCGAGCTGATGCCAATGGTGACTGTGAGGACTCGCATGGCAGTTTTCTCCGAGCCTGCATTCCCCGCTGCGCTGCCGCGCCGTAAAAAGCGCCGCTCTCAGCGGATTCCGGAACCTTCTCCATCCCGACCGAGCTCGCCAGTTCGCCCTGCTTCACCGGCTTCTCCTGCATCACTTCCCGATGGTCAGCGCCCGCTGTCTGCCGCCGCGTCTTTCGAGGAAGTTGATCCCAGAGCCGCGTCGGGGGATGAGGACACGTGCTCTCTGTTAGCTTCGGGCAGCGAAGACTGGGCGAGCTCTGAGGATCTCGCGCTTTCTGCCCAGAAGCCTAGCAGACGAGCTAACATCGAGAAGGAGCTGATGCGAGTGCTCACGCTGGCCGCGACGAGCCTCGGCCTCGAGTGGTCTGCACCAGCGCTGCCTTCTCGTTCTCGGCTGGATGGTAGCTATCTTCCGGGTGAGCGTACTTCTCCGAACTCTAAGCCCGCTCCATTTCTTCCTGAGCTGCACGAAGAAGTGGCAAAGGCTTGGAACGCTCCCTACTCAGCACGAACTCGTTCGTCGGTATCACCAGCATTTTCTACGCTGGATGATGCTAAAAACAGAGGCTACCAGGCACTTCCGCCGGTGGAACAGGCGATAGCGACGCACCTTTGCCCGCCCTCTGCTGGACGGCGGACGAAAGCGGTGTTGCCATCTAGAGCCTGCCGCATGACGTCATCTCTGCTCGCGCGGATCTTCTCTGCTGCTGGGCAGGCTGCGTCTGCACTACACACCATGGCCACGCTGCAGATATTTCAGGGTGATCTCCTCCGAAAGCTGGACGAGATGGGACCTGATGCTATCTGCCTCGCGGATTTAAGAAGCGCTTCGGATCTCTCTCTTCGCGCTACTAAGTCCGCTGCACAGGCTATGGGACGAGTTATGGCTTCCGCTACTGTGGCTGAAAGGCATCTCTGGCTGACGTTTTCAGACATGGCAGAGTCTGAGCGCACTGCGTTCCTCGACGCCCCGCTGACTTCCGCTGGCCTCTTCGGATCTTCTGTCAACGAGTTCATTGAAAGATTCGCCGAGGACCAGAAAGCGTCTCAAGCCTTTAAGCACTTCCTCCCGAAGCGCTCCGGTTCTGCAGCGAGTCGTGCTAGACCGGCCCCGCGGAGCTCTCAGCCACAGCCCCCGCCTCCTGCTGCTTCATCGCAACAGCGACAGCAACGCAGCTCGAGACCCCGCTCTCGCTCTACCGGCCGTCGCCCCGTGCCACGGGGACCGCGGTAGAGGATTGCGGTAAGACCGGAAGTCCCGAAGTCATCCTAGCACGCCTAGGAAAGCGCCGGTGTATGAGTCCCGCTGCGGCCGTACTCTCACCCAAGCGCGCCGCTGTTTCAGTTCCAGGAAGTGTGACTGTCTCAGCGTCTTCTGCAACGCGCAAGCCTGTATAGTTGCCCGCTTGCCTGCACACAAAAGCCGTTTTCACGGCTACCCAGATATTTCCCGAAAAGAGTGTAATTTCTGGTGTCCCGGCCACGGCCGATGGTGCTATAAATGTAGTTCTGATGCCCACTCCTCTGTGCCCATCGCTACACACAAGCACAGCCCTTCACACAGGGCTCGCGCCCTTAAAATCGACTCAGGTCGATCGCGCGCACTACATAGTAAACGTGCCCACTCTTCAGTGCCCACAAACACTATGTCACACACGTCATGTGGTTTCTGTAAAAACGAAACCCGTGCACGCTCGCTCTGCCCAGGCAGACAGCGCGTCAAAAGCAGTAAATGTGCACGCTTACAGCCCACAATTACTCACAGACAGCACGAGTCCCACGGGACTCGCTCAGCCCTCCCTCACTCGGTCAAGCACCGTGGCGGGGTCGAGGACGAGCGAACTGCCCGCTGTGATCAGCGCGCTCCCCTCCTCGAATGTCACAGGCATAACGCCCATGTTACAGCACACCGAAGCTCTCTCGTTGCCCAGTCAACAGAGCGCGCTTCGCATCCAACCCTTAGCCATCCATGCAGACGCATGGTCAGCGCTCCCGGGGGTTTCGGATTGGGTGCTAGACATTATAAAGAGAGGCTACTCGCTACAGTTTTTTCGACGCCCTCCGCGCTTCTTAGCGCGCGTCGAAACTACGGTCAAAACAGAAGTAGCACACCTACTTCGAGCCGAAATTTCAAAACTGTTGAGCAAAGGGGCTGTGGAGCCTGTATCTCAAGCTCAAAGCGAAGGGGGGCTGTACAGCAGATACTTTCTAGTGCCCAAGAAAGACGGGGGTTTCAGACCCATACTGGATCTAAGACAGCTGAACAAAGCATTAGCGAAACGCAGTTTCAAAATGCTTACAACCAGGAAACTCCTCGCGCACATTCGCAGAGGAGACTGGTTCATGTCGATAGATCTGAAGGACGCGTATTTTCAAATACAGATAGCGCCACGTCACAGGCGGTACTTGAGATTCGCCTTCGAGGGCCAGACATACCAGTATACAGTCCTGCCGTTCGGCTTGTCCCTGGCTCCTCGTACATTTACGAGGTGCATGGACGCAGCGCTCGCTCCTCTCAGACTCAGAGGCATGCGAGTGCTGAACTATTTGGACGACTGGCTGATTCTGGCTCAATCACGATCAGAGCTCGTGGAGCACAGGGCCATTTTACTCGATCATCTCGAGAAACTTGGTCTCAGTGTCAACTGGACGAAGAGTTCGCTGAACCCCAGTCAAACGATACTGTTTTTGGGTATAGCTCTGGACTCACAGTCCATGACGGCGCGGCTGTCGCCACAGCGCGCGTCGGGCATTCAGCGCGCAGCGAACTCTCTCCGCTGCGGCGCGACCTTCCCGCTCAGAGAATTTCAGAAGATGCTAGGCCTCATGGCTTCAGCATCGCCAGTTCTTCAGTTGGGCCTGCTCCGCATGCGCCCATTGCAGTTCTGGCTGAAAGCGCGGGTACCACGCAGAGCGTGGATATCCGGTCAGTTGCGTCTCAAGGTCGATCAGAGCTGTGTTACAGCCTTGAAACCCTGGACAGCAAACGACTGGTTCCAATCAGGTGTAAGCCTGGGGACTTCCTCGAGAGTGAAAGTGGTGTCGACGGACGCCTCCACTTCGGGATGGGGAGCGCTGCTCGAGGGCAGACCGTTCTTTGGCCTGTGGTCAGAACGAGAAAAGCTCCAACATATCAACTGTCTGGAAATGCTGGCAGTGGAAAACGCGCTGACGCGTTTTTGTCCCCGAATCAAGGGCCACCACGTCTTAGTCCGGTCGGACAACATGTCGGTGGTGTCCTACATAAATCGCCAGGGCGGTCTCAGGTCCCGAAACCTGTACAGGTTGGCGGAACGCCTCCTGGTGTGGGCTCAGAGCAACTTGCGCTCGCTGAGAGCAGTGCATGTGCCTGGGCTACAGAATCTGGGTCCAGACAGACTGTCCAGAAACAACATTCCCACGGGCGAATGGTCTCTACACCCACAGACAGTCCAGCTGCTGTGGGAGAGATTTGGCAGGGCGGAAGTGGACCTCTTCGCGTCCCACGAAAACGCTCACTGCCCCGTGTTCTTTTCCAAGAGCGAAAGCGCGCTGTCACAAAGGTGGCCGTGCTGCCCGCTCTATGCTTTTCCCCCCGTCTCCCTCCTTCCTCAGGTGATAGAACGGGTGAGGGAAACGGAATGCTCAGTACTGCTTGTAGCACCACTTTGGAAGAACCAACCATGGTTTCCAGATTTGATGCAATTAGCAGACGCTGCCCCGTGGCCAGTGCCGTTGAGGAGGGACCTCCTTTCGCAGGCCAGGGGCTCGATTTGGCACCCTCAACCGGAGTTGTGGTCCCTCCACGTGTGGGCGCTCAACGGTTACCCGCTGATCTCTCAGTGGGAGTGCTAAATACTATCACTCAGGCTAGAGCTCCGTCGACTCGACGGCTATATGCTTCGAAGTGGTCGGTATTCTCCAGCTGGTGCTCAGCTCGGGGATGTTCACCCCTCGATTGTGAGGTGACGGAGGTTCTCTCCTTCCTACAGGAGCTGTTGGATAAGGGCAGAGCCCCTTCCACGCTCAAAGTTTACGTGGCGGCTATCGCAGCGTTTTCTGAGACAACGCTCGGTCAGTCGATAGGAAGGAACGATTTGGTCATCCGCTTCCTCAGGGGAGCTAGGAGGCTGAATCCTCCCAGACCTCCTTCAGTTCCTGTATGGGACCTCTCGACGGTTTTGGAGGCCATGAAAGGTCCCCCTTTCGAGCCTATCCAAACGATTAGCCTCAAACATCTGTCTTTCAAGACGGTGTTCTTGTTGGCTCTCGCTTCTGTGAAGCGTATAGGTGATCTGCACGCGCTCTCGGTGAGCCCGACGTGTTTGGAGTTTGGGCCTAATGACTCGAGAGTCATACTCAAACCTAAGCACGGTTATGTGCCAAAATCCCTCAACACACCGTTTCGGGCTCAGGTTATTTCCCTGTCTGCCCTGTCGGTGTCAGAAGAGGATGGAGACTCGAGTCTTCTTTGCCCTGTTAGGGTTTTAAGAGCTTATGTGTCTCGCTCTGCTGTCTTCAGACAGACTGAGCAGCTCTTTGTTTCGTTCAGTGGACATTCCAAGGGACTGGCTGTTTCGAAACAGAGCCTATCCAGATGGATAGTTGATGCCATAGCGTTAGCTTACACTTCCAGAGGCCTTCAGTGCCCGCTGGGTGTCAGAGCGCACTCCACGAGAGGCGTCGCCTCTTCATGGGCTTGGTCTAGTGGGATCTCCTTGCAGGATATATGTATGGCGGCAGGATGGGCCTCGCCGTCTACATTTATCAGGTTTTATAACCTAGAGGTTCCCGCCCTACAGGCCAAGCTGTTGTCGGTATAGTTGAATCAGTGTCCTGATTGGAGCATTGAGACTGTAAGCGCAATGCGCTGCCGACTGTCATATGGGCAGTACTGCGTAAGACCCACATTCCCACATTAATCAGGCCTGGCCTTGAATATGTGATGTCATTCTATCGCGTCTACGGGCGCTGTTATACGTGGGGACGGAGGGCCGGCCGCCCCCCCCCCCCCCCCTCCTGTTCCAGGACTCTCTGTGAGTCCCTCTAGTGGTTGTGCACTGTAAATCCTGGGCTTCGCTTCCAGGTTTATTAGTGTGTAATCTCTACACGCACAACGTTTTACATTGGGTTCCCGCAGCGTCTTTGACGCAGTATGAGAGAACTCTCGTAAGAGAACGTACTCGGTTACTATCGTAACCTCGGTTCTCTCTAGAAGAGGGAACGAGTACTGCGTTCTCTGCCGTGCGTATGATTCACTCTGGTTCGCTTCGGCGATGAAATAAATCAGGTGAGTCAGCCTTTTCGAGCTCCCTTTATAGGGCTTGGCCACACCCGTTTCGGCGGGAAGTGGCATGGAGGGCGCGAAGCAATATTTCAATATTACAATATTTCAAAATTAAGGATAATTTTTTGCTTCAGTGTATCGTGACAAGAGACTTTTCCCGCAGCGTCTTCGACGCAGTACTCGTTCCCTCTTCTAGAGAGAACCGAGGTTACGATAGTAACCGAGTACGTTATCTATGTTATTTTTTAGGTATGGCAGGACATATCCTGGACACAACCAGAAGAGAACATGTCTTTTCTACTCCTGACCAGCAAGAGCCAAACGAAAAGGTTAGTAGCTTGTATTTTTGTATGTTTTCTATACACCATGTTTCTTTTGCTATAGGTTACTTTTTACAATAATTACTATTATGATTATGTCATCAGGCAGGCCCATTAACAGATGGCGATGATCCTGTGTATCCCGGCGCACCTCTGACAAAAGGACAAAGTTTACTGTTGCTTATGTCCTTTATACTAAGGCACAATCTTACAGCTGTTTCACTGGACCATCTACTGAAAATTTTCAATGAGCATTTTCCAGGCATGGTACCAGTGACCACATATCTTTTCCGAAAAGCTTATGGTCAGTATGGAAATTATGAACCCCATTTCTACTGTCCAACATGTGAAAACTACTTAGGGAAAAATACTGGTGAGCTACAGTGTGACATTTGTCACACAGTAACTGATTCAGACAGCTCTCTTAAAAGTGGATGCTTTTTCCTGGTTCTTAGTTTGGCCTCACAGATCAAAACATTGCTTGAGGAAAAACAAACAAAAATTCAAAAAGATTGGCTGAATTCAGATACAATTTCAGACATCCAATGTGGAGATGAGTATCAAAAACTTAAGGAATCTGGTGCAATGGGTGAAAATGACATATCTTTAATTTGGAACTGTGATGGAATCCCACTGTTCAGGAGCTCCAAGTACCAGATCTGGCCCATACAGTGCCAAGTAATAGAGCTTGAGCCTAGAGAACGAAAGGCAAATATCTGCATTCCATGTCTTTGGTTTGGGGAAAAAAAGCCCTATATGCTCACATTTTTGAAGCCATTCGTAGATGAACTGTCAATTCTACAGAAAGATGGAATTAAATGGAAAGATTCAGCAAACATAGAGCACACTTCCAAGGTTTTTGCTCTCATATGTAGTTCTGATTCAGTCGCCCGCCCACTTCTAAGGAACACTAAACAGTTCAATGGTTTTTATGGGTGTGACTTTTGCTACCATGTTGGGGGAGGTCCCTACACAAATAAAGACCCTGTGCCAAAACTTAGAACTGAAGTAGAGCACTTTGATCACGCATTGGCCGCAACACTTGAGAAAACTGTAATGGGAGTAAAAGGACCTTCACCTTTAATGAGACTTGAAAACTTTCAAATGATAAATGGATTTGTTCCAGAGTATCAACACTCTGTCTGCCTTGGGGTTACAAGGCAACTAGCTAATCTGTGGTTTGACTCCAGAAATCATGAACAAGAGTGGTGAACAGACCTTCTAGACAAAGAGCTAGTTACAATCAAACCACCTGTTGAGATAATCAGAGTACCATGGTCTGTGGCAGACAGAAAGTAATGGAAGGCATCGGAGTGGAGGTCATTCCTCTTATTCTATGCTCTGCCTCTTCTGAATGGGGTTTTACTGAGGAAATTCTGGAACCACCTTTTTCTGTTTGTGTTTGCTATGCACATTCTGTTGGGAGAAAAAGTGAAACGCTGTGATATTGATGTAGCAGAAAGAGCTCTCAGAAAGTTCACTTCGCAGTTTGAGAAGTTATATGGAGCAGCAAATATGACTTTCAATGTTCATCTACTGACACACATTACAACAAGTGTAAGGAACTGGGGGCCTCTGTGGGCCACATCAACCTTTTCCTTTGAATCATTTAATGGCACTCTGTTAAAGTACTTCCATGGAACCACCCATGTTCCTGAACAAATTGTTAGAAGGTTTCTTTGCTGGAGGAGTCTAACGCAGAAAGCTGAAAAGGTGATGGCAGATGCAAATGATGGTGTTAAAAAGATTTTTGCTGGTTTACAAAGCAGCCATTTACATTCTTGTAATTCAGCCAGCCTCAATGAAAATGTCAGGGTTTTTGGCAAACCCTGTCATGGTACACTATCACCATCCCAATCATCTGCTGTCAAAAATTTGCTGGGTGTTACAGTCAGTCAATGTGTATTTTATCATCGTTTAATCGTAAAAGGAATACTGTACCATTCAAGCAGTTACACAAACCTTAAAAAAAGGATAAACTCAACAGTAGAATTAATGGATGGACGACTGTGCAGAATTCTTAGCATGTTAGTATTCAGATTACACCATGTATCAATGCACTGTGTATTGGTTAGGGAGCTCAAGAATACCGGTAAACTGCTCTGCAGGGACAGTGAGCTAAACATTACTTCATATTTTGTTTCTGAGGTGTTGCAGTCCAACAATGTATGTGCGGTTCCCACTGATCTGTTTTACAGAAAATGTGTTTTGATAGAAGCAAAAGGCAAAAACTATGTTATTCCACTCCCAAATAATATAGAGAGAGATTAAATATGAACTGACACATGAATGAGAGATATGCATATTACTCACTGAGCCTGTTCGTGCCCTTATCTGGATATATGTTGTTCCTTGTTTTTCTTTTATTTTGTATGGTGCAATGGTATGGCTCTGTGGAAGCACCCTAAATTTTGTTGTACCAATGACAGTGACGTCTATTCTATTCGCTTATCCTCCAAGCCTGCAAGTTTTTTTTTTTTTTCATAAAATGTTATGCAATACAAAGCAAACAGTCAGAAAAATACAGTTGTCATGCCTGTTCTAAATATTAACTCACAGACAGTGTTAAGTGAATTATTTTTGGTTACTGTGAAATTATGAAACTATTTAAATATATGTTTTCTTTTTATTGACAATAAATGTGGAAAACAATCATATTGCAATTTTGTATAGCAAAAGTACACTTTTAAGTAACATACTTAATGTGATAGTAGTGCATTTATAGTATAGCATAAGCACCTACAAGTTATACTGTATTTATGAAAATCCATCTGTTAATCGCTGTGATCGCTGCATGCTTTTTCAATGCAAAAGACTTCTGAATATGTGTACTATATCAATTTAATATTTAGTGTATTTAAGTGTACTTAAGTAGCACAATTAATTTAACCTATTGCTAATATATTGTAAACTAAATTAATTTAGGTTAACTATCTAATTACACTTAAAATAAATTTCAGTGTTAGTGCTATTTAGTATATTTATATAGTGTACTTAAATAGCACATTTGTGAATACATTTCTAACATATTTCTGTTGAAATAATTTAATTTAAACTATCTAAAAGTACACTAACAATGAACTAACAATGAACTATTATTAATGCGTTAAAAATGTACTTGTAAGAAATACAGTAATAAAACTATTCTGTGTAATTTTTCAATAGTATATCTTATTTATATGCACTAAAAATACATTTAAATTATCAATGGTATTTAGTATACTTTCTTAATTACACTTAAGTACTACTTTAGTATTTTCACTAGGTGAAAATAAAGTGTACTTGAGTGCACTAAAAAAACACTTAATTACAAGAAAGTAATTTGTAGTACATTCTTATTTTTTGTGCTAAAAACAACTGTAAAAATAATACATTATAAATACACTAATTAAAAGTATGTTTTAATTTAAATAGTAATTAAGTGTAATTAATAAAGTATACTAAAAGCCTTATTTTTAAAAAATGTATTTTTAGTGCATTAAAAAAATATATACTTTTGAAAAAATAGACAGAAGAGTTTTTTAGTGTATTTCTTACAAGTACATTTTAACACATTAAAAATAGTTCATTGCTAGTGTACTTTGATAGCTATGTGAAAGTACACTAACAATGAACTATTTTTAATGCGTTAAAAATGTACTTGTAAGAAATACACTAAAAAAACTCTTCTGTCTATTTTTTCAAAAGTATATTTTTTTATGCACTAAAAATACATTTAAAATATAAATGGTATTTAGTATACTTTATTAATTACACTTAAGTACTACTTAAGTAAAAATATACTTTTAATTAGTGTATTAATAGTGTATTATTTTTACAGTTGTTTTTAGCACAAAAAATATGAATGTACTACAAATGTACTTTCTTGTACTTAAGTGTATTTTTAGTGCACTAAAGTACACTTTTTTTTCACCTGGGTATGCTAAAGTTATTTAAAATTGGATAGGAACAGGTCGACATGTTGTCCATGTCCTCCTTTGTAAAAACCTGTGAGAAGTAATCATTTAATATATTTGCTATTTTTTTTACTTCGTCTATGATTTTGCCATTTGTGTCTCTTAGACATTTAACCTCCTCGTTGAATGTTCTCTTGCTGTTATAATATTGGAAAAACATTTTAGAATTGGTTTTAGCCCCCTTAGCAATATTGATTTCTATCTCTCTCTTGGCCTTTCTAACTTCCTTTTTGACTTGTGTTTGCAGTTCCAAGTACTCTTTCTGAGTACTTTGCTTTTGGTCCCTTTTAAACGCTCTGTAAAGTGCCTTTTTTCGCTGAATATTTTTTTTAATTGATCTATTAAACCATTTTGGCCATTTTGTTTTAGATTTAGATTTGTCTACTTTTGGGATGTAATTGTTTTGCGCCTCTAGTACTACATTTTTTAATTATTAATGGTAGTCTTTGCTGACCATCATTAATGGTAGTCTTTAATGTCTTACAGTCTTCCTTGAGCTTAATCTATTTATTTGCTTTATTTATTTTCAGGAAATCATAGATATCTGCATTTAAATTGTGAATAAAGCGACAAGCTTGGTAGTATAAATCATTATTATTTAACATAAGAACATAAGAAAGTTTACAAACGAGAGGAGGCCATTCAGCCCATCTTGCTCGTTTGGTTGTTAGTAGCTTATTGATTCCAGAATCTCATCAAGCAGCTTCTTGAAGGATCCCAGGGTGTCAGCTTCCACAACATTACTGGGGAGCTGGTTCCAGACCCTCACGATTCTCTGTGTAAAAAAAGTGCCTCCTATTTTCTGTTCTGAATGCCCCTTTATATAATCTCCATTTGTGACCCCTCGTCCTTGTTTCTTTTTTCAGGCCAAAAAAGTCCCCTGGGTCGACATTGTCTATACCTTTTAGGATTTTGAATGTTTGAATCAGATCTCCTTCTTTGTTCAAGACTGAATAGATTCAATTCTTTTAGCCTGTCTGCATACGACATGCCTTTTAAACCCGGGATAATTCTGGTTGCTCTTCTTTGGACTCTTTCTAGAGCAGCAATATCCTTTTTGTAACGAGGTGAAAAGAACTGAACACAATATTCTAGGTGAGGTCTTACTAATGCATTGTAGAGTTTTAACATTACTTCCCTTGATTTAAATTCAACACTTCTCACAATATATCCAAGCATCTTGTTGGCCTTTTTTTTATAGCTTCCTCACATTGTCTAGATGAAAACATTTCCGAGTCAACTTAAACTCCTAGGTCTTTTTCAACAGATTCCTTCAATTTCACTATCTCCCATATGATATTTATAATGCACATTTGTATTGCCCACATGCAATACTTTACACTTTTCTCTATTAAATATCATTTTCTGAATGCTGTCTAGATCAATGCTGTAGGGCCAAGGCTCCTACATGTACTTATTACTTTAGGTGATAATGGCGGTTGGCGTTTGGTGTGCTCACCAAATTTTTATGTCTGTTTTCATCCGCATCGTCTAAAGTGGCTGAAAAATGCTATGACCATAACCATATTACAAAAAACAAGTACCGGTATGTACCGAGGACTGAGGACGTAATACAGCGATCCGCCCTTGTGGTCTATATTATAGTGTTGTTGATCCTTTCTGTTCACGGCTGTGGGATCAATCAGCTGATCTCACGAGACACCGCACTACCACCAACACAACCTGTTATACACAATGAATGGAGCCGATTCACCCTCTACACGGCAATACTACGGGATGGAAGAGCAACAGCGCCATGCGAGCAAACCAACACTGCGAGTGATAGATCTAAAGTTCAATGCTCTTACAGAAAGCTGCTCACGTACCTGTTTGCTACACTTCTTCTTGCTGGCGATGTCCAGCTGAACCCAGGACCCGTCGCGGTGCAAGATCTACTCCCGGCGAGCACGCTCGTAATTCCAGGTAATGCCGACCAACAGAGACACTCACATGGAAACCCAGCGGTCACAAAACACTTCAACATCGGCCTCTTCCAAACTGTTCAGCACTCCAAAATTATTTGGGACCCACGCGCAAAGCCGAGGGGCCTCATCGGAGGTCACCTTAACATTCGTAGCGTAAGAGCAAAAACGGAACAACTAGAAAAACTTTTTACCGACTCAAATTTGGACTTTCTCTGTCTGTCTGAAACATGGTTATCCAAATCGTCACCCGTAGCCTCGTTCACAATGCCTGGCTACAAGGTTTTCAGAAAGGACAGAAATAAGGGAAGGGGCGGCGGGCTACTTATGTATGTGAGAGAGATAACATTAGATGTGAACAAATTGATATAACATGTGTAAATGAACTTGAATGTATTGCCATTACTATAACTCTCTCTCAGCAGATGTCATTTAATGTGATTGGCGTGTATAGACCACCGTCATATGATGTCACGTTTTATGAAAATTTTAAGAACCTGCTTAAATTATTGGACTTAAAGAAAGAATGTATAGTTCTGGGCGATTTTAATTTAAATTGGGCCGAAAAAGCAACTAGAAAAACGTTAAAAGCACTTACAGACAAGTTCGACCTGACTCAATTAATAGATGGACCCACACGAATAACAAACGTCTCAAAAACACAAATTGATCTCATTTTTAGTAACAAACCAGAGAGAATTATAAAATCTTATAATCTTCTCACTGGTTTGTCAGATCATAATATGACTCTTATTGCAAGGAAATTAACAAAAAAACGGATTATTTACCAACGAGAGATAGTCAAAAACTCCTATGGAATAGGGAAACATGACATGAATGTATTTAAGGAAGAACTAAGTCAAATTGATTGGAGAGATGCTTTACTCACAGATGATATAGATGCTTCCTGTGAGTCCTTCATTGGTACAATAAATAGACTTAAAGAAAAATATACAAAAACCTTTAAAAATAGACGGAGTAAGGGTAACCTACCTTGGTTTAATGACCATTTGTGGGACCTGATGAAAAACATGACTTTGCCTTGAAAGTAGCACTGACAGACACATTTTTACAAACCTTCGTAATAAAGTAGTCAATGAACTAAGGAAAGCAAAGGCAAAGGCCCTTTGTTATTCAGTCTATATGTTAACGATCTACCACTAGCATGTCCTCAAGTTGACACCCAAATGTATGCAGATGACACGGTCATTCTGGCACATGGAAGAGACAGATATGAAGTGGCAACCAAATTAACAGCAGCAATGACAAAAATTGCCACCTGGCTCTCTGAGTCTTGCATGACACTAAACGTCAGTAAAACTGCATGTATGTATTTTTATTTAAGGAAAAATGAAAATCAGCCAGATGTTGTTGTAAATGGGGAAAAAATCCAGATTGTTTCACACTTTAAATATCTGGGAGTTACTCTTGATTCACAGTTGTCTTTTAAGAAACATATAAAGCAGGTTTGTAATATCGTTAAATTTAATTTAAGAAATTTTAGATACATTCGTAATCAGCTACCTCTAGATGCTGCCAAATTGTATATGCACTCAATGATTTTTTCACATTTTACATACTGCATCACAAGTTGGTCTCAAACCGGGAAAACAATACTTGCTCCACTACAAACGCTATATAAACAAACTCTCAAAGTATTAGATAAAAAGCCATCAGGTTATCACTACTGCAATATCATTCAAGAGCACAAACTCTTGACTTTTGAAAATGTTATGTGCTTTGCCAATGTTTGTTTAGTGTACAGAGTAATTAATAATCTGGCTGCGCCCCCATTAGAGGAGTTCATAGTATTGCTCTCAGATAGTCGGAGAACAGCCAGGGCGAGCAGTGGAGGTCACTGTGCCGTACAGCGCAGACGTACTGAGATTGGCAGATCAGCCTTCTCTATCAGAGCCTCTAAGTACTGGAACTCAGTCCCAAATGAGATTAGAGACATCAGTACATTTACTTGTTTTAAATATAAAATAAAATTATGGCTAAAATCTATACAATCATGTACCCACTAATCATAAACTCAAAACTGTCGTATCCTAACATTGTATTGTTGTGTCTATTAATATTGCACTTTATTTTGTTCTGTTTTATTGCGTTTTTAAGAATGTGAAACTTTGTTGTCTGAAAGGCTACTTGCGTGATGATGTTTTATGGTATATTTATATGTGTTTGTTGGATAAATTGTATGTTACTTCTTCCTGCCCAGGGACTACAGATGAAATTTAGCTTGTAGCTAATTCTGGTATTGCTGAGTGCCATGCACTGTCCCTGTTAAATAAACAAATAAACAAATAAATAAATAAATAAATAAATAAATAAAATCATTTTGAACGACCTTTGCTGCTGCAACAGTGTTTGCCACTCCTCCTATTTGTGTCGTCTGCAAATTTAACAAGCTTGCTTACTATACCAGAATCTAAATCATTAATGTAGATTAGGAATAGCAGAGGACCTAATACTGATCTCTGTGGTGCCCCACTGGTTACCTCTCTCCATTTTGAGGTTTCTCCCCTAATCATAACTTTTTGTTTTCTACATGTTAACCACTCCCTAATCCATGTGCATGCATTTCTTTGAATCCCTACTGCATTCAGTTTGAGAATTAATCTTTTATGTGGGACTTTGTCAAAAGCTTTCTGGAAATCTAAATAAATCATGTCATATGCTTTGCAATTGTCCATTGTCAATGTTGAATCCTCAAAAAAATCAAGCAGGTTAGTTAGACACGATCTCCCTTTCCTAAAACATTGCTGACTGTCTCCCAGGATACTGTTCCCATATAGGTAATTTTCCAATTTGGATCTTATTACAGTTTCCATAAGTGTACTTATAATAGGGGCAGCAGTGTGGAGTACTGGTTAGGGCTCTGGACTCTTGACCAGAGGGTCATGGGTTAAATCCCCGGTGAGATACACTGCTGCTGTACCCTTGAGCAAGGTACTTTACCTAGATTGCTCCAGTAAAAAACCCAACTGTATAAATGGGTAATTGTATGTAAAAATAATGTGTGAAAATTTTTTTTTAATTGTATGTAAAAATAATGTGATATATTGTAACAATTGTAAGTAGCCCTGGATAAGGGCGTCTGCTAAGAAATAAATAATAATAATAGAAGTCAGGCTTATTGGTCTGTAGTTACCTGGTTCGGTTTTGACTCCCTTTGTGGCTCGGTATTACGTTTGCAATTCTCCAGTCTGTCGCTACAACCCCTGTGTCAAGAGACTGTTGCATGATCTTGGTTAGCGGTTTGTAAATAACTTCTTTCATTTCTTTGAGTACTATTGGGAGGATCTCATCTGGCCCAGGTGATTTGTTTATTTTAAGAGCTCCTAGTCCCTTTAACACTTCTGCCTCTGTTATGCTAAAGTTATTTAAAACTGGATAGGAACAGGTCGACATGTCGGGCATGTCTGTGTCCTCCTTTGTAAAAATTTGTGAAAAATAATCATTCAATATATTTGCTATTTTTTTCCATATATGATGTTGCCATTTATATCTCAGGCATTTTACTTCCTCCTTGAACGTTCTTTTGCTGTTATAATATTGGAGAAATGGGTTTCAGCCCCCTTGGCAATGTTCATTCCTATCTCTGTTGGCCTTTCTAACTTCCCTTTTGACTTGCATTTGCAGTTTCAAGCACTCTGTGTACTTTGTTTTAATAGATCAATTAAATATATTCAGAGAAAAAAGGCACTTTACAGTGTGTTTAAAAAGGGACCAAAAACATTTTGGCCATTTTGTTTTAGATTTTGATTTGTCTACTTTTGGGATGTATTTGTTTTGCTACATTTTTTTTATAGCCATCCTTTCTCTGTGAATGGTTGGTTTGTTTGCTCTAAATTACTCCAATCTACTTCTGTTAGTCTTTGTTTCATTCCTCACTGGTAAATCCATCTGTCACATGTGAACTGGAGGATGATGGGAAATGTAGTTCTGAGAGGTCCATGCGGGGACATGTGAAGCCATCTTGAGGCAGGAATGCAATTTAGAAGTTTAAAAAAGTGGTCAAAATATAAATAAATAAAACCATACACACACCTTACGTAAACAGTTTTATCAACACATGGGAACGTAACACAATAAGAAGGTCCTTATGTACCCTTTAAGAACTTACTGAACATAAACATAAGAATCTTTGAACAAGATGCAGTCATGGGGCCCATCAGAGCTCTTCTGGTTCAGAGTAAGTGATTGATCTCAAAAGCTTGTCTAGCTGGATCTGCCTAAACAACATGACTAGGTAGTTGTTCCATACCCTCTGTATGAAGAAGTGACTCTGTTTTTAATGAAGTCCACAGAGTCAAGTTGTAACCCAAAGCGAAATAGGGTTCCTGTTTATTAACATTGCTTCACAGGCCACATACAGTATCCTTCATTCTTCTGAGAAATGACAGAGGCGATTTTAGTATTTTACATAACTTCATAGAAACATAAAGCGGCAAATGATTCAACTAAATAGCTAGACATTGCTTGTTGACAATGCAGTAGCTATGTTGTCCTAATAATTAGTCACAAACATGGGTTATGTTTACAGGAGATATGACTATTGTAATTAAAGCAGAATATATAATGATGGACCACTAGTGTGCTTGTAAAAATAACTGTTTGACAACTGCATATTCCAAATTAAAAGAACCAAAGGACACTTAACAGAAGAGATGAGGGAATGAAATTGCTAATAATAGGTATGAAAATATGTATAACTTTTGTTTATTTCAGCTTTATAATCTAATGCAAGGGAAAGACAAAGCCGCACTGTGCAAAATTGAGCTGGTGTCGGTAATTCTGTGATTCAACATTGTTATGCTGAAGTATAAAGTGAAACCAGCTTATGTGTGTTATTCCTCGTCAACAGAATATTCTGAAAGGATTGTACCGGGTACTTCAGCAAGCACATCATAAATAATGCCTTTATCTTCACTTGGGATTTGAAACCATTCTGTCCCACCACCCTGTGGGACGCTGTAACGCTTCAGCTTGTCTTGAACATATTTCTCCCATTTTTTATCAGGTACCTCCTTAACACGTTTGAATATTAGCTCACGGGGATTCCCAGTCTGTAGTTCTGCCAGTCTCCTGGAGGGATTTACGGTGTACCCCACTTTGTAATAATCTGTGTCTCTTTCACGAATTACATATATATAACATCCATCGCCAATCACATGTGGGTACTTATCAGCATCTTCATGACTGGTTGATTCGCTTTCTGACATGCTGTGAACAAAAAAAAACAAGTATTACTATTTTATTACTATGTAACTGGGACTCGCTTCTCGCTTGCTTCCAGGCTCTGACCAGGCGTTACCAGCTGAGGTTTGTTTACAGAGAACCGTAGCTCAGGGTTGGTCAGCTGTTGTTCCTTGACTGACTGGAGGGCGTGTCCCTGCTATAAAAGAGCTGCTACCCCTTCACCCCCTGCTACCCCTTCACCCCCTGCTACCCCTTCACCCCCTGGCTGTTGTGGAGCTGGAGGCCAGACTTTCAGAGCCATCGTGAGCCACAGGGCCACATTTCTTTATTTGGGAGTAAACGCAAAATCCCAGTGACCTAACCTTTGACCAGCGAATGTGGAACCTGGATCAAAGATTGTGTGAGGTTTATATAAGTATACGGGTTGGTGCATCAACAGCACCTCTTTTGATAGGGAGATTAGCACACACTATAGGAAACATGTGTTTTCATTGTAAAACATCCTGGCCCATATTCATAACTTACCATCTCCTTTATCGTGCCAGTAATAGTGTTTAACATGCCAGTACTTCATCAGGTGATGCGTAAATATCATTTAATCATCACTCATCACGACCAATTTTCTTTAATTAACATCTTATTTGTCTGCATTGTGCCATTAACGCATCCATATCAGCATCATAATTAAAATGTGCTTCAGAACAGGTGGAGTGAAATGTGTCTTAACGGGATAATTTACATGTTTAGTAACATGTATTTAAGCCAATAGTAATAATAAAAAACTGTTTTTTTAATTTTGGGAATGAAGTATTTTGTTATTTGAAATGCATACATTACATTGCACTGTTATTGTTAGCCCTAACCCTAACCCTAACCCTAACAGGATAGGCTGCTCACTGGTTGGAAAAACATATCAATCACGTTTTGTAGCCTTTTTATTGCAGTTTTCACGGATTTATTTGTTGTTTCTAACAAATCCGTGAAAAAATACATGTAATTTAACACTTTTTTTGTTTGTTTGTTTAAACTTGGCGTTTCAACAGTTACCTGACAGATACATTTGAAAAACATTATCGTTCAGAAATTAAATTTTAGGTTTTCACAAGATATAGTATGCACATCGGGAGTGAACGACACAAATAAAAAAAAATGTAGCTAGACATGAAAAGAAAAGACGAAATAAAATTATTAGGGGTTCAAGCACGTAGTGCTGAAACCCTATTGTTATTGTTAATTTTCCCATGATGCAACATTCTCCTCTAAAACTGATCGGGCAGGCCGAACCGTAAGTCGTAGAGACTTGAAACTTTCAGGGCTGGTAGTACTCACACCGCCTACAGCGTCACCAGGGCCCGCCCCGATTGGCCCATAGGTGGCGCTACAGCGGTCAAAAGTACGAAACGGCTCATAACTCCTAAACCGTTAGGCTTAGGCTCAAGTGTCTTACATCGTTGGAATCCGTGGCTCAAGTCGGACAAGATGCATGCCTCGGATTAACTCGCCCGGCTCCAATTTTGAGTAAATTGAGTTTTTTTGAAAAACCTACTTTTGCGAACTACTCCTAGGTTTTTTGCTTGATCGGAACCAAACCACTGCAGAAAGGTTCTCTGGAGAGGGACTGTCATTAATCATAAAAAAAAAAACATTTAAATTTCAATTCACGGTTGCTAAGTGGAACCAAAATGTTCGATGGTCCGTGACCTTTTTTACTAAAACGGCTATAACTTGTGACTGGAAAGAGATATTTTCGCTAAACTCAAGACACTTGTCTATGAGCTCAATCTGAGATCACAGTAAAAAAAATTGCGACGATTGAACACTGGGTGGCGCTGTAACATAAAAAGAGCTATGACCACCTGACCTTTAGTCTGATTGACTTGAAAATTGGTATGCAGTGTCTTGGGCCAAGGCCCCATGTATGTGTATGAGGACATTGGCGTATCTCAAAAAACATGGTGGCCATTGGCCAATGAAATTTGAGCACCTATAAGACCAGGTTAACGGAGGCCGATCAGAACGAAACTTGATGGGCATGTTCGACTCATGGCCCTAAAGGTCTGTAAGAATTTTGGGTAACACTTTATAATAACGTTCAGTTGTAAGTAATTTATAAGTGGTTAGTTAATGATGAACTAATCATTTACAGAACATTCATAAATGAGTAGCAAGTGACATACTAACATTTTATGTATGTTTTGTAAATTCCTTTACAAGTCATTTACATGTGATTAATTAGTCATATGATTTACAACACTTTCTGCAAGCCCCTAATCTAAAGTGTAAACTATTCATCACTTGTAAATGTGTTACATATACATTCGTAGATAACATTCGAAGACCTTATGCCTTTTTGATTCTTGAAGTGGTAATCTACAAATGAAGTGTAAGACATTTACAAGTGATGAATAGTTTACACTTTAGATTAGGGGATGCATAAAGTGTTGTAAATAATTTATGCATGCGTTTACACATTTATAACAGGTGTTGAACACTGTAGTGTGTACTGCAGTGTAAGAGCTGACTGGTGAGGGTATAGACAGCTTCTCTGAAACACATGGAGTCTTTAAACACTGTGAACCTGATGTGAGCAAAACATTAAAAAAAAATTAACATCATTTATTAAACATTTATGAAACGCATAGTCATGATTAGTAAATGATTAGTTAATCATTAACTAATCAATTGTAAATGACTTATAACTGAATCTACAAAACATATAATGAACATATCACTAATTAATAATTTATGAATGATTAGTCATGTTTTTTAAATGATTAGTTAATCATTAACTAATCAATTGTAAATGACTTGTAACACAATTTACAAAACATACATAAAATGTTAGTATGTCACTTGCTACTCATTTATGAATGTTCTTTAAATTAGTTCATCATTAACTAATCACTTATAAATGACTTACAACTGAACGTTATTATAAAGTGTTACCGAATTTTGAAAGAAATCGGCCACCAGTTGGCGCTAACGAATTTTACTGATCTGTTATCAAGTGGTGTTGCACACATCCACACAATATGCATATCATACGATAGATCTCCTCATACTGAACAACTTTTCCTCAAGAAACACTCTGCCTTACAAAGGCAAAATACCTTAACTTGCTAGAGTGTGGAACTGAGAAAAATGACTTTAAAGATTTTTAGTTGTCCCGCCAAATTAATTAATAACTGGACATTGGAAATCTGGCAATTAGATGTTTTAGTAATGAAAATTATCTACATAAAAAAATCTTGAGCTCAAATTTGACTTTTGACCACTGTTTTAACCTTACTGTACTCTGCCTTTGTATTGTTGGCAAAAAGTGAGAAGTCATGTCAAGGCAAAAGGCAGTAACTTCCACATTATCAATATTTGGTTTGCTGATCATCATTAAAACATCCTTATAGTAACACCTGTATAAAATCTAGCGATCATGGCATTTATTTTGTATGATTTACAATGACTTCTAGTCATCTACTTATTGCTATCCTGTGCTTTGGTTGCATTCTGATGGCATTATTAATACATTAGACACGACAAAATACCTCCAGCTGTAAAGAGTGAGCTATCTTCAATTGGTACAGAGTGGCATAAGACTTACTAAGCATGCGTTCAAAATTATCACGATAATCAGATAAACAGATAATCGCACACATTTGACCCGGGGACTGGTTTATAGCGGTGGATCTGAAAGACGCATATACTGTACTTTCACATTCAGATAGCCCTCATCACAGGCGCTTCAATCAAGGCATTTGTCTATGGGAAAGATGTGTTTGATGTGCTCAACATTCACCACTTACTGCGTTGCTCTGATTGGTTGTAGGTCTATCCAATTGAGTGCAGAGTTGTTGTTTTTTTCCTGGTTCGGTTAAGACACGCCTCATAATGAAAGCTCTATGGAGCAGTCTCAGACTCACATTCTGACTAGAATATGAGTATGACAAAGTCAGGCTAAAGACTACCCATTATTTTCTCGAAAAAACAACAGAATTGACTCAAGATACTTATCCACATGACAAAGGAGGTCTTGAATGTGCCAAGAATATCAATAACTATTTTTCGACCAAAAACGAGGTTAAGGTATTTCGCATTTGCACTGCAGCACTGCTGTCAATCAAATCGTTCATTACATAGTCGCGATTATGTTAAAAACCTACTTTTGCGAACTAGTCCTAGGTTTTTCATCCGACCAAACCAATGTAGGACAATTCCCTGGACTCTCTATATCAATAATTTTTTTAAAATAACGTTGAACTTTTGGATTTTTCGTATGGCTATAACAGGGTTTTTAGGAAATGGGCGTACTCATAAGCCTATAAATCCTAAACGAAAACTCAGAACTTCACAAAAATTGGTGAGCATATGTGACATAACATCATTAACAAGCATGCAAAATGTTATGGTGATCTGACCATAGGTGGCGCTATAACTTCAAAAAGGAGAGAAAATTGGCTGTAAATTGACTTTTCCATCTGTTATTTCAGTGGTAAAAAGCTTGCTAAATAAAACGTAATGTCTTAAATGCTTATGTGCTTAAAGGCCTTACATTCTTGAACCCCGATAAATGCTGCTTGCAGCTTTAATTATTATTATTATTATTATTATTATTTTTATTGGTCAACATTATTAAAACAAAGAAGCATCATTTTACAGAAATAAAAAACCAGTGTGTGGCGCTCCCCATCACTGACTAAAATTAAGGTGAAATAAAGAGAGACATGCCATCAATTTCCAGTTCTGCTATTTCTTGACATGTGCGTGTCTTTTATAACCACAGACACTGGCATCATAAAGAACATATTTTTCGACTTTAATAATTAAATTCTCATTGATGTAGATTTTTTTTATTATTTCTGTGGTAATCTCTGCGTGAGCGAGACACTGACAGTCTGACAGCTGCTACCTTTGACCTTATTTCTGATCGGTCCACTGCGACGCGAACAGCGTGTGGCAAACTATAAATAAAACAAATGTATTTCTATATTTGATCGCTTCATTTACGCCACTCGCTTCACTTGTGTTGTGCATTATTCCATTTAAGTCAATAATTTTCATTGTTTGATTCGCAAGCTCACGTCCTGTGTGCATATCTCCTAACATGGAAGCCCATGCCATTTGACGTGTTTGATTTGGCATTGTATGCTGCAGAGCTGCGCTTACACTCCGACTTTTAAGACTGTTTGGATAACATTTATGTATTTAGCTATATCTGGACTTTTTTTTGTTAGATCTCTGAAAAAATACGCTATTTACATTAATCCAGGAACTTTTTTTTTTTTTTTTTACACTTATCGGCACTGTTCACTGCAGTTTCACTGACACGCTCGCCGCTTCAAACATAATTTCTCTGGTTCTACAGTCCTAGAGTAATTGTCAACGGCTCATTTGAAAGGTAAGAACTTGGCCTAATTAGATGTTTTTTATGTATTTAAAATGTTCTCTTTTCTTTTTTCTTTTTTTTTTTTTTTTTTACATAAATGCCTCTTTAGTCATTCGCGACCGCCTTAGTGGGAGGGGAGAGGAGAGCGCCCGGCCGCCCCCAAGTTTGCACACCACTGCCATAGACAACTGCAGGTCATTTTAGAGCCGATTCCTTGTTTATTTGCATTGATTTCATGTAAACTGATTTAAATTATTGTTTATTGCATAGAAATACTTTTTAAATTTGTTTGACCATCTCTACCTCCCTCCAAGCATTAGTTGGTAAGCCATCTCCAAATTCTAATTCAGAGTAAACTATTCATTGTGAACTGCTTTAATATAGGCCTATATTTTTTTCCTACAAATACAGACTCGGTCAGGATATTACATAGCCATAAACATAGCCATAGATCGACAGATCGACAGAGCTTTTATACACGTGCCTTAGAAAAAAAAAAAAAACATTACTGATGTGCATCTTGAGACAAAACAATGGCAGTAACATAT
Organism: Abramis brama; assembly: GCF_963993115.1. Classification (NCBI taxonomy): domain Eukaryota; kingdom Metazoa; phylum Chordata; class Actinopteri; order Cypriniformes; family Leuciscidae; genus Abramis; species Abramis brama. The sequence continues at coordinate 46,095,162 of NC_139969.1, read as the reverse complement.
TTTAAGATATGTCAGTGCAAGTTGCTTTCAGTTAAAACAGCTCAAACATGCATTTTAGTCTGGGACTAGGCTTAAGCCTGGTCTGTGAAACCGGGGGCAAATGTCTTGGATGCAAAAGGTGATAGATAATGTAAACATTCCTGTTTCAATTTTTTTATTATATATATATATTTAATAGCATTTAAATTGAAAACAAAAGTTAAAATACATTGTGTATTTGCGTACATGCATGTTGTGTTTGAATGACACGTATGCCATATTTGGACAATTCCGGTAGCATTTAGATGGTGGCTTTGCGGCTAATGTGTAATTATGGATATACTGCTGTTAATGAACAATGTTTAACAAATGTGACAATCTGTGGTGCTGCCCGCTATTGAAACAGGCGGAAGTGAGAGACTCGGAGGCGGAAAGCAGCAGTGAAGTGCTTCTAGAGCACGTCTATTCACAATCCGTAGAATAGAAACAAAGCACAAACGCCACCAAAACACCAACACTCTCTCCACAGCCAACCCGTTCCCCTTCAGGAACTACAGCTGCGTGGAAAACGCTGCGGGGAACGCCCCCAGCGTGACGCGTCTGAAGCATGAATGAAATCAGTCAATGGAGAGATGTCATAGCGAGTGACGTCACCGACCAGGAAGCTATAAATATCCCCTGATTACAAACGCTACTAGCTTTCTGCTCTTCAGCAAGCGCTCTGTGTGTGATCTGAATCTGTCGATTGTGTTTGTCTGTTTCTAGAGTAAAAAGAAAATCTAGGCAGGAGTTTTTCACTATATATATAAAAAAACAATATGAGTGTCAAAATGACGAGCGAGCAGCATTACAGAAAGTGTGTTCCCCCCCTGTACTCGTTATATCACGGGTGGGGATTCACATCAACTGTGTGTTGCTTGTTTGGGAGTGCAGCACGCTCAGTCAGCTCTCGAGGGGGCTGACTGCGGGCATTGCGAGCGCTTTCCCACTAGAACTCTGCGCTCGCGGCGATCGCTCTTCGAGGAGAGCGGTTTGCTGCGGGCTCCCCAAGGCTCGGGTCCCGTTCTGTTGAGGCAGAGCGGCGGCGCTTGACTTGGGGTTCGCAGATGGATCTCACCGGCGACGTTGAGACGGGCTCCGCCCTATCTCAGCTATCTCCGGCGGGATCCAGTGCCTCTCTCCCGGCTCTGGAAGCACGCGCTGAGGCGGCTACTTCTGCCCGGGTCGAGGCACACGATGTTCAGGACCTTTGATTATCCAGTTCTGAGGAGCTGGATGTCGAAAGTTTTGCATCAGAAAGACTGGAGACTCGTCACTCCAGCATACTGCTGAAAATGAGCTGATTCATGTATTATCTCGTGCTGTAAAAAGCTCAGCATCGAGTGGCCAACTGACAGGCAGGAGTCTAGATATAAAAAGCAAACTAGATGACTGTTTTCTGTCGGCACGTCCTCAGCCTTCTCGCCGGTGCCTACCATTTTTCCCAGATCTTCACACTGAGGTGTCGAAGACCTGGGCTTCACCAGTTTCAAGCATAATATACACACCACAGTCTAGTGCTTATGGTAATATATTTGAGCTTAAACTTCAGGTTTTGTGACATTGCCGAAGGCGGAGGAGACGCTCGCGAGCTATCTCTCTCCCGAATCGGCATCGTCACTTAAAGCACCGGCCCTTCCCTCCAGACCAAAAAATAAATAAATAAATATATATATATATCTGTGCTGGTGGGGAAGGCTTACTCAGCGGCTGGCCAGGCGGCTGCATGTTTATACACTATGGCCATTATGCAGGCTTATCAAGCCGACCTGCTAAAAGATGCGTGTGATGGGGGGAAAATTTATTGGACAGGCAGTCTGCTGATTTCACTCTCCGGGCCACCAGAGCCCTGGTGGCCACAGACAGACATTTATGGTTGAGTCAGACATCTATGAAAGAAAAAGATAAAAACTCTTCTTTTAAATGCTCCCTAATAAAACAAATATATTCCCCTCAAAGTTCGTATCTTTGGGGCTGCTGAGCGAGGGCAGCCCCAGCCGCCGGGTACCTCAGCAAAAAAAAAAAAAGGGTCCCCGCTGAGAGAGACTTGAGTTCTGAGGAGGGCTCTAGAGAGATCAGACCAGTCGTTCCCTGCCGGTGCGCCGTTACAGGGCACTGTGTCTGCTTCTCAAAACATTCCAGAGGCCAGCCCCGAGAGGCTAGTACCCTTAGTAGATTTTCTAGTGGAAAAAACACTTTATTTTACGGTGCCCTTGATACAGAGTAATTACTTAATTAGGTACTTAGTAATAGACGTTGTAATAACATGTAACAAAATGTACTTAACATGTAACTAAGTTATGGAACAGCCTGTACTTACAGATTGTAATTACACACATGTAATAGGCAGCTACTGTTACACATGTGTAACAAGCCGAGTTGGATAAGGTTTATAGATACACATGAAGTACACTTAAGTACATTCTTGATACACTTTATTTTACGTAGCTTATACCTGTGTAATATTATGTAATTACAATGTAATGTAATGAAATTACTGCATGCATTTAAGCTGTGAACTAGTGAGTTAAATCAAACTAAGGCAGAGATGGATAAGGTATGTATACACAAAGTACACTTAAGTACATTCTTGATACACTTTATTTTACGTAGCTTATCCCTGTGTAATATTATGTAATTAGGAAACTACTGCATGCATCTAAGCTGTGAACTAGTAAGTTAAATCAAACTAAGGCAGAGATGGATAAGGTATGTAGACACAAAGTACACTTAAGTACATTCTTGATACACTTTATTTTACGTAGCTCATCCCTGTGTAATATTATGTAATTGCAATGTAATTAGGAAACTACTGCATGCATTTAAGCTGTGAACTAGTAAGTTAAATCAAACTAAGGCAGAGATGGATAAGGTATGTATACACAAAGTACACTTAAGTACATTCTTGATACACTTTATTTTACGTAGCTTATACCTGTGTAATATTATGTAATTACAATGTAATTAGGAAACTACTGTATGCATTTAAGCTGTGAACTAGTGAGTTCAATCAAAGTAAGGCAGAGATGGATAAGGTATGTATACACAAAGTACACTTAAGTACATTCTTGATACACTTTATTTTACGTAGCTTATACCTGTGTAATATTATGTAATTACAATGTAATTAGGAAACTACTGTATGCATTTAAGCTGTGAACTAGTGAGTTCAATCAAAGTAAGGCAGAGATGGATAAGGTATGTATACACAAAGTACACTTAAGTACATTCTTGATACACTTTATTTTACGTAGCTTATACCGGTGTAATAGTTTGTAATTGCAATGTAATTAGGAAGCTAATGCATGTATTTAAGCTGTGAACTAGTGGGTTAATTCAGATGGATAACATATGTGTCACGGTTGTTGAATGCATTGTTTCTTTCTTGTCTCGTGTCGTTGTGTTTATGTGTGAGTGGGCGTTGTCCCGCTCACGTGTCTGTCAGCGCTCCAGCTGATCATCATCATCATCACAATCACTGTTCACAGCTGCTGTTCATTCCCATTGCCTATATATACTCACACCATTCTCTGTTCCAGTGTCGGATTGTTTGTTGAGGTCCTGTGTTGCCGTGTCTGTGTTCCCGTGAAGTTTGCCGTGTCCGTGTTCGCCTGCCTTGTCTTCTCGCCGTCTTGTTCCTCGTCACTGGATTCACCGCACTCAAACACCGGGATCGGGATTCTGCACTATCACAGCACCAGAGCACCACAGACCATCGGAAAGTCCCTGCACGAGCCTGAGTCGCCGCCCTTCTTTGTTCCTGTACTGTTTCTGACCTTACTGAGATATTAAACACTTTTTGAGTACCTGCAACTGTTTCCTGTCTGTTCTGCCATGACAATATGTAGATACACAGGAAGTGCACTTAAGTACAATCTTGATACACTTTATTTTATGTTACATACAAGTAATGCTACAGAACATACACATTTACCATGTGTAACTGCAGACCTTAGTAGCCTAACATATTTAAGTACTTGTTGTTACTTTGTGTTATACTAAGTACTTTCTTACAAAATTACAGTGTACCAAGTCCGTAACACGTATGTAACAGACTCGGCTTGTTACACATGTGTAACAGTAGCTGCCTATTACACGTGCGTAATTACATTCTGTAAGTATAGGCTGTTCCATAACTTAGTTACATGTTAAGTACATTTTGTTACATGTTATTACAAAGTCTATTACTAAGTAATTAATTAAGTAATTACTCTGTATCAAGGGCACCGTAAAATAAAGTGTTACCGAAAAATTTTCTCAATGTGTCTCAGTGGGTATTGCGTAAGATCGAAAAGAGGTTACGCTATAAAATTCAGGTCTCGTCCGCCTCGATTTTTAGGGGTCCTTCCCACCGTGGTGTGCCCCGAGCAGGCTCTGGTAATGGAAACTAAAAAAAAAAAAAAGAAAAGAAAAACTAGGCCAGTCACTCACTGTGAAACGGTTTTGGACTGTGGGGTCTCATGACAGGTACATCCAACATAATACTTTTGGCCTCCTGTACATGAGACCCCTGCAGTGTTGGCTCAGGACCCAAGGGGTTTTCTCCGAGGGGAAAATCCGTTTTGCATGATCAAGGTCACGCGGCTATCAAATCCAGACTCAAAACACATCTGTTTAGCTATGCATTTAATGAATGAGCACTGTGCCAATGTTCGTCCGACTATCTGTACTGTACTGTATTATATTTTTTATTTTTCTAAACTGTTTTAATTATTCTTATTTCTTTTTATTATTTTAATTTCTTCTATGTAAAGCACTTTGAATTGCCATTGTGTATGAAATGTGCTATATAAATAAACTTGCCTTGCCTTGCCTTGCCCTATGCCTACGTGCCTTAGTCATGTGGGACTAACCTTGGTTCCTCGCCCTAGGCCCAGTGCTGGGGGCTTTTTTTTCGACGCTTTTGCTATCAACAAGACGCTTCCCTCACAGATTGGGGGGCGATCATGAGTGATCACTCGGCGAAAGGCAGGGGTGTATCTGACCAGAGGCCAGTCTCGAGACTGGTCCCCTTAGTAGATTTTTCTGGCAGCGTGAAAGCTACTGCCAAATAGATCTCATTGGGTCCTCCCTGCGGTGGTGGAACCCGAGCCTTTTCACCCCTGTCCGGAGTTGACTGTGGGCTTGGCTCCTGAGGGGGCCCAGCTCATTGTATCAGGTCTCTCGACCGAGGTCATTGAGTCCATACTCCAGCCTAGAGCGCCCGGCGCTTTCAGGGGCTTGTTCTACTAACCCTGCCAAAACAGGGCGTAGAAGGGCCCGGCAAGTGTTTTCCCGAGGGACGCTCGCCCCCTCCGAGGAGGGCTCTAGAGAGGCCAGACCAGTCGTTCTCTGCCGGTACGCTGTTACAGGGCACTGTGTTTGCTTCTCAAAACATTAACCCGTGCTGGGAGCTCCTTGTCATTGTGTATGCTAACGACAGTTGCTTCCCTCATGGCTGGGGTGCGATCATGAGTGGTTGCCCAGCTCACCGCCGAGAGAGACTTGTGTTCACCTCCCTTAAGGGTGCCCTGTTTCTCCCGGCGCTCTCAGGGGCCTGTTCTACTAACCCTTCCCAAACAGGGCGTAGAAGGGCCCGGCGAGTGTTTTCCCGAGGGACGCTCGCCTCTTCCGAGGAGGGCTCTAGAGAGGCCAGACCAGTCGGTACGCTGTTACAGGGCACTGTGTTTGCTTCTCAAAACATTCCAGACACCAGCCTCGAGAGGCTAGTACCCTTAGTAATTTTCTAGTAGAAGAAAAAAAAAAAAAAACACTCACTGTGAAACAGTTTCCGACTGTTGGGTCTCATGACAGGTGCTTCCAACGTAATAACTTTTGGCCTCCTGTACATGAGACCCCTGCAGTGGTGGCTCAGGACCCAAGGGGTTTTCTCCGAGGGGAAAATCCGTTTCGCATGATCATGGTCACGCGGCTATGCCTACGTGCCTTAGTCATGTGAGACTAACCTTGGTTCCTCGCCCAAGGCCCAGTGCTGGGGGCTTCTTGTCGACGCTTTTGCTATCGACAGGTGCTCCCTCACAGATTGGGGGGGCGATCATGAGTGGTCACCCGGCTCACCGCCGAGAGAGACTTGTGTTCACCTCCCATAAGGGTGCCCTGTTTCTCCCGGTGCCCTCAGGGGCCTGTTCCACTAACCCTGCCTAAACAGGGCGTAGAAGGGCCCGGCGAGTGTTTCCCGAGGGACGCTCGCCCCCTCTGAGGAGGGCTCTGGAGTGCTCAGACCAGTCGTTCTCTGCCGGTCCGCCGTTACAGGGCATTGTGTCTATCAGTCAGTATATTCAACCAAGAAAGAAAAATAGATCCTTCTTTGGTCCCAGGGGAAATTTCGGTCTCTATTACGATTTATCTCCCGGGGTATCTGAATCGAGGAGCAGACATCCTGTCGAGGCAGGGGCCGAGGCCCGGGGAATGGAGACTTCACCCGAGGTGGTGGAGCTCCTCTAGGAGCACTTTGGTCGTGCCGAGGCAGACCTGTTCGCTTCCCGGGAGTCATCTCACCGTTCACTGTGGTTCTCTCTCAGCCATCCAGCCCCACTGGGGTTGGACGCTATGCTACAGGCGTGGCCGAGGTCTCGCCTGTATGCCTTTCCCCGATTGCCCTGCTCCTAGGAGTTCTGGAAAGGGTTAGCCAGGACGGAGTCGGTTTACTCCTTATAACCCCGTTCTGGCCGGCCCGAGTACGGTTTTCGGACCTTATGGACACTGTGGGCCTGGCCTCTGAGGGGGCTCAGCCCATAGGTTCGGGTCTCTCGACTGAGGTCGTTGAGAGCGTTCTCCATCCAGAGCTCCTGCTACAAGGAAGTTATATGCCGCGAGGTGGGACTTTCACCTCGTGGCGTGGAGAGCGCCAACAGGACCAGTTAACTGCCCGGTCGGTACAGTGCTGGAGTTCCTGCAGGTCCGTCTCTCCACAGGGCTATCCCACTCCACACTGAAGGTGTACGTGGCGGCCCTAGCTGCTTACCACGCTCCTTCGAGTGGGGTTTTCTCTTGGGAGACACCCGCTTATATCTCGCTTCCTTTGTGGCTCTTTGAGGCTGAGGCCAGTAGTACGCACGAGCGAGCCCCTTGAAGAGGTCTCGAGAAGTTCCTTACTCTAAAAACTATTTTTCTGCTTGTTTTAGTCTCTCAAACAGTTTGGAGACATTCAAGCTCTCTCTGTGGCTCTCTCGTGCCTGGGAATTTCACCTGGCATGGCTAAGGCCTTCCTCTATCCGAGGCCAGGTTATGTTCTCAAGGTTCCAACTGCTATGTAGTTAGACCTGTCATACTACAGGCTTTATGTCCTCCTCCACGTCGGACCAGGAGAAGCTTATTTTGCTGTGCCCAGTTAGGGCCCTAGACGTCTATGTCCACAGAGCTGCTCTGTGGAGTAAGTCTAACAGCTCTTCGTCTGCTTTGGGTCTCCCAACAAGGGGGGTCCCGCTTCTAAGCAGAGAATGAGCAAGTGGGTGGTCGAGGCCATCACACTTGCTTACGAGTCGGCTGGTCAGCCTTCACCTTTGGCTGTACGGGCCCACTCCACTAGGAGCATGGCTGCCTCTAAGGCTCTCCTCTCCGGAGTAGCCCTTCAGGATGTTTGTGATGCGGCAGGCTGGTCCTCACCACATACTTTCATCAAGTTCTATAGTCTTGATTTTTGCTCCACTCCCGGGGCCCAAGTTCTCTCGTCAGTTTGTGCTCCCTAATGCACACACTACGGGGATTTGTTCGCATGGGGACGTGGGTATTGCGTTCCCCGCAGCGTTTTCCCCGCAGCGGTAGTCCCTGAAGGGGAAGTCCCGGGTTACGTATGTAACCCTAGTTCCCCAAAGGGAACGGACGCTGCGTGTCCTGCCATACTCCCTTCATCCCCTGGGGCGCTTGCTTCAGAGACTTTAGAAGCTAGTAGCGTTTGTAATCAGGGGATATTTATAGCTTCCTGGTCGGTGACGTCACTCGCTATGACATCTCTCCAAGTCTCCATTGACTGATTTCATTCATGCTTCAGACGCGTCACGCTGGGGGCGTTCCCCGCAGCGTTTTCCACGCAGCGTCCGTTCCCTTGGGTTACATACGTAACCCGGGACGTTTCCCCTTATACCCAGTGAACAATAACGTGAAGAATGAAACAATTAACTGTACAATCACCATTCCCATGTGAATAAACCCAAACCCTACATTCCCATGTGAACAATCGACACACACACACCACACACACTGACACACACTCCCCCTTATGTGCACAGCGCATACTGGCCCTTTGGCCACCTCCCCCCTTTGAATGCCCACATTCTGGTTGGGTGGGAGGGAGGGAATGCTGAGGCTAAATAGAGTATTTTCTATTTTTAAGTAGAATTTTCAGAGACTATTAACTATTTTATTTTTACAATGGAAAACTATTTTGTTAAATAATAAAATATCAAATCGTTGTTTTTTTTTTGTTAATTAACTAGCTGGAGCACAGGTATAAAAGAGGAGCGGGGAGATGGCTCCTTCGCTCAGTCTAGTTCAGGACTGAAGAGCAGCAGATGTGCTCCTAATCTTTTTCACTGTGATAGTCTCAGCTTGGCTGATTTTGTTTTGCTTTTAAATCAGTTTTAACACAGTTTTAAATAGATAAGTTGGATTTGAATCAGAAACATGAACATGTTTCAGTGTATCTTACAAATATATGCTTGTTATTCTTAGATGGTCAATTACCACATTTAAATAGAAATCAAGAAAACGTACAGTTTTAAAAACTTCAATATAATTTTTTTTTAAATAAGATACAAAATAAGTTTTCAAATAAAAAAAGAACAGGAATAAAGGTCTGTTTTGCACTTTTGTTGAATTCACAAATGTAGCTCCACCTAGTTCCTTATTTTTTGCACTGCATCTATTTTGTAAGTGCCTGTATTATACTAATATCTGCCAAACTTCAGAGCTCGAAATTGGATTTAACAAATATGGAGGAGATTCCTTAAATGATGAATTAACGTAACATGAGAAACTACAAACATTTTGAAGAATAACAAACATACCTGGCAAAGCAAGACGGATCTCGTCGTCTCAGACTGACTTCTCAAGTGAATCTGCACAAAAATAAGGAAGTCCAAGTCTTTATCAGATCAGCAAAAACTAAACTACTTCAACTAAACAGGGTTAGATTACAGGTGAACGAGCCAGAATTATTCAAGGTGTAGTCGAGCCAAATATGAGCGAGTATCCAGATGCACAGTACATGGGAATGTTTTGATCAAATCTATATTTACATGACTAGGTAACTCATTTCATACTCTTGCCACACTGTGTGAAGTGTCTCTTTTTAATGAAGTCCACAAGATCACGAGTCAACTGAATAGCAAGACATTACTTTTTGACAATGCAGTAGCTTCTGGTATGTTATCCCAATAACTAGTCGCAGCCATGTGTTCTGTAAATGGGAGATTTGACCATAGTAATTAAGACAGCATATATAATGGTGCAATACTAGTGTGCTTGTAAAAATAACAGCTTGACAACTGCATATTGCAAATCAAATTAGCCAAAAGACTCTTAAAAGAAGAAATGAGGAAATGATATTGCAATTATTCAGGGATGCCTTTCCTGTCAGTAACCAACCAGCTGCTTCCCCTCATGACTGATCTGCATTGCAGCCACTAAAGGACTTTGCCACCTAACACACTACTGGGGTGATAAGAGCTGGGAAGCAAAGCAGTAAGAGACTTCCTGGAAGTTGAGGAAAGAACTTTAGTGTACTACCAGAGGTCTTATATTTTTTATATTTATATATATTATTTAATAGATTTGCTATTATGTGTGTGTCTTTCAAAACTGCACATTTGAGACTTATAGTTGGGTCACGCTTTATTTTAGGGGTGTCAATTAACTGTTAACCAGGTAATAAACACATTATAAGCTTGATTTCTCTTTCTATTAATTGTTTATAAATATAGTAAGCTATTCATTATCTTTTATTAATGGCCAGGTGAAACATAAATATCTATTTAAATAGTAAACCATTTTTGTATGCTCCCAGTGATTTAATATTGATTTTTTGCTAAATTTATCTTGAAATAAGTGTAAACTATAGTCGTGTGTGTGTGTACTTTAAGTTTAAATGGTGTTGTATAATGTAGTATTTTCAGATGAGTCAAACAAACCTACACGCATTTTGTGGTGTTGGTGCCAATTCCTGCTGTCATTTTTTTTCGACATTCAAACCCTGCAAATTCCCCGTGTGATCCCTGCTTACTCTGTATCTTCCAAGCAGAACCCTTCTTGGATGAATGAGACCCTTCATGCGTCATCCTTTCCCAGTTCTTCCTCTAACCCTGCGGTTATGCTCTTGCAGAGAACACATTGGCAACTGTGGTTAGTTTGTTGATGGTCCAGACAGTTCTCCAGAAGCACAGTGTTTATTGCTTTTTATTCCTGTGTAGATCGCATTATCACTATTCTCTAGACTCACTTGTTTAAACTGCACTCGTAGATTACTATTTATTCAACTATTTGTATGTGTTTTTATACATTGTAGATTGGTTCTTGCATTTTAACCAGTACTGCCCTTTAACTTCTGTAAATTGCTTTGGATTAAGAGGAGCGGGGAGAGTCTAGTTCAGGACTGAAGCGCAGCAGCTGTGCTCCTAGTCTTTTTCACTGTGATAGTCTCAGCTTGGCTGTTATTTGTTTGTTTGGTGTGCAAGCCTGTGTGTTGCTGCAACTGAATGGGAGGAGAGGAACTTGTTTGTGTTTTGAGCATTTCCAATGACCCCACCTCTCCAGTCCAGCTAGTCATTTTTCAATGTTAACCCTAAATGAAAAACTAGCTGAAAGGAATATATTTTCTAGGTGATCTGTAAATATATTTATTGATGTTATATGTGAAAAATGCTTTAGAGCTGTATACATTGTACATTTTCAGGATGCATAAATTATAAATCGGATCATTTAAAAAATGAGGATTTGTTCTTGGTTATCCATAACAAGTAAATACCTACTGTCTTAATTACAGTATGAAATGTAATTGTCTGATTTCCTAGTAAAAGAGGTGACACCCAAACAGCTTCTTGTCACCAATAACAAGGTGGCATCCCCGAGCTCATTATTTTGCACTGCAATTTATTAACATAAGAAGGTTTACAAAAGAGAGGAGGCCATTGGGCAATGTGCCAAGAGTGTCTGAGCTATCAATCTTCCGCTCTCCTACTATGTACAGTATTTGCAGAACCAAAGCACTGTTGCTGGAAACTCAACTGAAGCACTAACCTTGCACAAGCACTACTTTTGTCTTTGTATACAAAAATTGTTTTAGGACATTTCTGAGTCAACAAACTCCTAGGTCTTTGTGGCAACGTGCCCTGCCCTTGTGTGCATTTATGTTGTATGTTGCGTGTTGTGTGGATAAGGGCGTCTGCTAAGAAATAAATAATAATAATAGAAGTCAGGCTTATTGTTCTGTAGTTACCTGGTTTGGTTTTGACTCCCTTTGTGGCTCGGTATTATGTTTGCAATTCTCCAGTCTGTCGCTACAACCCCTGTGTCAAGAGACTGTTGCATGATCTTGGTTAGCGGTTTGTAAATAACTTCTTTCATTTCTTTGAGTACTATTGGGAGGATCTCATCCAGCCCAGGGGATTTGTTTATTTTAAGAGCTCCTAGTCCCTTTAACACTTCTGCCTCTGTTATGCTAAAGTTATTTAAAATTGGATAGGAACAGGTCGACATGTCAGGCATGTCTGTGTCCTCCTTTGTAAAAACCTGTGAGAAGTAATCATTTAATATATTTGCTATTTTTTTTTCTTCATCTATGATTTTGCCATTTGTGTCTCTTAGACATTTAACCTCCTCTTTGAATGTTCTCTTGCTGTTATAATATTGGAAAAACATTTTAGAATTGGTTTTAGCCCCCTTAGCAATATTGATTTCTATCTCTCTCTTGGCCCTTCTAACTTCCTTTTTGACTTGTGTTTGCAGTTCCAAGTACTCTTTCTGTGTACTTTGTTTTTTGGTCCCTTTTAAATGCTCTGTAAAGTGCCTTTTTTAGCTGAAATATATATTTTTTAATTTGATCTATTAAACCATTTTTGCCATTTTGTTTTAGATTTGTCTACTTTTGGGATGTAATTGTTTTGCACCTCGAGTATGTGGGAAAATAAATTCTAACCAGAGATGTTTGCTTGTCTCTTGTTTCCATCTCTTGACCTGAACAGTTTGGGTAAAAGGGTAAAGAAATAAAAGGGGGGAGGGAAATGTATCTATGAGTGTTTGTGTGCAGAAGCTGATAACCTGAAATGCAAGAATTTACCTGGCAACAAGTGAGCGCTGATTTACGGAGTGGAGAAACGGACCCAGAAGGAAGGGAAACCAGTACCATCCCCTGCCAAGAATATATATATTGTGATGAAAACTATGTAAAGCGTTCTGGAGCACCCAGATGCTATCTGAATGTCTCTTTGAATCCTGAGCTCAGAGCTATACTTGCTGACTCGTAGCCAATAAAGTTTCTTATTATTTTATTAAGTATCTTGCCGATCCTTGAACTGGGGGGAAACTTAAAGAGGGGAAATAGAGAATAGTTTCCAACAAGTACTATATTTTTAAAAAACAGCCATCCTTTTTCTGTGGATGTTTTCTCTATTTTACTCCAATCTACTTAGGTTAGTCTCTTTTTCATACCTTCAAAGTTTGCTTTTCTAATTGTAAACCTTGACTTTAGTCATTACTTTTTGGGTTTTAAAAATCACTTGTTTTAAATAGATAAGTTGTATTTGAATCAAACATGAACATATTTCAGTGTATGTTACAATATATGCTTGGTATTCTTAGATTGCCAATTAGCACATTTTAAAAAACAAATCAAGAAAACAGTTTTATAAAAACTTCAAATTCTTTTTTTTTTTATATACAAAAGTTTTCAAATACAAACAGGTACACAAGTCTGTTTTGCACTTTTGTTGAATTCACAAATGTAGCTCCCAGTGTTAATTTTGACAGCAAATTTTGATTTAGTTTTAGTCATATTTTAGTCATCTGAATTGTTTTAATTTTAGTCTAGTTTTAGTCGACGAGAATATAATAACATTTTAGTCGACTAAATCTACAGTATATTTAGTCGACCAAAATCGAATTTAAATTGTAATGCATTAATTTAGAATTTCTCTAAAATTTCCAAACCCATTATAGCCTACTCCCAAAACATCTATTAACCTGTTAATATGAATAATTTGTAAAGTTTGAACATGCAATACAGACACATTTTTAACTGCTGTGAAATACAAAAAACATCTTAAAATTAAATAAAACCACTTCTAAAGAAATAGTCTTTTTTTCTCAATGCATGATATATGTAGTAGGCTATTTATTCTTTATTCTTTCAAGCAGACATATTTATATAAATTAAATTAATCCTTATTACAGCTATTAAAGAGCAGTGAGTGCTTTTCTCTTTTTATTTTGTTGTTTGATTAAGTGCACAGACGGCATTATGTGTATTACGCACTGTCACTTTAAGAACGAGTGTGCAGATCCAATGGCACTGATGCACATGATCCGCTATTCTCACAACGGTACATTCTTTAAAGGCATAACCACCAACTGTGTTTACGTGAATACTCTCCAAAACTGACATTTAGACAATGTTGTGTGTATTTATCCATTCAGACGCGAAAGAGAGCTCAGTTCAGTCCTCGCGCGCTGTATAGCTGTGCAGGCACGCTTCGGGTCGGGTGTGACTGTGTGTGTGTGTGTGTGTGTGTGTGTGCATGTCTGCTCTTCTCTTTCTCCCAGACGTTTACATTTTTTAACGATCTATAGACATGCATCAAGCGCATGCTAACTCCTGTCCGCGGGTAGATCAGCACGTCACAATTCAAATCTGCGCTTTACCACAAACGCATCAGTTATTATGACTGGATCTCTTCCTCAATCGTCCCTCCCCAACATTTTCGTCTAGTTTTTATTCGTTGACGAAAATGTATGTCGTCATTTAAAACTGTTTTTTATTTAGTTTTCGTCTCGTTTTTATTATTCGTCAACGAAATTAACACTGGTAGCTCCACCTAGTTCCTTATTTTTTGCACTGCATCTATTTTGTAAGTGCCTGTATTATACTAATATCTCCCAAACTTCAGAGCTCGAAATTGGATGTAACAAATATGGAGGAGATTCCTTAAATGATGAATTAACGTAACATGAGAAACTACAAACATTTTGAAGAATAACAAACATACCTGGCAAAGCAAGACGGATCTCGTCGGCTCAGACTGACTTCTCGAGTGAATCAGCACAAAAATACGGAAGTCCCAGTCTTTATCAGATCAGCAAAAGTGAAACTATTTTTCATAATGAAACTGAAAGCAGTTCTACCAATAGGCCATGCTTCCTCAAACAGACTTGCTGAACAGCATTTTGTTGTGTTATTTATTTGTGTTGTCTACTTTTTGATGTATTTTGTTCGCTTGCTTCTTATTTCAGGGATCTTTAATGTCTGCCTGCATGGGCTTTATAGTTTTAATTGTAAAAGTGCTTTGTGCTCCTAAATTGGAAGTATGGGTTTAAGTGTTCACTAATATTGACATTTTCTTATTGCTTTAGTTTTTAACTTTTCTGACCTGCATGGTCTTTTTTCTTGTAGCTTTTTCTTTGTAAAGAGCTGTGGGATCCTTATGATGAAAGAAGCTACTATATCAAATTGTAGGGAATTACATGTTTTAAATGTTTGGAATTATCAAGGTTAAGTCAGAGGTATGTGTGTATAAAGGTCAGGAAGAGTTGTGGAGAAGGAACACTGTGGTGTATGTGATACAAAGAAATAAGCAGAGAATGAGGCTACCACATCCTGCCTCCTGGGAAAGAGTCTGAGAATTTAGGTTTTCTTAGAATGTTGAAAATAGTCATTTCTGTAACTTTTGTAATTGGGTCAGACACAGGTTTCTTCAGTCTTGATTAAATTAATATAAGTGAGTTGATTTAATCACACTGGTGTGTGAAGAGGAGTATTCAAGACTTTTTTTTTCAGTCCTGTGAAAACGAAACTGCTTCTTGCAAAAAAAAAACACTACATAGACATGAATGACACAAGATGGTGAACAACCTTGTGCTTCTACTCGTGGTGAAGCATCAGATCCGCCAGGTCAGGTCGGTTATGTTGATTTGATTGTTGGGACTCCAGTCAATGGGTTAATTTCTCTTAATTTCAAATTTTTTTCTCACTGATATCATATTGCGTACTATAGAGGGTTAAATTTCGACCGTCGTGCTCACCACCGGGGTCTTCCCATTTTATATGGGGAAAGTTGAAATCCCCCATTAGTATGGCTTCTCCTTTGCTACACACATTTCTAATATATTTGTATAACAGATTATTTTGCTCAGTGTCTGAATTTGGCGGTCTATAGCATGCTCCTATTATTATGGCCTTTGAATTTTTGTCCATTATTCTGACCCATATTGATTCTGTGTTGTTTTCATTGTCCAGATTTAACACCTGGGCTTCAAGACTATTTCTTATGTATAGTGCTACCCTCCACATTTTCTCTCCTGCCTGTCTTTCCTATACAGTGTGTACCCACTAATATTCATCTCCATCACTCTCAGACAACCACGTTTCTTTAACACCTATCACATCGTAGTTACTTGTTAGTGCAGTAGCTTCAAGTTCTAACATTTTGTTTCTGAGACTTCTAGCATTAAGATAAATACATTTAATAGCTGCCTTACCGGAGTTGTTGCCTTTGTTTTGAAGTGGTCTCCCTTCTGTTTTTTGTTTTCTCCCCCCTTTTTAAGTGCAGTCCGTCCCACCTATATAGATAGTCCTTGTTGTAGAATGTGCTCCAATGTTCAAGAAAGACGAAGCCTTCCTGTGTGCACTACAATTTCAGCCATGCATTTTGATTTTGTATTTCCAGCTGTCCATATGGTCCTTTGCAAGGTGCCGGCAGTATCCCAGAAAATACCACAGTTTTGGTCTTGTCTTTTCATTTCTTTCCTAGCTCTCAATTTGTTTTGCAGGGATCTTGGTCTGTCTCTTCCAATGTTGTTTGTACCGATGTGGACGACTACTACCAGTTCGTTCCAGGAGCATGTCCACGTTCGCCGTGATGTGCTTGACAGAGGCTCCTGGAAGGCAGCACACTGTTGTAGTGAGGATCCAAACTGCAAACTGAACTTGCTGTGTTTCTAAATATGGATCCCCCAACAATCATGGCCTCCCTTCTTTTTGCTCTGGCCAGCACTGTTTAGGGCCCCGGATGTTGCTCCTTTCGTTCTCTTGATGTTGGTTTTGGTCATCTAAATTTTGAAGTGGATCAAATTTGTTGGACGTTTGGATTTCTGGTGGTTGTGTTTGATGAAGTGTCTTTTTTTCCCTGCTTCTGCCTATCTGAACCCAGCTGTTTCGACCCTCTTCCATCTCCCTGGTGGCTTTCAGTCTGCTAGGGGTGCAGACTTCCTTGAATTGTGGGTGTGCCAGCTCCTCAAGCTCCTGTTGTTGTCTCATTTCCTGCAGCTTCATTTCTAATAGACTCACTCATTGAAGCAAGTCCTGGATTGTGTGGCACTTTACACACACTTGGTTGAGCTCTGTTGGGTTTTCTCGGATTTCCCACATCATGCAGTTGTCACAGACTACTGTCTTGAAGACCATGTTTTTGTTTGTTTGTTTGGTGTTTTTTTTTGTTGGAATTTTAGTTTAGCTTCTGCAACCAGCTTTCAAATTGCTTCTAACTACTGTGTACTTGTCCACTCGTACTTCTCCCACGTTGATGCCTGTCATTGTGAACACTGGCTTCCTTTTGTTTGTTTCTGCGTTGTGCTGCTGGCTCCGCCTCTCCCCCTTGTCTCAGAACGGTGGCAAATCTGAATCAGCTGCTCCAAGTTTCAGCTTATCAGAAAGACACGCAGCTCTTAGACTTTAGCTGCAGTGTTTTCTTATGTTCTAACTCTGACACACAACCTGTACCAATGCAGTCTTTAATAACGTGTAGTAGTAGGTGTGTCCAGCTATCTTAATTTGCAGTTCTGTTTTTGTTGGCATTTGTTTTTTGTTTTGTTTTTGATCTAAAGTATCATTGTTCAGCCTTTTAGCAAATATTATACAATAGGTGCCACAAGTTACAATACTTATGCAAATGAAAAAACAAGTACACAAATCAATTCTACAGTCAATGATCTTATGGGTCCTGGTCAAGGCAAGGAAAGTCAGGAAGACTTTTTAAAATTGAGATATCTTATGATTCCAGCCCCCTGTAATGTAACAAAACCCATTTTCTCAATACTGTTGAAGAAATGAAATTCTCAACAGTATGACATCACAATGGCCTGTATGTCTAACTCAGGGCTATTTGTTGCAATTATTTCTTCATTTTTTTTGTCATGTCTTTCCACACATGTTGAGGGAAATCTTATACATCACTGAGACCTACCAGTAAACAAGTTGTTTAAAGTCCATTGCCCCGCCCATATGTGTTGTGTTCTGTGTTGCGTGTGGTGTTAATGTTGGTGTACAGATATTGGTGCACAGGATATAAATGGGTCTGTGTAGCACAAGTGATTTAAAATATATAGTTGTATTTAGGCACGGGGATGCATAATCACTTCACGTGTAGATAAAGTATGTGAGCACGGGATTGCACAAATTAGTTCACGTGCTGGGATTCAAATGAATAATTAATTGGTAATTAAATCCCGGGTTAACAGTATATATAGATGCATGTTTTACTCACTCAGGGTTGTGTGTTTGTGAGTGGAGAACGGGTGTGGAGAGAAGAATAAAAAGTAAGGAATAATTGCTACACTGTGCTGGAAGCACCAGCACTGTACTTGTTTGTCTGTTCATCCGCTGTCTGTTTTGTTTGTCTATTTATTTTGGCCTCAAATGCCGTGTTCTCTTTTGTTCAAGCTTTTATTTTCGGTGTGTTTATTAAACACACTGAGCACCGCAGCGTCTCAGTTTCACCTGAGGGTAGCCTACTGTCTGTGTTCCTTTCTTGCCTGATGTCACCCTTACAGCCAGCCTGTTCACAGTCCAATATCAGTCTTGCTCTGTTTTCAATATATGATTTAACAGGCATTGCAAAAAACCTATTGTGTTTCATTTGATGTACCCAGTTAAAATGGTCTGTATCAAAAGCACAAATCCAAGGGTTCAGAAGCCCCATGTTGTCAGTGGAATGGATACAGGGCAGAGAGCTGAAGCCCTTAGCAATAAAGCAGCTGTAAAGAATACCCCCTGGTTACACAGGTGTAACACTGAAGAATACCCCCTGGTTACACAGGTGTAACACTGTGAAGAATACCCCCTGGTTACACAGGTGTAACACTGAAGAATACCCCCTACTTACACAGGTGTAACACTGAAGAATACCCCCTACTTACACAGGTGTAACACTGAAGAATACCCCCTGGTTACACAGGTGTAACACTGAAGAATACCCCCTGGTTACACAGGTGTAACACTGAAGAATACCCCCTGGTTACACAGGTGTAACACTGTGAAGAATACCCCCTACTTACACAGGTGTAACACTGAAGAATACCCCCTACTTACACAGGTGTAACACTGTGAAGAATACCCCCTAGTTACACAGGTGTAACACTGAAGAATACCCCCCTAGTTACACAGGTGTAACACTGTGAAGAATACCCCCTAGTTACACAGGTGTAACACTGTGAAGAATACCCCCTGGTTACACAGGTGTAACACTGAAGAATACCCCCTACTTACACAGGTGTAACACTGAAGAATACCCCCTACTTACACAGGTGTAACACTGTGAAGAATACCCCCTAGTTACACAGGTGTAACACTGAAGAATAGCCCCTAGTTACACAGGTGTAACACTGTGAAGAATACCCCCTGGTTACACAGATGTAACACTGTGAAGAATACCCCCTAGTTACACAGGTGTAACACTGTGAAGAATACCCCCTAGTTACACAGATGTAACACTATGAAGAATACCCACTAGTTACACAGGTGTAACACTGTGAAGAATACCCCCTAGTTACACAGGTGTAACACTGAAGAATACCCCCTACTTACACAGGTGTAACACTGAAGAATACCCCCTACTTACACAGGTGTAACACTGTGAAGAATAACCCCTACTTACACAGGTGCAACACTGAAGAATACCCCCTAGTTACACAGGTGTAACACTGTGAAGAATATCCCCTAGTTACACAGGTGTAACACTGTGAAGAATACCCCCTACTTACACAGGTGTAACACTGAAGAATACCCCCTGGTTACACAGGTGTAACACTGTGAAGAATACCCCCTGGTTACACAGATGTAACACTGTGAAGAATACCCCCTAGTTACACAGATGTAACACTGTGAAGAATACCCCCTAGTTACACAGGTGTAACACTGAAGAATACCCCCTAGTTACACAGGTGTAACACTGTGAAGAATACCCCCTGGTTACACAGGTGTAACACTGTGAAGAATACCCCCTAGTTACACAGGTGTAACACTGTGAAGAATACCCCCTGGTTACACAGATGTAACACTGTGAAGAATACCCCCTGGTTACAAAGGTGTAACACTGAAGAATACCCCCTAGTTACACAGGTGTAACACTGTGAAGAATACCCCCTGGTTACACAGGTGTAACACTGTGAAGAATACCCCCTAGTTACACAGGTGTAACACTGTGAAGAATAGCCCCTAGTTACACAGGTGTAACACTGTGAAGAATACCCCCTAGTTACACAGGTGTAACACTGTGAAGAATACCCCCTGGTTACACAGGTGTAACACTGAAGAATACCCCCTACTTACACAGGTGTAACACTGAAGAATACCCCCTACTTACACAGGTGTAACACTGTGAAGAATACCCCCTAGTTACACAGGTGTAACACTGAAGAATAGCCCCTAGTTACACAGGTGTAACACTGTGAAGAATACCCCCTGGTTACACAGATGTAACACTGTGAAGAATACCCCCTAGTTACACAGGTGTAACACTGAAGAATACCCCCTACTTACACAGGTGTAACACTGAAGAATACCCCCTACTTACACAGGTGTAACACTGTGAAGAATAACCCCTACTTACACAGGTGCAACACTGAAGAATACCCCCTAGTTACACAGGTGTAACACTGTGAAGAATATCCCCTAGTTACACAGGTGTAACACTGTGAAGAATACCCCCTACTTACACAGGTGTAACACTGAAGAATACCCCCTGGTTACACAGGTGTAACACTGTGAAGAATACCCCCTGGTTACACAGGTGTAACACTGTGAAGAATACCCCCTAGTTACACAGGTGTAACACTGAAGAATACCCCCTGGTTACACAGGTGTAACACTGTGAAGAATACCCCCTAGTTACACAGGTGTAACACTGTGAAGAATACCCCCTGGTTACACAGGTGTAACACTGAAGAATACACCCTACTTACACAGGTGTAACACTGAAGAATACCCCCTAGTTACACAGGTGTAACACTGTGAAGAATACCCCCTGGTTACACAGGTGTAACACTGAAGAATACCCCCTGGTTACACAGATGTAACACTGTGAAGAATACCCCCTGGTTACACAGATGTAACACTGAAGAATACCCCCTGGTTACACAGATGTAACACTGTGAAGAATACCCCCTGGTTACACAGATGTAACACTGTGAAGAATACCTCCTAGTTACACAGGTGTAACACTGAAGAATACCCCCTAGTTACACAGGTGTAACACTGTGAAGAATACCCCCTACTTACACAGGTGTAACACTGAAGAATACCCCCTAGTTACACAGGTGTAACACTGTGAAGAATACCCCCTACTTACACAGGTGTAACACTGAAGAATACCCCCTAGTTACACAGGTGTAACACTGTGAAGAATACCCCCTAGTTACACAGGTGTAACACTGAAGAATACCCCCTGGTTACAAAGGTGTAACACTGAAGAATACCCCCTAGTTACACAGGTGTAACACTGTGAAGAATACCCCCTAGTTACACAGGTGTAACACTGTGAAGAATACCCCCTAGTTACACAGATGTAACACTGTGAAGAATACCCCCTGGTTACACAGGTGTAACACTGAAGAATACACCCTACTTACACAGGTGTAACACTGAAGAATACCCCCTAGTTACACAGGTGTAACACTGTGAAGAATACCCCCTAGTTACACAGGTGTAACACTGTGAAGAATACCCCCTAGTTACACAGATGTAACACTGTGAAGAATACCCCCTGGTTACACAGGTGTAACACTGAAGAATACACCCTACTTACACAGGTGTAACACTGAAGAATACCCCCTAGTTACACAGGTGTAACACTGTGAAGAATACCCCCTAGTTACACAGGTGTAACACTGTAAGAGAATACCCCCTGGTTACACAGGTGTAACACTGAAGAATACCCCCTGGTTACACAGATGTAACACTGTGAAGAATACCCCCTGGTTACACAGATGTAACACTGTGAAGAATACCCCCTAGTTACACAGGTGTAACACTGAAGAATACCCCCTAGTTACACAGGTGTAACACTGTGAAGAATACCCCCTACTTACACAGGTGTAACACTGAAGAATACCCCCTAGTTACACAGGTGTAACACTGTGAAGAATACCCCCTACTTACACAGGTGTAACACTGAAGAATACCCCCTAGTTACACAGGTGTAACACTGTGAAGAATACCCCCTACTTACACAGGTGTAACACTGAAGAATACTCCCTAGTTACACAGGTGTAACACTGTGAAGAATACCCCCTACTTACACAGGTGTAACACTGAAGAATACCCCCTAGTTACACAGGTGTTCCAGAGAGATCACCTGAAGATAATGTAGGCAGGCTACTGTACTTCTCCTTGCATAATTTATTTCTCTAGCTAGAGTGATTACAATTATATTAGCTAACGTTAGATAGCTAATGTTACCCACTGCAATTTCTAGCCATTCACGGACCTGAGCATGAAGTAATGATCTTCTGTAATATGGACCATAGGCGCCGACTATGGGGGGGCTCGGGGTCCCCAGCCCCCTCCGGATTTTTAAAAAGGGGGCTCAGCCCCCCCTGGGATTTTGAGAGGATGTTGATGAAGTTGTTGAATGTGGGACACTAGGACCACACGGAATGCAGGTTGTAGCTCACTTTTTGCAATCATTACTTAAAGCTGAGGTAGGTAGGATTGGTCTAAAAAAACTATTTTTCAAATTTGTTTAAACTTTATGAATATATCAATACATAATTAAAATGTAAGTATTCTGAAAAAGAAAGTATAAAAATCGAGTGTATGTAGACCTCTAACGACTGTTTTAAAGACAGCTCATTATTTCCATTCAGTCCACCCTCTGCCTTCTGGGCTCCTTCCAAAGCCACGCCCCCAAAACACATGAACGCGCGACTCCGACAGCTGAGCTGAAGACGCATTATTTACCTGAGACGAGCGGAGAGGAACGAGCGCAGTGTATGCAGTGACATCATGTCAGAATCACATCATGTAATAAAAAAATCTAACTTTATCATTATGAATATAAACAAATAAGATGTATTTTAGTAGCTACTCACTATCAAGCTAGCATATCGATATTGGTAAAGTTTAAAATATATATTTTTTGATTCGCTAACGAGCTAGTTATAACTATAAGGCAAAGCTAAAAACAGGTTGCATTGATACACGTTTTTCCATTTCCATTAGTTGCACTGTGATGAAGATGAATTTCGTGTAAGATTCATAACATATAACGTTAGGCCTACTAGCTGTTAAACATGTATTTTGTTATGTAAAGTTCCCCTCACAGCGGAGCCTGCCGTGAACGCGCAGGCTAGTAAACATGCAGGGTCACCGATGATGACGGATAAACAGTTATGGCACATTCACTGGTAGGGACGAAATGCTTTACATTGACTGGCCTGCCCATACTTTGACTACAAACTTGGTCCTCAAATGATTACGTATTATGCAATACATGTAGCCTAATGCAACTTTATTTCTGTCAGGACCACTACCGTCAAATATGATTGACAATTAGCATACAGTTTGGATTGGCGGAATGGTTCCGTTCTGGGCGAGAACTCCCTGCGCATCCATGCAGCCTAGCATGGATAAGAGCAGGGAGAGCAGCAATAATCCCCCTTGGGGTAAACAGAACAGAACCAACATGAAAATTTGCAAATATATTTAATTCAAGATTTTAAAGTACAACATTATTCGATAATTATTCTGATTCAAGGGAATCAGAATGTCAAATCCTGACTGGGCGAGAGGTGGAGCTGGGGATGGAGGAGGGTAATTTGCTCCTGAGAAACGCGATACCTGCTGATAATACTGAAGGAGCTTATATACGTATGGTGATAGGCGTCGTATTCCTATAGGTAGATGTGGATCAGCTGAGGGTCAGCTGATGCGAGCTTGACTAACGTGACCTGCCAGAACTAACGCTACGCTTGATAACGTTACACTCTTTCTATGAGTTATAAATAGCTAGTAAGATAATATAACGGTAACTAACGTTGCAGTAGGCTATGTAAATAATTATTCTAGCGATATGTAATGATAAATAAGGTTTGCTAGTACATTATTTCAGCAACATGACAAGCCAGTGAATGTTGGGATGGTTGTTATTGCAGTACAGACTGTATTAAGTGTAACACCGGTGAACTTCCGTTGTTTACATTTTGAGCACACATGCGGGTTTATGATTGTTCAATAAACTCAAGTGTACGCAACTATATTGGCGTTAACCGTCCATTCTATTTATAAATAAAGAATAGAATGAAACAGTGAATTAGCAGGTTTCTATTGTTGCTTTGCACAGTGCGTGACATTTTATCTGTATGTTGTTATGCGGCTAGAGTTTTAACACTGAGTCAATGGGCTCCGACGGGCTTGTTTATCGTCATCGGTCTTTTTCCGTTTACCTGTCTTTGTTGTATGAGCTGGTGCCACTCGAGAAATTGGCAGTTTTGGTTGTTTGTCCTCCATTAGCACAGCTGTGGCACACCGGCAGTCTTGATTCTGAACGACGGTGCGCGCCGTGCGAGAGAGGGGGGTGATCGGCGCGTACACAAGCTTGATTGACACTGCTAAGACACTCCTCCTGGCTCTGATTGGTTGTTTCTTACAGGGACCGGTGTATTTTCTGCAAATGGAAATAGGACCACTGGGAGGTGCCAGAGGAGCTTGATTTTATCACAGATTATCTGTCTCATATTCTACTGTCAGGACATAATGACAGTTTTAACAAATATGTTAAAAAAAATTCTTTACAAAAGTTACCTACCCCAGCTTTAAGAAGCTATAAAAATGGAAACGCTAGCCCGTTCATCCGAACAGCTGGGGAACATAGCAATGGTTTGTATTAATTAGTGTTCAGATGTTTACAAAAACAGCAATACACGTACATATATTGGACTTTAAAGGTTCATTTAAAAATTTGTATTTTTCTGATAGCCCCTATAACGTCACTCTGCAAAGCACATCTGACAATGGTACTGAAGCGTTATTTACAAGTATAATAAATGAAAGACTGAGTCAAACAAGTGAAGCACTGCTGTTTTATTTGTATGCACATTCATTGCTTTCACATTTTTTAAAAACGTAAAAAAAAGGAAAAACTATAAACTGAATTCAGTACTGAAAACACGTTTCAATACTATTCTCAAAACAGCAGGCTGTATTCCAGAGTGCTGTTGGTCCTAGTTTTGCGCTTACATTTGTGTGGATATTTCCCCCAAAACAACAACGAAGATGGACAGTTTATGACTTTTGAAATTAATAGAGTATCACGTCTTTCTGAACAGCTTCTGTACAAATTTAAATTCCAAATGAAGGTAACTCGGGTTCCACCTGTAAATTGTAACTTGCATTTCTCAATAAATTAATTGAATAATATTTTTTTATGTCTTATCTCTTCATACAATGTAAAACGTTTTTAGTGAATTAAAAAAAAGTTCAAAATTGAAGATTATATAACATGCCTAGGCAATGATCTGCATACAGCTCCCAACCATTAGGCACAAAACCCCGGACCAGGCACATGCAGATAAGAACTTGAACTTGAAGCATATGTAAATCACGGTCAGCACATACTAGCATAGAAACAAAAATCATATCCCTCTTCCCACAGTATATAATGAGTACAAGTTAAATACATTAATATTTTATGTTTTTTTCTTTTTACATTTGCTTTTGTAATGTCAAAATATTGTGTATATAAAACCAATGGTCTGATCAGTTACTTTTCTTAACTTTAATATATGGTAAGACTAGTGTTTCAAACATATGTTAACTAAAAATGAAAAGTCTTCATGAATTTATATAACAAACATGCACATACTGTACAATCTGCACAGTTACTGTCTTTTCCAATGAGCACACACAGAGGTTGACTGAGCCTAACCGCACTCCGCATGATTTTGCTGTCTCAACGTCCAGAGGCAACGGCGATATACTTTGATACATTTTCACATGTGTGTGGTCAAATTCAAACATGGTTTGCTGGAAAATATTTCTATTTATTTTTTAAAGGTTTTCAAAAAGTGTGTGAACTCCGTTCCATCTACCAATAAAAGCGCAGGATCCGTTGCGTTGCGCCAGGTCTCCAGCACTGCTGTTTGCAGACATTCATGTTCGGTAAATTGTCGGGTGAGCTGTGCGAGAGACTTCTCCAACTTGTGTGCATATTAACAGCTTATCAGGTATGCTTTTTCTTTTCATTTTAAAGATTGCTCATATTGTTTTCTACTGGTTTAAATCATTATTGTTAATAGGTATTGTAGCAAGCTTTGGGGAACTATGGTTTATGAACACGCCAGTCTGGCTGAGGACGTGAGCGCTGATTACTGTTACCTATTGCTGTTGTTTACTGTAAGTTTTATTGGAGGGAAACTGAGCTGCAAAAAAAAAAAAAAATCTTAATAGTTGAAAAAAACAAAACAATTTGCCATATTGGTGCTTTAAGTGTTTACTTCAACTGACATCAATCGCTACTCTTCTAAAAAGAAACTACCAGTGCCCAGTATTTTTGCTGTCTGTACTGAAGAAGTTTCAGTGTGTTCATAGTTC
The DNA here is from genome assembly GCF_963993115.1 of Abramis brama. NCBI lineage: Eukaryota > Metazoa > Chordata > Actinopteri > Cypriniformes > Leuciscidae > Abramis > Abramis brama. Next base: position 46,069,136 of record NC_139969.1, on the reverse strand, counting down.
TTTATATTTATTATCAACGTAGAGTTCAAGATGTAAATCCGCTGCATTAGACGTGTGTCTGATTTATTTTTTAGTAGATAAATCAACTGCAGAATTTAAAAAAAAGATATTTAACAGCAGCAGCACAATGTTAGTATTTTACCTTAAAACTACTTTGTACACTTTTTTATTTCTTTTTTTACAAGTACAATATAATAATAAAATTGCAGTGCGGCATGGGGAGGGGGGGGAGGGGGGTTTGACGACTAACGATAGGTTGCGGATGCAACCCCGGTTCTCTGAAAGAGAAAATAACCATCAAGTATGGGATATTGCCGTCAGGTAATAACGATAGGCTGAGCTTTATAGCAAAGCGGCCGATAGGCCTCCGTGCAAGCTGGCGTGTAAGCCCGCCCCCCTGGGAGCTTACTTAACTCAGCGCGCGGAGACTCACTTCCTCTTTTGCTCTTCAGGCCGTGAAGGCTTCCGGAGCGACCTCGCGGCTTGATGGTTATTTTCTCTTTCAGGGAACCGGGGTTGCATCCGCTCGTAGGACAGACTTACGTCATAACGCAACTGCGTAGGCAGTACATCTAGGCATATGCGGAGCTGCGCCTCAGCGTCTATGCTCGTAATGACACCTGTTCTAAGGTGGAATAGTCAACACCATGCTGTCAACCACTTTATATGTCCGCATCCTGAGGCGTCGTAGAGTGTAGTACAGATGCTCCAAACAGTGGAGCAGAGCAGAGGAATCCAGTACGTTTAACCAGTAAAACCTCATGAAAGTATGCGGCGTAGCCCAACTTGCTGCCGCGCAAATATCAGACACCGGCACCCCTCTTAAGAGGGCCCAGGATGTCGCCATACCCCTAGTGGAATGCACCTTCAACTGCCCTGGTGGTGGAAGGCCTGCAGATTCATATGCTAATTTAATAGCATCCACTATCCAATGGGAAAGGCGTTGCTTAGACAACGGCTGACCCAAAGACCTAGAACCATGGCATATGAACAACTGTTCTGTTTGCCTCACAGTCTTCGTACAGTCAATATAACACCTTAATGCCCTCACAGGGCAGAGCATGTGCAGCTGTTCTTCCTCTGGGGAAGAAAAAGGAGGAGGATGGAACGCCATCAACTCGACTGGCTGGTTCATGTGGAACAGGGATATGACCTTTGGTAAAAAGGCTGGATTAGGGCGCATGGAGACCTTAGAGCCTTCTCCTGCGAAACGAGTACATGAAGGATGCACTGAAAGTGCGTGTAACTCGCCCACGCGTTTTGCTGATACCACAGACAGCAAAAACGCAGTTTTTATAGACACAAGCTTCATATCCACGCTGTGGAGAGGCTCGAACGGTGCCTTGGTAAGGGCTTCTAGCACCACATCAAGGTTCCATGACGGTAAACTGGTCGTCCTTGGAGGCCGCAAGCATCTTGCCCCTTTCAGAAACTGAGATGCCAGAAAATGGCAACCAGGTGATAACCCGTCAATGCGTACATGGCAAGCCGAAATGGCGGCTAAATACACTTTAAGTGTAGAGGGAGATTTCCCCTCATACAACAGCTTCTGTAGAAACTGTAATATCACTGCCATAGGGCAGGAGACTGGGTCCTGGCTCTTAGCTAGACACCAACTCTGAAACAATTGCCACTTATACGCATACTGTGACCTAGTAGAGGGCGCTCTTGCACTCTGAATGGTCGATATAAACGCCGTCGAAAGCCCTAAGGCTGACAGGCGCTCCCGCTAAGGGGCCAAGCCCATAGCTGCATGAGCTTGGGGTTCGGGTGCCATAGCCCTCCTTGGGCTTGTGACAACAGGTCCGCTCGCAGAGGGAGCTCCCTCGGGCGACCGTGCAGCAATTGCACCAGACTCGGAAACCATATTCTCCGAGGCCACCGAGGAGCGATCAGAATCATTGTCGCTTGCTCTACCCTGACCTTCTCCAAGAAGGCGGGGAGCATCGGAATCGGTGGAAATGCATACAGGAGCCCAGGCGGCCATTCGTGAGCCAGTGCATCGGCTCCTAGGGGGCTGTCGAGGTCCTTCACGGAGAACCATAGGGGACAGTGCGTGGTCTCTCGCGAAGCGATCGACCTGCGCTGTGCCGAATCATTCCCAGATGCGCTCTACCACCCGAGGGTGAAGACGCCATTCGCCCGCAAGAGGACCTCCTCTGGACAGGAGATCCGCTGCGTAATTGCCCGGTAGGTGAACCGCACGCAGAGAGGCTAAACGCGGTTGTGCCCAAAGCAACAGCCGCGTTACCATCCGGTGAAGACCAAGGGACCGCAAGCCGCCCTGGCGGTTGATATACGCCACTACCGTGGTGTTGTCTGACCGCACTAAGACGTGCTTGTCTAGAAGCACTGGCAAGAAGTGCCGAAGGGCGAGGTCCACCGCTCTGAGTTCCAGAGCATTGATGTGGGCTGACCTCCAGGGTCCTGACCACACTCCACGTGTCCCTGTACCGTTCCAGACTGCTCCCCAACCCTGGTTGGAAGCGTCGGTTGTGATGACTTCCCTTCGGAAGATGTGACCCAAGCATACGCCATGGCGGATGTTCGACGGAACTTTCCACCAGCACAGTGCTTCCCAGCAGGTTCGGGATACCCTCAACCTGCGGTGTTTGTCTCTCCACGGATGCAACGCGAAGGCATTGAACCAGGCCTGCAGAGGTCTCTGGTGTAGTAAGCCCAAAGGAAGGGCTTGCGAGGCGGCAGCCATCAACCCCAGCATGCGCTGACACAGCTCCATGCTGACTGTTTCTCTCAACCTGAATAGGGAGAGACACCGCTCCAGCGAGGCAACTCTTTGTGTCGACAGGGTCGCTTCCATGGACACAGAGTCCAGATGCAGACCCAAGAATTTGGTCTGTTGGCTTGGCACGAGGTGGCTCTTTTCTGAATTGACCTTCAGACCTAGCCGCTGAAGATGGTCTGTAACCATCACTGTGTGCTGTGCCAACTGCTCCTTTGACTGCGCGCAGACGAGCCAGTCGTCCAGATAGTTCAGCAGTCGGACGCCTTGTATGGCATCCATACATTTCGAAAAGGTTCGAGGAGCTAGAGACTGGCCGAATGGCAGGACACAAAACTCGTAGACCCTGCTCTGAAATGCGAATTGTAGATACTTCCTGTGACCCGGACAGATGGGAACGTGAAAGTACGCATCTGTCAGGTCTACCTTGGTCGCCCTGCTGGACGGACTGGACAATGTGCCTGTGCGTAAGCATCTTGAAGCAGCTGACTGACCATCACCAACTCGCTTCTGAGAGCCGCGGAAGGGCACTCAGGCAGGTCTCTAACGAGTGCTGCCTGGTAGACTGTCAACAGGCTGGCCACATTTGACAACCTAACCGCCTCCGTGGCCACAGCGTACCCCTTCTTTAAGTGTACCTCTGTGGCCCTGCACTGCTTATTAGGGCATGCAGGATCTTTCGTCAGCCCCGATAGTGTTGGCGGTGGGAATGACGCCAACCCGGCTTCACTTGCCCCTTGCATATTAAAAACCGCGGCCCTGCGAGAAATTTAATTTAAAAAAGAGAAATTTAAAATTCACCACGGCCGGTGCCCCCCAGGTGGATTGCACCTCTTTAATAAAGTCTGGGAATGCCGGAAGCATCCTAGACTGATGGGGCTGAGCTGAAGGTGACTCGAACAGAGATCGCCGTGGTAGCTCTGTCATCGGCCACTCGACCCCCACCACAGACCATGTAGGGTCATCAGTGTCTAGTACATGGAGCTCGTCCTGCTCAGAGTGCTGGGAGGCTCTCCCCTTCTAGGATTTCAGATGCGTCCCTGGAGACTGCATCGATATCCCACTCCTTTAGAGGTTGTACTGGGAGAGTGACGACCGGTACAGGTTGTGGAGGGGCCACAGGCTGACTACCAATGGGCCCAGTCGGTTGACCTGGGACTGGGGGCACCACGTTTGCTAAGGACATGAGAATGGACTGTTGTCCCATCATAACCTCCATAAACTGAGACATTTTGGAGGTAAGCTCCGCCACCCCGGACCTGTCTCTGTATCAACCTGTCCCGACGAGGGGAGCGAGAGCGTCCTTTCCGACGAGGCGATCTGGAGTGCGACCCAGACTCCCGACGGGGCGTACCCTATGAAGGGGAAGGGCTGTGTCCCCGAGCGCGTCTGGTGGGGGACCACTGACCAGCTGTTAGCTGGGAGGATGGGCTCGTAGAGAGCTGCAACCGCCCTGGTGGCGTCGCCGTAGACGACAGTGGAACAGAAATGGTGTGGGATGATCCCGAAGAGGGAGAGTGCCCACCCACTGCTTTCTTCGCCCTCTGGCGGAGGGTGCGTGCCTGGAAGCCAGCACAGAGGCGGCAAAAGGCCCTATCCGCCAAGGCGGATGCGGCGTGCTCTGATCCCAGGCATGACACACAATCGTCATGCGGATCGCTGGCAGGCAGCTTTGCCTGGCAGGTCATGCAGCGATGAAAGCCCGACATCTTCGTCGAGCGTTGGTCAACGAACGTCGAAGGTGCGTCGAGCACCGAGCGTCAAAGCACTGAGCGTTGAGCGCCGAAGCGGCGAGCGTCGAGGTGCGTGTACCGAGCGTCGAGTGTTGAGGCACCGGCGCACAGAGCGCCGAAGCGTCAAGGTGCGTGCACTGAGCGTCGATGTGCGTGCGTCGAAGCGTCGAGCGTCGAGGTACGTGCACCGAGCGTCGATGTGCGTGCACCGAGCGTCGAGCGCCGAGCGTCGAGGTATGTGCACCGAGCGTCGATGTGCGTGCACCGAGCGTCGAAGCGCAGAAGCGTCGAGCGTCAAGGTGCGTGCACCGAGTGTCGAGGCGTCGATGCGCCGAGCGTCGAGATGTGTGCACCGAGCATCGAAGCGCCAAAGCGTCGAGCGTCGAGGTGCGTGCTCTGAGCACCGATCGAGCACCGAATCCCAAGCGCAGAAGCGCTGCACCAAGCGCAGAAGCGCTGACACCAACAGCGCCGGAGCGCGAGCGCCGAAGCGCAGGTACCGAGCGTGGAACGCTAGCACAGATGCCTAAGCATCAGCTGACCCACAGAGCGGAGACGCTAAGTGCTGGTACAGTGTCTGATGCTGTGCAATACCTACCTGATGGTGCTGGGGATTTTAACATTGGTGGTACTATTCCTCTGTATAAAGAATGGGAAAAAACTTTTTTTGTGTGTGTGTGTTTTTGGACGCTGCAGCATTACACAGAATAAATATAATGTGTAATAAAACGGGACTGTAATACACAGTTACCACGTGGCAGTAGGGCTGAAGACAAAAGAGGAAGTGAGTCTCTGCGCGCTGAGTTAAGTAAGCTCCCAGGGGGGCGGGCTTACACGGCAGCTTGCGCGGAGGCCTATCGGCAGCTTTGATATTAAGCTCAGCCTATCGTTATTACCTGATGGCAATATCCCATACTTGATGGTTATTTTCGACTTGAAAGGGAACTCAGCCTCCCCCGGAAATTTGAAAACTCGGCACCTGTGATACGGACTCCGGTCTCTTTGCTTTCATGTGGACTTTAAGTGTAATTATTTTAATTAATTATGCATTGGACAGTGTTGTTCTTGTGTACTTTTGATCATTTATGAAATACATTTTCTGGGTCGCTCTCACAACTCAAAGCTCACCTCCAGTTAGTAGATAACCTTACTCTTAACGTTTTTAATGGACTTTATACTTTACATGCCTACAATCATAATCCGTTTAATCATTCTAAGTGTATTTTCTTGATGCGTGATATGTAAGATGCAGCCTATTTATATATTTGCATTTTAATAGTGTGTATTGAACGTGTTGCTATTATTTGCATTACACAATTTGTATAAATATTGAAATAACAAGCTAGTATTACTTAATTTATTCATTATTGATATATACTGTGTGCGTGTGTGTGTATATATATATATTATATATAATGTATAATATATATATATATATAATGTATATAGTATATACAGTATATAGTTTGAGAAAGGAAAACTGCTGAGTACCAAGATGATCAATAAGAAAAAGAGAAGGATATTTCAGATACTTAAAGTTAGAACAATTGATTACAAATCAATTATCAGGACATTTCAGACTAAGTCCTTCATCGGCTGAATACAAAAAACAGTGCTTTAAAAAGTTGATAAAAAAACAAACATGTAGTCTTTTAAACAAAATTCCAGAATGTTTGATGATGACCTCAGAATAGAATTTTCATTCCGAATGGCTCCAAAGTACCTAGTTTGGAAAAGTTCACATTCCTTTTGTTTCCTGACAGCATTAGTTCCATAGCATTGAACCATCCCACAAATTGAGATGTCTTCTATAGTGTGGTCATTTCTGTTAAAATGTCTGGCGACAGGAAAGGTATATGTGTTGATTTGTATACTTCTCAGATGTTCCACGAAGCGATCAGCCAAGCATGTTTTGTTTCACCAATATATAACTTGTTACATTTGATGCAGCCAATGCAATATACTGTTCCTTTACTAATGCAAGTAAAAGTATCATGGATAGTAAATGAGGATTTTGCTCCCTTAACTACTGTGTTGCTGTGAATGTTTTTACAATTAGCACAGTGTGACCTATTGCATGGAAACGTACTCTTAAGACTGTCCAGATTGATTTGAATGTTACTGTGGAACAGATGCTCTCAGATTTTTGTCTTCTGTATGACATTAGAGGAGGGTTATTGACAATAAGAGCTGTAGAAGGATCATCTTGAAGAATGCTAAAATTTCTTTTTATGGATCCGTTGTACTTTTATTGGTCATAGGATGATAAGTAAGAACAAGGGGAATATGATTTTTGGTAATCTGTGTTTTGGTTTTGTACAAAGCATCCTTTCTGTTTATTGTCAATACACTTAACTGAGCTTCTCTAAGTATAGTGTCTGGAAAACCACAGTTTCTGAAATGCACGCATGTCATTTTGTTTTATTTAAAAAATCACTATCATCACTGCAAATGCATCTCAGTCTTTAGTAATTGGTAGTATGGAATGGAGTTGCGACAAGCTTTGGGATGTGAGGAGTCGTATCTTAGATATGAATGAGAGTCTGTTTCTTTGTAGAAGATTGTAGTATTGATGGTACAATTAGAAACCGTGATGGTAATGTCTAAGAAAGAAATTTATTTAGAAATGTTCCATGTATACTTTAGAGCTGGATGAGACTGGTTAATAAAATGTATGAAAGTCATTAAATCTTCATTAGTGTTATCTGAGATGCCAAATATGTTGTCAATGTATCTGAGATATAAAATTGGTGTACGTCCCTTGTACTGTTGAAAATCTTTATTTTCAACCATCCTATAAAAAGGCAGACATAAGAGGGCCCCGTTTTTGTTCCCATACTGACACCTCTAACTTGTTTATAAAAGTCTCCATTAAAGGAGAAACAATTCAAAGAAAGGACGAGCTGGGCTACTTGGAAAAGAATATCGGTTGCAGGTTCTTTTACTGCCAGTTTATCAAGGAAGTATTTTAGTGCTTGTAAACCGTAACTGTTGGGGATAACTGTGTAGAGGCTTTTGACATCCATTGAGAAGAGAGTTCTATTTTCACTGTTACCATTGAAAGAAAAATTATATATTTGCAAAAAATGGTTAGTCATATGAACATATGAAGGTAGAGATTCCACAATGGGTCTGAAGACATCATCAAGAAACTTGGAAATTATTTCAGTGGGGCAGGAAGATGCTGATACAATAGGACGGCCTGGGTTGGTAGGCTTATGAATTTTAGGAAGTAAATAAAAATGGCTACAGCAAGGGTCTTCAATAATAAGATTAGATGCAGATTTTGGTAATAAGTAATTCTGGATGGCAGAATGGATAGTAGATGTGACTGTAGTTTGTATTAGTTGGGTAAGATCATTTGGGACTTTCGTGTAGAAGTTAGTGTCAGAAAGTGGTTTAGATGCTTCTTCTATATATTGATCATTTTTCCATACTACAGCTCCTCCTTTGTCAGCAGGTTTTATTATGATGTCATTACGTTTCTGTATATTCTGTAAGGCATGATATTCATCTTAAGTTTAAACGATTAGTGTTTTGTTGAAAATTTATTTGACTTCATTTCTTGTTCACGTTTATCAATAACAAAATCTAAGGCTTGAAATACTGCAGAGGCTGGTGTCCAAGAAAAGTGCATTTGTTTGCATTGATGGAAAATATCTAAGGAATCAGAAGCTGTGTTGGAGGGTTGTGAAGCACCAACATCATTTGTATCTGTGTCTGCATGAAAATGGGCATGTAAATGCATGCGGCGAAAGAAATGCTGTGTGTCATTGATGACTGCAAATGTGTCAGTGGATTTCTTTATAGGTACAAATGTGAGACCTTTGGATAAAACAGTTTTCTGGGATTATAACAAGTTTTATGTGGTCTTTGCTGTATTATATTTTAGAACATAAGAACATAAGAAAGTTTACAAACGAGAGGAGGCCATTCAGCCCATCTTGCTCGTTTGGTTGTTAGTAGCTTATTGATTCCAGAATCTCATCAAGCAGCTTCTTGAAGGATCCCAGGGTTTCAGCTTCCACAACATTACTGGGGAGCTGGTTCCAGACCCTCACGATTCTCTGTGTAAAAAAAGTGCCTCCTATTTTCTGTTCTGAATGCCCCTTTATATAATCTCCATTTGTGACCCCTGGTCCTTGTTTCTTTTTTCAGGCCAAAAAAGTCCCCTGGGTTGACATTGTCTATACCTTTTAGGATTCTGAATGTTTGAATCAGATCGCCGCGTAGTCTTCTTTGTTCAAGACTGAATAGATTCAATTATTTTAGCCTGTCTGCATACGACATGCCTTTTAAACCCGGGATAATTCTGGTTGCCCTTCTTTGCACTCTTTCTAGAGCAGCAATATCCTTTTTGTAACGAGGTGACCAGAACTGAACACAATATTCTAGGTGAGGTCTTACCAATGCATTGTAGAGTTTTAACATTACTTCCCTTGATTTAAATTCAACACTTCTCACAATATATCCAAGCATCTTGTTGGCCTTTTTTTATAGCTTCTCCACATTGTCTAGATGAAGACATTTCTGAGTCAACATAAACTCCTAGGTCTTTTTCATAGTTCCCTTCTTCAATTTCACTATCTCCCATATGATATTTATAATGCACATTTTTAATGCCTGCATGCAATACTTTACACTTTTCTCTATTAAATGTCATTTGCCATGTGTCTGCCCAGTTCTGAATGCTGTCGAGATCATTTTGAACGACCTTTGCTGCTTCAACAGTGTTTGCCACTCCTCCTATTTTTGTGTCATCTGCAAATTTACCAGAATCTAAATCATTAATGTAGATTAGGAATAGCAGAGGACCTAATACTGATCTCTGTGGTACACCACTGGTTACCTCGCTCCATTTTCAGGTTTCTCCCCTAATCAATACTTTCTGTTTTCTACATGTTAACCACTCCCTAATCCATGTGCATGCATTTCTTTGAATCCCTACTGCGTTCAGTTTGAGAATTAATCTTTTATGTGGGACTTTGTCAAAAGCTTTCTGGAAATCTAAATAAACCATGTCATATGCTTTGCAATTGTCCATTGTCAATGTTGAATCCTCAAAAAAATCAAGCAGGTTAGTTAGACACGATCTCCCTTTCCTAAAACATTGTTGACTGTCTCCCAGGATACTGTTCCCATAAAGGTAATTTTCCATTTTGGATCTTATTACAGTTTCCATAAGTGTACTTATAATAGGGGCAGCAGTGTGGAGTACTGGTTAGGGCTCTGGACTCTTGACCGGAGGGTCATGGGTTAAATCCCCGGTGAGATACACTGCTGCTGTACCCTTGAGCAAGGTACTTTACCTAGATTGCTCCAGTAAAAAACCCAACTGTATAAATGGGTAATTGTATGTAAAAATAATGTGTGAAAAAAAAAATGTAATTGTATGTAAAAATAATGTGATATCTTGTAACAATTGTAAGTAGCCCTGGATAAGGGCGTCTGCTAAGAAATAAATAATAATAATAGAAGTCAGGCTTATTGTTCTGTAGTTACCTGGTTCGGTTTTGTCTCCCTTTTTGTGGATCGGTATTATGTTTGCAATTCTCCAGTCTGTCGCTACGACCCCTGTGTCAAGAGACTGTTGCATGATCTTGGTTAGCGGTTTGGAAATAACTTCTTTCATTTCATTGAGTACTATTGGGAGGATCTCATCTGGCCCAGGTGATTTGTTTATTTTAAGAGCTCCTAGTGCCTTTAACACTTCTGCCTCTGTTATGCTAAAGTTATTTAAAACTGGATAGGAACAGGTCGACATGTCGGGCATTGTGAAAAATAATCATTAAATATATTTGCTATTTTTTTCCATATATGATGTTGCCATTTATATCTCAGGCATTTTACTTCCTCCTTGAACGTTCTTTTGCTGTTATAATATTGGAGAATTGGGTTTTAGCCCCCTTGGCAATGTTCATTCCTATCACTGTTGGCCTTTCTAACTTCCTTTTTGACTTGCATTTGCAGTTTCAAGCACTCTGTGTACTTTGTTTTAATAAATCAATTAAATATATTCAGAGAAAAAAGGCACTTTACAGTGTGTTTATAAAGGGACCAAAAACATTTTGGCCATTTTGTTTTAGATTTTGATTTGTCTACTTTTGGGATGTATTTGTTTTGCTACATTTTTTTTATAGCCATCCTTTCTCTGTGAATGGTTGGTTTGTTTGCTCTAAATTACTCCAATCTACTTCTGTTAGTCTTTGTTTCATTCCTCACTGGTAAATCCATCTGTCACATGTGAACTGGAGGATGATGGGAAATGTAGTTCTGAGAGGTCCATGCGGGGACATGTGAAGCCATCTTGAGGCAGGAATGCAATTTAGAAGTTTAAAAAAGTGGTCAAAATATAAATAAATAAAACCATACACACACCTTACGTAAACAGTTTTATCAACACACAAACACAATAAGAAGGTCCTTATGTACCCTTTAAGAACTTACTGAACATAAACATAAGAATCTTTGAACAAGATGCAGTCATGGGGCCCATCAGAGCTCTTCTGGTTCAGAGTAAGTGATTGATCTCAAAAGCTTGTCTAGCTGGATCTGCCTAAACAACATGACTAGGTAGTTGTTCCATACCCTCTGTATGAAGAAGTGACTCTGTTTTTAATGAAGTCCACAGAGTCAAGTTGTAACCCAAAGCGAAATAGGGTTCCTGTTTATTAACATTGCTTCACAGGCCACATACAGTATCCTTCATTCTTCTGAGAAATGACAGAGGCGATTTTAGTATTTTACATAACTTCATAGAAACATAAAGCGGCAAATGATTCAACTAAATAGCTAGACATTGCTTGTTGACAATGCAGTAGCTATGTTGTCCTAATAATTAGTCACAAACATGGGTTATGTTTACAGGAGATATGACTATTGTAATTAAAGCAGAATATATAATGATGGACCACTAGTGTGCTTGTAAAAATAACTGTTTGACAACTGCATATTCCAAATTAAAAGAACCAAAGGACACTTAACAGAAGAGATGAGGGAATGAAATTGCTAATAATAGGTATGAAAATATGTATAACTTTTGTTTATTTCAGCTTTATAATCTAATGCAAGGGAAAGACAAAGCCGCACTGTGCAAAATTGAGCTGGTGTCGGTAATTCTGTGATTCAACATTGTTATGCTGAAGTATAAAGTGAAACCAGCTTATGTGTGTTATTCCTCGTCAACAGAATATTCTGAAAGGATTGTACCGGGTACTTCAGCAAGCACATCATAAATAATGCCTTTATCTTCACTTGGGATTTGAAACCATTCTGTCCCACCACCCTGTGGGACGCTGTAACGCTTCAGCTTGTCTTGAACATATTTCTCCCATTTTTTATCAGGTACCTCCTTAACACGTTTGAATATTAGCTCACGGGGATTCCCAGTCTGTAGTTCTGCCAGTCTCCTGGAGGGATTTACGGTGTACCCCACTTTGTAATAATCTGTGTCTCTTTCACGAATTACATATATATAACATCCATCGCCAATCACATGTGGGTACTTATCAGCATCTTCATGACTGGTTGATTCGCTTTCTGACATGCTGTGAACAAAAAAAAACAAGTATTACTATTTTATTACTATGTAACTGGGACTCGCTTCTCGCTTGCTTCCAGGCTCTGACCAGGCGTTACCAGCTGAGGTTTGTTTACAGAGAACCGTAGCTCAGGGTTGGTCAGCTGTTGTTCCTTGACTGACTGGAGGGCGTGTCCCTGCTATAAAAGAGCTGCTACCCCTTCACCCCCTGCTACCCCTTCACCCCCTGCTACCCCTTCACCCCCTGGCTGTTGTGGAGCTGGAGGCCAGACTTTCAGAGCCATCGTGAGCCACAGGGCCACATTTCTTTATTTGGGAGTAAACGCAAAAACCCAGTGACCAGCGAATGTGGAACCTGGATCAAAGATTGTGTGAGGTTTATATAAGTATACGGGTTGGTGCATCAACAGCACCTCTTTTGATAGGGAGATTAGCACACACTATAGGAAACATGTGTTTTCATTGTAAAACATCCTGGCCCATATTCATAACTTACCATCTCCTTTATCGTGCCAGTAATAGTGTTTAACATGCCAGTACTTCATCAGGTGATGCGTAAATATCATTTAATCATCACTCATCACGACCAATTTTCTTTAATTAACATCTTATTTGTCTGCATTGTGCCATTAACGCATCCATATCAGCATCATAATTAAAATGTGCTTCAGAACAGGTGGAGTGAAATGTGTCTTAACGGGATAATTTACATGTTTAGTAACATGTATTTAAGCCAATAGTAATAATAAAAAACTGTTTTTTTAATTTTGGGAATGAAGTATTTTGTTATTTGAAATGCATACATTACATTGCACTGTTATTGTTAGCCCTAACCCTAACCCTAACCCTAACAGGATAGGCTGCTCACTGGTTGGAAAAACATATCAATCACGTTTTGTAGCCTTTTTATTGCAGTTTTCACGGATTTATTTGTTGTTTCTAACAAATCCGTGAAAAAATACATGTAATTTAACACTTTTTTTGTTTGTTTGTTTAAACTTGGCGTTTCAACAGTTACCTGACAGATACATTTGAAAAACATTATCGTTCAGAAATTAAATTTTAGGTTTTCACAAGATATAGTATGCACATCGGGAGTGAACGACACAAATAAAAAAAAATGTAGCTAGACATGAAAAGAAAAGACGAAATAAAATTATTAGGGGTTCAAGCACGTAGTGCTGAAACCCTATTGTTATTGTTAATTTTCCCATGATGCAACATTCTCCTCTAAAACTGATCGGGCAGGCCGAACCGTAAGTCGTAGAGACTTGAAACTCTCAGGGCTGGTAGTACTCACACCGCCTACAGCGTCACCAGGGCCCGCCCCGATTGGCCCATAGGTGGCGCTACAGCGGTCAAAAGTACGAAACGGCTCATAACTCCTAAACCGTTAGGCTTAGGCTCAAGTGTCTTACATCGTTGGAATCCGTGGCTCAAGGCGGACAAGATGCATGCCTCGGATTAACTCGCCCGGCTCCAATTTTGAGTACATTGAGTTTTTTTGAAAAACCTACTTTTGCGAACTACTCCTAGGATTTTTGCTTGATCGGAACCAAACCACTGCAGAAAGGTTCTCTGGAGAGGGACTGTCATTAATCATAAAAAAAACACATTTAAATTTCAATTCACGGTTGCTAAGTGGAACCAAAATGTTCGATGGTCCGTGACCTTTTTTACTAAAACGGCTATAACTTGTGACTGGAAAGAGATATTTTCGCTAAACTCAAGACACTTGTCTATGAGCTCAATCTGAGGTCACAGTAAAAAAATTGCGACGATTGAACACTGGGTGGCGCTGTAACATAAAAAGAGCTATGACCACCTGACCTTTAGTCTGATTGACTTGAAAATTGGTATGCAGTGTCTTGGGCCAAGGCCCCATGTATGTGTATGAGGACATTGGTGTATCTCAAAAAACATGGTGGCCATTGGCCAATGAAATTTGAGCACCTATAAGACCAGGTTAACGGAGGCCGATCAGAACGAAACTTGATGGGCATGTTCGACTCATGGCCCTAAAGGTCTGTAAGAATTTTGGGTAACACTTTATAATAACGTTCAGTTGTAAGTCATTTATAAGTGGTTAGTTAATGATGAACTAATCATTTACAGAACATTCATACATGAGTAGCAAGTGACATACTAACATTTTATGTATGTTTTGTAAATTCCTTTACAAGTCATTTACATGTGATTAATTAGTCATATACAAAACATGGATATGCGTTCATAAATGTTTAATAAATGTATTATTATTATTTATTTTTTTGTACATGTAGCAATTAGAGGGTGCAAAAATGTTGTAAATGCCTTGAATACACATACAGATCATTTGTAGGTATATGTAACACATTTACAAAGTGATGAATAGTTTACACTTTAGATTAGGGGATACAGAAAGTGTTATAAATGATTTACAACACTTTCTGCAAGCCCCTAATCTAAAGTGTAAACTATTCATCACTTGTAAATGTGTTACATATACATTCGTAGATAACATTCGAAGACCTTATGCCTTTTTGATTCTTGAAGTGGTAATCTACAAATGAAGTGTAAGACATTTACAAGTGATGAATAGTTTACACTTTAGATTAGGGGATGCATAAAGTGTTGTAAATGATTTATTCATGCGTTTACACATTTATAATAGGTGTTGAACACTGTAGTGTGTACTGCAGTGTAAGAGCTGACTGGTGAGGGTATAGACAGCTGTCTTCTCTGAAACACATGGAGTCTTTAAACACTGTGCACCTGATGTGAGCAAAACATTAAAAAAATTTTAACATCATTTATTAAACATTTATGAAACGCATAGTCATGATTAGTAAATGATTAGTTAATCATTAACTAATCAATTGTAAATTACTTATAACTGAATCTACAAAACATATAATGAACATATCACTAATTAATAATTTATGAATGATTAGTCATGTTTTTTAAATGATTAGTTAATCATTAACTAATCAATTGTAAATGACTTGTAACACAATTTACAAAACATACATAAAATGTTATTATACCATGGGCTGTTTAAATACTCGATTCTGATTGGCTGGAAGGTGTGCAGTAAAACCGTTTAATGCACAGGTAGTTCCAGTCAGTTTGATAACAGTTCGAAATTAATCCGCTACATTGGTAACCATAGTAACACAGATACACTTGCAAGCAGAGTGAGAGACGCACATGAAAACGTTTATTTAGGTAGGCTAAATTGATGATTTTTGCATATCGTTTAATTTGTGTGGTGAATATGGCAACTCTGAGAAATGGGCCCAGGCACAAGACAGAAATAGAAGACTTGGAGAAGACGTTGAATGACAAAAAGGCACAAAGAATTAACAATAAATAAATGACATGATTAGTTCAAATAAAGATTGCCTTGTCACTGTCAGTGTTGCCTGTCATTCATAAATAATTGTAATAAATCCATTAAAGAATCATTAAGTTAGATATGCTTAAGCAACGAGCGGACGTTAGCTGATTAAAGAAGAGACACACAGACTTTAAGAGTTCTCTGTCTCTCTCTTTTAATAATGATAATGAATTTAAATAAATGTGAATTCATTCAAATAAAAGCAATCCTATGGCTCTACTTTATTTAAAGCGGACGGAGTGCAAGAACTGACGAGCCTTAACTTAAGAAATAACCGTCATTTTTACACGTCTGTTAAAAAATTACTCTGTAAACATCAGTTACAGCTTTAACTTATTTTTAACTTGGCAAATAACCAAGGTATAAGCGGGATAATCCACGGCTAGCCATGCATTAAAGAATTTTAATGCACTTCGTAGAGGCAACCACCCTCCGCTTCGCGTCGGGTGGTTCTTCGCCTCTACGTCGTGCATTAAAATCCTTTAATGCATGGCTAGCTGTGGATTATCCCTTACGTATGTCACTTGCTACTCATTTATGAATGTTCTTTAAATGATTAGTTCATCATTAACTAATCACTTATAAATGACTTACAACTGAACGTTATTATAAAGTGTTACCGAATTTTGAAAGAAATCGGCCACCAGTTGGCGCTAACGAATTTTACTGATCTGTTATCAAGTGGTGTTGCACACATCCACACAATATGCATATCATATGATAGATCTCCTCATACTGAACAACTTTTCCTCAAGAAACACTCTGCCCTACAAAGGCAAAATACCTTAACTTGCTAGAGTGTGGAACTGAGAAAAATGACTTTAAAGATTTTTAGTTGTCCCGCCAAATTAATTAATAACTGGACATTGGAAATCTGGCAATTAGATGTTTTAGTAATGAAAATTATCTACATAAAAAAATTTTAAGCTCAAATTTGACTTTTGACCACTGTTTTAACCTTACTGTACTCTGCCTTTGTATTGTTGGCAAAAAGTGAGAAGTCATGTCAAGGCAAAAGGCAGTAACTTCCACATTATCAATATTTGGTTTGCTGATCATCATTAAAACATCGTTATAGTAACACCTGTATAAAATCTTCCGATCATGGCATTTATTTTGTATGATTTACAATGACGTATAGTCATCTACTTATTGCTATCCTGTGCTTTGGTTGCATTCTGATGGCATTATTAATACATTAGACACGACAAAATACCTCCAGCTGTAAAGAGTGAGCTATCTTCAATTGGTACAGAGTGGCATAAGACTTACTAAGCATGCGTTCAAAATTATCACGATAATCAGATAAACAGATAATCGCACACATTTGACCCGGGGACTGGTTTATAGCGGTGGATCTGAAAGACGCATATACTGTACTTTCACATTCAGATAGCCCTCATCACAGGCGCTTCCTAAGATTCGTGTTTGAATGTGTCGTGCTTCTCACGTTCACGAAACAATTGTGTCGCGCTCCTCACGTTCACGAAAAACGCATGCTTTTTGAAACTATCAGAGGGCAGCGCATTCTGGATTACGACTAATGCATTTATAGCACAAACTTCTGTGTTCTGCGTCTACATTATACGGTGGTTTCAGCTGCCTGCCCTATTATTGTGCTTGTGCACTTTGATAGAACACAGGCACAGTAATTTCATATTGAAGCGCAACTAAACAAAGGCAGAGTACCTGAACTCAATTTGAGCATTCCAAAACAAAGCCAAAAAGCGACAACGGGTATTACGGTGCTCATGGGCTTTTGAAAGTTACTGCTAAGACTACCTAGCCTGGGTGCCAGCCCGAACCCCGCCCACAACATTTTTTGGTCGGGAAATTCGGTCTGGCCTCGATCCGTTGAGGAGTAATTATGCTCGGCTCCCAGAAGGCCGAGCCAAACAAATTGCCAGGGCGGGCTTTAATCGATGATGGACACAGAGAATGTCTAATAAGGAAGGGACAGATGATCTGCGGTTACGTAATCACCCACGTCACCAAAGAGCGCTTGGGTTGAATTGGTTTTCAAAAAAGATGACTACAGCTGGAGAAGTGAGATGTTTAGATTTGCGTCTGTTATAAAAGAAATCTACAGCGCATTAATTTTAAAAGATGAACAGAGAGCCGCAATCAAGGCATTTGTCTATGGGAAAGATGTGTTTGATGTGCTCAACATACACCACTTACTGCGTTGCTCTGATTGGTTGTAGGTCTATCCAATTGAGTGCAGAGTTTTTTTTTTTTTTCTGGTTCGGTTAAGACACGCCTCATAATGAAAGCTCTATGGAGCAGTCTCAGACTCACACTCTGACTAGAATATGAGTATGACGAAGTCAGGCTAAAGATTACCCATTATTTTCTCGAAAAAACAACGGAATTGACTCAAGATACTTATCCACATGACAAAGGAGGTCTTGAATGTGCCAAGAATATCAATAACTATTTTTCGACCAAAAACGAGGTTAAGGTATTTCGCATTTGCACTGCAGCACTGCTGTCAATCAAATCGTTCATTACATAGTCGCGATTATGTTAAAAACCTACTTTTGCGAACTAGTCCTAGGTTTTTCATTCGACCAAACCAATGTAGGACAATTCTCTGGACTCTCTATATCAATAATTTTTTTTTAAATAACGTTGAACTTTTGGATTTTTCGTATGGCTATAACAGGGTTTTTTAGGAAATGGGCGTACTCATAAGCCTATAAATCCTAAACGAAAACTCAGAACTTCACAAAAATTGGTGAGCATATGTGACATAACATCATTAACAAGCATGCAAAATGTTATGGTGATCTGACCATAGGTGGCGCTATAACTTCAAAAAGGAGAGAAAATTGGCTGTAAATTGACTTTTCCATCTGTTATTTCAGTGGTAAAAAGCTTGCTAAATAAAACGTAATGTCTTAAATGCGTATGTGCTTAAAGGCCTTAAATGCTTGAACCCCGATAAATGCTGCTTGCAGCTTTTATTATTATTATTATTATTATTATTATTTTTATTGGTCAACATTATTAAAACAAAGAAGCATCATTTTACAGAAATAAAAAACCAGTGTGTGGCGCTCCCCATCACTGACTAAAATTAAGGTGAAATAAAGAGAGACATGCCATCAATTTCCAGTTCTGCTATTTCTTGACATGTGCGTGTCTTTTATAACCACAGACACTGGCATCATAAAGAACATATTTTTCGACTTTAATAATTAAATTCTCATTGATGTAGATTTTTTTTATTATTTCTGTGGTAATCTCTGCGTGAGCGAGACACTGACAGTCTGACAGCTGCTACCTTTGACCTTATTTCTGATCGGTCCACTGCGACGCGAACAGCGTGTGGCAAACTATAAATAAAACAAATGTATTTCTATATTTGATCGCTTCATTTACGCCACTCGCTTCACTTGTGTTGTGCATTATTCCATTTAAATCAATAATTTTCATTGTTTGATTCGCAAGCTCACGTCCTGTGTGCATATCTCCTAACATGGAAGCCCATGCCATTTGACGTGTTTGATTTGGCATTGTATGCTGCAGAGCTGCGCTTACACTCCGACTTTTAAGACTGTTTGGATAACATTTATGTATTTAGCTATATCTGGACTTTTTTTGTTAGATCTCTGAAAAAATATGCTATTTACATTAATCCAGGAACTTTTTTTTTTTTTTTTACACTTATCGGCACTGTTCACTGCAGTTTCACTGACACGCTCGCCGCTTCAAACATAATTTCTCTGGTTCTACAGTCCTAGAGTAATTGTCAACGGCTCATTTGAAAGGTAAGAACTTGGCCTAATTAGATGTTTTTTATGTATTTAAAATGTTCTCTTTTCTTTTTTCTTTTTTTTTTTTTTTTTACATAAATGCCTCTTTAGTCATTCGCGACCGCCTTAGTGGGAGGGGAGAGGAGAGCGCCCGGCCGCCCCCAAGTTTGCACACCACTGCCATAGACAACTGCAGGTCATTTTAGAGCCGATTCCTTGTTTATTTGCATTGATTTCATGTAAACTGATTTAAATTATTGTTTATTGCATAGAAATACTTTTTAAATTTGTTTGACCATCTCTACCTCCCTCCAAGCATTAGTTGGTAAGCCATCTCCAAATTCTAATTCAGAGTAAACTATTCATTGTGAACTGCTTTAATATAGGCCTATATTTTTTTCCTACAAATACAGACTCGGTCAGGATATTACATAGCCATAAACATAGCCATAGATCGACAGATCGACAGAGATAGCGTACATGCATGTTGTGTTTGAATGACACGTATGCCATATTTGGACAATTCCGGTAGCATTTAGATGGTGGCTTTGCGACTAATGTGTAATTATGGATATACTGCTTTTAATGAACAATGTTTAACAAATGTGACAATCTGTGGTGTTGCCCGCTATTGAAACAGGCGGAAGTGAGAGACTCGGAGGCGGAAAGCAGCAGTGAAGTGCTTCTAGAGCACGTCTATTCACAATCCGTAGAATAGAAACAAAGCACAAACGCCACCAAAACACCAACACTCTCTCCACAGCCAACCCGTTCCCCTTCAGGAACTACAGCTGCGTGGAAAACGCTGCGGGGAACGCCCCCAGCGTGACGCGTCTGAAGCATGAATGAAATCAGTCAATGGAGAGATGTCATAGCGAGTGACGTCACCGACCAGGAAGCTATAAATATCCCCTGATTACAAACGCTACTAGCTTTCTGCTCTTCAGCAAGCGCTCTGTGTGTGATCTGAATCTGTCGATTGTGTTTGTCTGTTTCTAGAGTAAAAAGAAAATCTAGGCAGGAGTTTTTCACTATATATATAAAAAAAACAATATGAGTGTCAAAATGACGAGCGAGCAGCATTACAGAAAGTGTGTTCCCCCCCTGTACTCGTTATATCACGGGTGGGGATTCACATCAACTGTGTGTTGCTTGTTTGGGAGTGCAGCACGCTCAGTCAGCTCTCGAGGGGGCTGACTGCGGGCATTGCGAGCGCTTTCCCACTAGAACTCTGCGCTCGCGGCGATCGCTCTTCGAGGAGAGCGGTTTGCTGCGGGCTCCCCAAGGCTCGGGTCCCGCTGTGTTGAGGCAGAGCGGCGGCGCTTGACTTGGGGTTTGCAGATGGATCTCACCGGCGACGTTGAGACGGGCTCCGCCCTATCTCAGCTATCTCCGGCGAGATCCAGTGCCTCTCTCCCGGCTCTGGAAGCACGCGCTGAGGCGGCTACTTCTGCCCGGGTCGAGGCACACGATGTTCAGGAGCTTAGATTATCCAGTTCTGAGGAGCTGGATGTCGAAAGTTTCGCATCAGAAAGACTGGAGACTCGTCACTCCAGCATACTGCTGAAAATGAGCTGATTGATGTATTATCTCGTGCTGTGAAAAGCTCAGCATCGAGTGGCCAACTGACAGGCAGGAGTCTAGATATAAAAAGCAAACTAGATGACTGTTTTCTGTCGGCACGTCCTCAGCCTTCTCGCCGGTGCCTACCATTTTTCCCAGATCTTCACACTGAGGTGTCGAAGACCTGGGCTTCACCAGTTTCAAGCATAATATACACACCACAGTCTAGTGCTTATGGTAATATATTTGAGCTTAAACTTCAGGTTTT
This sequence comes from Abramis brama, assembly GCF_963993115.1. Classification (NCBI taxonomy): domain Eukaryota; kingdom Metazoa; phylum Chordata; class Actinopteri; order Cypriniformes; family Leuciscidae; genus Abramis; species Abramis brama. Next base: position 46,048,152 of record NC_139969.1, on the reverse strand, counting down.
GTGACATTGCCGAAGGCGGAGGAGACGCTCGCGAGCTATCTCTCTCCCGAATCGGCATCGTCACTTAAAGCACCGGCCCTTCCCTCCAGACCAAAAAATAAATAAATAAATATATATATGTTACAGGAGAGGCTTCCTCTCCGCCTCCTCTAGGTCACCAGAGGGAGCTCTCACCAGAATATTGACTGTTGCTATTCGGACTACAAATCCCATAGGCCCTCATACCTGGGACTGATTACACACACACCTGCAACTCATTTCACAAACACTATTTAAGCAGTCAACACACACACCACCATTGCGAAGTCTTGATTTGCTGTGGTGATCATTTCTGAGCGTTTTCTACTGTGGATTATTTTCTGTGTTTGATCTTGGACTGTTTCTCGTTGTTGGATTCCTTGCTGCCTGCCTCGACCTTTGCTTGTCTTTTGGATTACGATTGTCATCTACCTGCCCAGACCTCTTGCCTGTCCTTTGTTCTGTGAATGTTTGCTGCCTGTCTCGACCTTGCTTGTACCTGTTTTCGACTCTGTATTAATAAAGTTGCAGATGGATCCTCAATCCGGTGACTCCTCATTACAGAAGACTTCGCCACTAAGCGATCCAGCAGCCATCACGCAATTGTCATCTGAACTATCAGCTCAAGGCCACCAACTCGCAGTACATCAGCACCAACTCGCTCATCTAACCTCTTTGACTGAAGAACTCGTTAAAGCACTACAAGGGCTACGTATGACACCCGCGGAGGGCGCGGCGGCTCCGTCACCTCCTTCCGCTGAAAGCATTCCCACTCCTTCCACCAGTGTGAACCCACGTCTTGCATTCCCCGAAAAATTTGACGGAGACCCAGCGAAATGCAAAGGATTCCTGTTACAATGCTCTCTGTTTGTAAACCAGCAACCTACCTTGTACCCAGCAGATTCGGGCAAGATATCTTTTGTTTGCTCATTGCTAACCGGAAGGGCATTAGACTGGGCTACCGCAGTATGGAGAGATGACGGAACCGCTTTCCCTTCCTTCAATGTATTTCTTCAGCGCTTCAGAGAAGTATTTGAACATCCGGTTGGAGGTAAAAGTGCTGGTGATCAGTTGCTCGCTCTTAGTCAGGGGAGAAGAACGGCGGCAGAATATGCATTGTCATTTCGCACTCTTGCGGCACAAACCAACTGGGGAGAAGATCCGTTAAAACTGCTGTTCAGAAAGGGGTTAAATCTGGAACTCCAAGCTGAATTAGCGTGCCGCGATGAGGGAAGATCACTTAATGAGTTCATTGAACTAACAATTCAAATTGACAATTTAATTCGCTCACGTCGTCCTGCTCGCAACCTGTTCACTGAGACACAAGCACCCCCTCCAGAACCAATGCAGCTTGGTTACACTCATTTAACCCCTGAGGAAAGGGAGCGGCGAATTCAACACCATCTATGCTTGTACTGTGGCCAAGCCGGACATCTGAAGACATCATGCCCCATTCGCCCCAATTCTTCTAGCTCCAAAGCGGTGAGTGAGAGCGGACAGTTAAATTATTCCTCTTCATGTGTTAAAACCCCAGTGAATATAACGGTTCAAGATAGAACTATCTCCACGTTTGCCTTGTTAGACTCAGGTGCTGCTGGCAACTTTATGTCACGTGAATTTGCCCAACAACATAAACTCACTCTAACACGATGTAACTCTTGTCTGGCAGTGGAGGCGCTAGATGGTCGTCCCATTGGAGAGGGGAGGATAACATACATCACCGAGGAGGTCTGCATGCAGGTTGGAGTTTTACACAGAGAGGCTATTAGATTCTATATAATTCATTCCCCTCACAATTCCATTATTCTTGGTCTGCCATGGTTGCGTCAACACAATCCTCATATTTCCTGGAAGGAAGAACAAATCATCCAGTGGGATCCTGCCTGCCATGAACATTGTCTCACCCGCATTAATCCATTGCCGATGCACGAAATGGAAATTAATAAACAAACTCCTGTACTTCAGGGCTTGCCTGCCGAATACTCCGATTTAAGTGAAGCATTCAGTAAAACTAAAGCATCACAATTGCCACCTCATCGTTCCAGTGACTGTGCCATTGATCTGTTACCTGGTGCAACTTCCCCTAGGGGAAGAATATTTCCATTGTCACAACCCGAATCAGAATCCATGAAATCTTACATCAAGGAAGAACTGGCTAAAGGTTTCATCAGACCCTCTACATCCCCAGCATCAGCTGGGTTCTTCTTCGTCAAGAAAAAAGATGGTGGTTTGAGACCTTGCATTGATTATCGTGGCCTTAACGACATCACCATTAAATTTCGATATCCCTTGCCATTGGTTCCTACTGCACTCGAACAACTCCGTCAAGCTAGATACTTCACTAAACTCGACCTGCGCAGCGCATATAATCTAATCCGTATTAGAGAAGGAGACGAGTGGAAAACGGCTTTTTCAACATCCTCGGGGCACTACGAATATTTGGTCATGCCATTCGGCCTGGCAAATAGTCCTTCTGTGTTCCAGTCATTCATCAATGATGTCTTTCGTGACATGCTCGACAGATGGGTAATAGTGTACATAGATGATATCCTGATTTACTCCAATTCTCTAGAAGAACACATCCAGCATGTAAGATCAGTACTCCAACGCCTAATCCAGCATCAACTGTACGCCAAGGCAGAGAAATGCGAATTCCACCAAACAGCAACAACCTTCCTGGGATACATCATCAGTCGAGAGGGAGTTGCAATGGATGAGAACAAGGTAAAATCAGTGCTCGACTGGCCTCAACCACGCACAGTGAAGGAACTGCAGAGATTTCTTGGATTTGCCAACTTCTATAGAAGATTCATAAGAGATTTCAGCACGATCGCTGCTCCGCTAACTGCCATGACCAAACGCTCCACGTCACGCCTTTCCTGGTCACCTGATGCTCAGCAAGCATTCAAGGATCTCAAGACACGCTTCACCTCTGCGCCCATTCTCCATCATCCTGATCCAGATCTTCCGTTTATCGTGGAGGTGGATGCCTCCAACACAGGCATAGGGGCCATACTCTCTCAACGCCATGGATCCCCAGCAAAGATGTTTCCATGCGCCTTCTTTTCCAGGAAATTATCCGCTGCAGAGAGAAACTATGATGTCGGCAATCGTGAACTCTTGGCCATGAAAGCCGCCCTAGAAGAATGACGACACTGGTTAGAGGGGGCACAGCATCCATTTACAGTAATCACTGATCACAAGAACCTGGAATATCTACGTTCAGCTAAACGACTAAATCCTCGTCAAGCAAGGTGGGCCATGTTTTTCACTCGCTTCAATTTCATTGTCACCTACAGACCTGGTTCCAAGAATACCAAAGCTGATGCACTGTCACGACAACTTGAAGATCCAGTTCATTATAACCCTGACGAGAACATTATCCCCGAAACACTGCTCGTTGCTCCAGTTCAGTGGGACATCATGACAGAGATTAACCAACACAACACCCAAAATCCTCCACCATCAAACTGCCCACACAATCTCACCTTTGTCCCCGAACAACTAAGGGAGAGACTCCTTCAGCAGGTCCACTCGACTCCAAGCTCAGGGCATCCTGGAATCACAGCAACGCATCATCTCCTCACTAACCGGTTTTGGTGGCCCACAATGTCTACAGACACCACAACCTTTGTAAAGAACTGTACCATATGTAACACATCCAAAAGCCCTCGACAATTACCCGCTGGTCTACTTCAACCCCTGCCGATTCCTCAGCGTCCCTGGTCCCACATCGCCATTGATTTTGTGACTGACCTCCCCAACTCCCAGGGCAACACCACAATCCTGACGGTTATTGACCGTTTCTCCAAAGCTTGTCGTCTCATTCCTTTGCCTAAACTTCCCACTGCTTTTGAAACAGCCGAGGTACTATGCAACTACATCTTCCGCTTCTATGGATTACCTGAGGACATTGTGTCAGACAGAGGTCCACAGTTTACCTCCAGAGTATGGTCAGCTTTCTTTAAACAGCTCAACGTGAACATCAGTCTCACCTCTGGTTATCATCCGCAGTCCAACGGGCAAACTGAACGATTAAATCAAGAACTCACCCGTTTTCTCAGGTCATATTGCCAACACAACCAATCTGATTGGAGTAGATACTTAATGTGGGCAGAATACGCACAAAATTCACTGCAGAAACCTGCCACGGGGATGACCCCCTTCAAATGCATCTTGGGCTACCAACCACCCTTGTTTCCTTGGTCCGGTGAACCATCCGATCTACCATCTGTCACTGACTGGCTTCAGCATAGCGAGGAAGTCTGGAACCGAGCACACACTCATCTACTTCATGCAGTACACAGACAAGAACAACAGGCCAATCGTCACCGCCGTCCTGGACCAGAGTACACTCCAGGGCAATGGGTTTGGCTTTCCACAAGGGACCTCCGCCTTAGACACCCATGCAGAAAACTCAGTCCTAGGTATGTGGGTCCTTTCAAAATTCTTAGACAAATTACTCCAGTTTCATTTTGTTTAGAGTTACCTGCTAACTATCGTATCTCTCCCACATTTCATGTTTCGCTGCTTAAACCCGCTGGTGTTCCGGGAGGAGAGTCGGGGAGCAGAGCCGAGGGTCAGGCCCCCCCGCCTATCCTGGTTGAAGGCGAGGAGGCGTACCAAGTTCGTGAGTTACTCGACTCCAGACGCCGGGGCGCTACTCTACAATACCTGGTGGATTGGGAGGGGTACGGTCCGGAAGAGCGATCCTGGGTCAACATGGATGATATCCTCGACCCTACCCTCACAGAGGAGTTCCATAGGATGCACCCGGAAAAACCGGCCCCCCGACCGCGTGGAAGACCCCGGCGTCGTCTGCCTCCTCGCGTCAGGAGCCGCTCGCAGGGGGGGGGCTCTGTTACAGGAGAGGCTTCCTCTCCGCCTCCTCTAGGTCACCAGAGGGAGCTCTCACCAGAATATTGACTGTTGCTATTCGGACTACAAATCCCATAGGCCCTCATACCTGGGACTGATTACACACACACCTGCAACTCATTTCACAAACACTATTTAAGCAGTCAACACACACACCACCATTGCGAAGTCTTGATTTGCTGTGGTGATCATTTCTGAGCGTTTTCTACTGTGGATTATTTTCTGTGTTTGATCTTGGACTGTTTCTCGTTGTTGGATTCCTTGCTGCCTGCCTCGACCTTTGCTTGTCTTTTGGATTACGATTGTCATCTACCTGCCCAGACCTCTTGCCTGTCCTTTGTTCTGTGAATGTTTGCTGCCTGTCTCGACCTTGCTTGTACCTGTTTTCGACTCTGTATTAATAAAGTTGCAGATGGATCCTCAATCCGGTGACTCCTCATTACAATATATATATATATATATATATATATATATATATATATATCTGTGCTGGTGGGGAAGGCTTACTCAGCGGCTGGCTAGGAGGCTGCATGTTTATACACTATGGCCATTATGCAGGCTTATCAAGCCAAACTGCTAAAAGATGTGTGTGATGGGGGGAAAATTTATTGGATGTGGTCAGTGAGCTCAGGCAGTCTGCTGATTTCACTCTCCGGGCCACCAGAGCCCTGGTGGCCACAGAAAGACATTTATGGTTGAGTCAGACATCTATGAAAGAAAAAGATAAAAACTCTTCTTTTAAATGCTCCCTAATAAAACAAATATATTCCCCTCAAAGTTCGTATCTTTGGGGCTGCTGAGCGAGGGCAGCCCCAGCCGCCGGGTACCTCAGCAAAAAAAAAAAAAAAAAAAAAAAAAAAGGGTCCCCGCTGAGAGAGACTTGAGTTCACCTCCCTTAAGGGTGCCCTGTCTCTCCCGGTGCCCTCAGGGGCCTGTTCTACTAACCCTGCCAAAACAGGGCGTAAAAGGGCCCGGCGAGGGTTTTCCCGAGGGACGCTCGCCCCCTCTGAGGAGGGCTCTAGAGAGGCCAGACCAGTCGTTCCCTGCCGGTGCGCCGTTACAGGGCACTGTGTCTGCTTCTCAAAACATTCCAGAGGCCAGCCCCGAGAGGCTAGTACCCTTAGTAGATTTTCTAGTGGAAAAGAAAAATTTTCTCAATGTGTCTCAGTGGGTATTGCGTAAGATCGAAAAGAGGTTACGCTATAAAATTCAGGTCTCGTCCGCCTCGATTTTTAGGGGTCCTCTGGTAATGGAGAGGCTCTGGTAATGGAAACTAAAAAAAAAAAAAAAAACTAGCCCAGTCACTCACTGTGAAACGGTTTCGGACTGTGGGGTCTCATGACAGGTGCATCCAACGTAATACTTTTGGCCTCCTGTACATGAGACCCCTGCAGTGTTGGCTCAGGACCCAAGGGGTTTTCTCCGAGGGGAAAATCCGTTTTGCATGATCAAGGTCACGCGGCGATGCCTACGTGCCTTAGTCATGTGGGACTAACCTTGGTTCCTCGCCCTAGGCCCAGTGCTGGGGGCTTCTTGTCGATGCTTTTGCTACCAACAAGATGCTTCCCTCACAGATTGGGGGGCGATCATGAGTGATCGCTCGGCGAAAGGCAGGGGTGTATCTGACCAGAGGCCAGTCTCGAGAGACTGGTCCCCTTAGTAGATTTTTCTGGCAGCGTGAAAGCTACTGCCAAATAGATCTCATTGGGTCCTCCCTGCGGTGGTGGAACCCGAGCCTTTTCACCCCTGTCCGGAGTTGACTGTGGGCTTGGCTCCTGAGGGGGCCCAGCTCATTGTATCAGGTCTCTCGACCGAGGTCATTGAGTCCATACTCCAGCCTAGAGCGCCCAGCGCTTTCAGGGGCCTGTTCTACTAACCCTGCCTAAACAGGGCGTAGAAGGGCCCGGCGAGTGTTTCCCGAGGGACGCTCGCCCCCTCTGAGGAGGGCTCTGAAGTGCTCAGACCAGTCGTTCTCTGCCGGTGCGCCGTTACAGGGCACTGTGTCTATCACTCAGTATATTCAACCAAGAAAGAAAAATAGATCCTTCTTTGGTCCCAGGGGAAATTTCGGCCTCTATTACGATTTATCTCCCGGGGTATCTGAATCGAGGAGCAGACATCCTGTCGAGGCAGGGGCCGAGGCCCGGGGAATGGAGGTGGTGGAGCTCCTCTAGGAGCACTTTGGTCGTGCCGAGGCAGACCTGTTAGCTTCCCGAGAGTCATCTCACCGTTCACTGTGGTTCTCTCCCAGCCATCCAGCCCCACTGGGGTTGGACGCTATGCTACAGGCGTGGCCGAGGTCTCGCCTGTATGCCTTTCCCCGATTGCTCTGCTCCTAGGAGTTCTGGAAAGGGTTAGCCAGGACGGAGTCGGTTTACTCCTTATAACCCCGTTCTGGCCGGCCCGAGTACGGTTTTCGGACCTTATGGAGACTGTGGGCCTGGCCTCTGAGGGGGCTCAGCCCATAGGTTCGGGTCTCTCGACTGAGGTCGTTGAGACCGCTCTCCATCCAGAGCTCCTGCTACAAGGAAGTTATATGCCGCGAGGTGGGACTTTCACCTCGTGGCGTGGAGAGCGCCAACAGGACCAGTTAACTGCCCGGTCGGTACAGTGCTGGAGTTCCTGCAGGTCCGTCTCTCCACAGGGCTATCCCACTCCACACTGAAGGTGTACGTGGCGGCCAGTGACGGACTGGCCATTGGGCAATGTGGGCAAATGCCACTGCGGCTGCCTGGTCTCATCACTTGTTGTGGCCGCATCACAAACAAATAAATAGGCTAAATAAAGCGAGGAAGCGGCCGCCTATTGGCGCAATGGCCGCAAGCGGCAGCACCACCAGCGGCTCGCTCGCCGGCGCTCATCACAACTTGTGGCGCACATAAAAAAAGGCTAAATAAATAAATAAAGCGGAGATGCGGCCGCCTTTTGGCGGATTGGCCGCCCGCAACTGGCAGCACAACCATATAAAAAGGCTAAATAAATAAATAAAGCGGAGTGTCTGCAACAATAGGCCGTCGCAAATCAACAGACTAAGTATGAACTGACAAAATGTAAAAATGTGTGCCTTGAATGCAATGTAATTCGCTTTGGATAAAAGCGTCTGCATACATAAATGTAAATGTAAATATGAATAAAATAATAATAAATTAAGCGGAGCTGCAGGCGGCCACAAAAAAAACAAGGAAAAAAGCAAACAAACAAATACCACGGCCTATCTCTGAAAAATAATAGCCCTATGAACTAAATAATAATAATGACTTTTTATTTCTATTTTTCCTGTGAAGGACAAATAGCCTAAATGTATGTAATCTCTCTATTTATAAGGTATTTTGAATGTTTTTAGTCAGTGGAATTTCTCGCGAGAGTCGCGATCATTGACCTGATGAGATGATAGATAAAAGGCTTGTTTGAGATGCGCCTTGCCTCGCCTGAAATGTAGGCGAGAGAAGGCGGCTGCAGTGAGAGGAGGAGTGAAAAAAGCGCAGGCAAGCCGTACAGTTCTTTCTTCTCGCAGTGGATCTGACACCTGCGAGATCAAAGACGGATATCGCGGGATTCACGCTCGTGCACAGTGTTGCTAATAAACTGGATGTAATTCAAGTTCTGTTGCTTTTATATGAAAATAAATATAATGAACAAGACACCCAAAAGTAGCCTACTTATTTAATTCCATTCCAAATACATGTTTATCAGTCTTTTTTTCTTTAACATGTGTTGTTGTTGTTGCTTTTTTAATAAAAAATGCATTGCATAACCCATAGAGATCGCACTGTTAGATAGTTTGGGAATATTACCACATAACGTATACACATAAAACATGATATCAGAGTTTTAAAATCAAACATTTTAAAAGAGAACAATACATCACGGTTGTTTAAACCAATGAACATCAAGCTGTGTCGTCAGCAAGTCGTTTCCCATCATGCTTTTGATCAGCGCAGTCAGTGGAGAGCAAATGCGCTCGACTGCAGAATCCGACAGGTGTGCCTTGCGCTCGCGAGAGATTTTTGACATACGTCAGCATGACAACAGAGCTAGGCGGACCGCACTCGGACACATTTCTAACCGGCATGCATCTCGCGCTGATCACCGGTGATCGATTCTGCGCAGATTTTGCTCATCTCAAACAAGCCTAATGACAAGTGAATGATGGGTAATGAGAGCATATCAACAACACGAAGTGAAAGAAAATGGATCGAGGAATGAGAAAACGGCGAGTAGAAAAGGGTGGAGCAGAAAAAAAGAGAGAGAAGCGTAGAGGCTTTATTGGCTGAAAGTGGGAAAAGCAATATTGTGGAGTTATTTGCTAAAAAGCCTGTGCCCAGCAATGAGCCCGGTGGGCCTGTGGCCTCTCTGCTAAATTTGCCAGGGCCTCTTTTTGGTGCCAGTCCGCCACTGGTGGCGGCCCTAGCTGCTTACCACACTCCTTCGAGTGGGGTTTTCTCTTGGGAGACACCCGCTTATATCTCGCTTCCATTGTGGCTCTTTGAGGCTGAGGCCAGTAGTACGCACGAGCGAGCCCCTTGAAGAGGTTCCGAGAAGTTCCTTACTCTAAAAACTATTTTTCTGCTTGTTTTCGTCTCTCAAACAGTTTGGAGACATTCAAGCTCTCTCTGTGGCTCTCTCGTGCCTGGGAATTTCACCTGGCATGGCTAAGGCCTTCCTCTATCCGAGGCCAGGTTATGTTCTCAAGGTTCCAACTGCTATGTAGTTAGACCTGTCATACTACAGGCTTTATGTCCTCCTCCACGTCGGACCAGGAGAAGCTTATTTTGCTGTGCCCAGTTAGGGCCCTAGACGTCTATGTCCACAGAGCTGCCCTGTGGAGTAAGTCTAACAGCTCTTCGTTTGCTTTGGGTCTCCCAACAAGGGGGGTCCCGCTTCTAAGCAGAGAATGAGCAAGTGGGTGGTCGAGGCCATCACACTTGCTTACGAGTCGGCTGGTCAGCCTTCACCTTTGGCTGTACGGGCCCACTCCACTAGGAGTATGGCTGCCTCTAAGGCTCTCCTCTCCGGAGTAGCCCTTCAGGATGTTTGTGATGCGGCAGGCTGGTCCTCACCACATACTTTCATCAAGTTCTATAGTCTTGATTTTTGCTCCACTCCCGGGGCCCAAGTTCTCTCGTCAGTTTGTGCTCCCTAAAGCACACACTACTTCGATTTGTTCGCATGGGGACGTGGGTATTGCGTTCCCCGCAGCGTTTTCCACGCAGCGGTAGTCCCTGAAGGGGAACATCCCGGGTTACGTATGTAACCCTAGTTCCCCGAAGGGAACGGACGCTGCGTGTCCTGCCATACTCCCTTCATCCCCTGGGGCGCTTGCTTCAGAGACTTTAGAAGCTAGTAGCGTTTGTAATCAGGGGATATTTATAGCTTCCTGGTCGGTGACGTCACTCGCTATGACATCTCTCCATTGACTGATTTCATTCATGCTTCAGACGTGTCACGCTGGGGGCGTTCCCCGCAGCGTTTTCCACGCAGCGTCCGTTCCCTTCGGGGAACTAGGGTTACATACGTAACCCGTGACGTTTCCCCTTATACCCAGTGAACAATAATGTGAAGAATGAAACAATTAACTGTACAATCACCATTCCCACGTGAATAAACCCAAACCCTACATTCCCATGTGAACAATCGACACACACACACCACACACACACTGACACACACTCCCCCTTATGTGCACAGCGCATACTGGCCCTTTGGCCACCCCTTTGAATGCCCACATTCTGGTTGGGTGGGAGGGAGGGAATGCTGAGGCTAAATAGAGTATTTTCTATTTTTATTTAAGTAGAATTTTCAGAGACTATTAACTAATTTTTTTTTACAATGGAAAACTATTTTGTTAAATAATAAAATATCAAATCGTTGTTTTTTTTGTTGTTAATTAACTAGCTGGAGCACAGGTATAAAAGAGGAGCGGGGAGATGGCTCCTTCGCTCAGTCTAGTTCAGGACTGAAGAGCAGCAGATGTGCTCCTAATCTTTTTCACTGTGATAGTCTCAGCTTGGCTGATTTTGTTTTGCTTTTAAATCAGTTTTAACACAGTTTTAAATAGATAAGTTGGATTTGAATCAGAAACATGAACATGTTTCAGTGTATCTTACAAATATATGCTTGTTATTCTTAGATGGCCAATTACCACATATAAAATAGAAATCAAGAAAACGTACAGTTTTAAAAACTTCAATATCATTTTTTTTTAAATTAGATACTAAATAAGTTTTCAAATAAAAAAATAACAGGAATAAAGGTCTGTTTTGCACTTTTGTTGAATTCACAAATGTAGCTCCACCTAGTTCCTTATTTTTTGCACTGCATCTATTTTGTAAGTGCCTGTATTATACTAATATCTGCCAAACTTCAGAGCTCGAAATTGGATTTAACAAATATGGAGGAGATTCCTTAAATGATGAATTAACGTAACATGAGATAAAAACTACAAACATTTTGAAGAATAACAAACATACCTGGCAAAGCAAGATGGATCTCGTCGACTCAGACTGACTTCTCAAGTGAATCTGCACAAAAATAAGGAAGTCCAAGACTTTATCAGATCAGCAAAAACTAAACTACTTGAACTAAACAGGGTTAGATTACAGGTGAACGAGCCAGAATTATTCAAGGTGTAGTCGAGCCAAATATGAGCGAGTATCCAGATGCACAGTACATGGGAATGTTTTGTTCAAATCTATATTTACATGACTAGGTAACTCATTTCATACTCTTGCCACACTGTGTGAAGTGTCTCTTTTTAATGAAGTCCACAAGATCACGAGTCAACTGAATAGCAAGACATTACTTTTTGACAATGCAGTAGCTTCTGGTATGTTATCCCAATAACTAGTCGCAGCCATGTGTTTTGTAAATGGGAGATTTGACCATAGTAATTAAGGCAGCATATATAATGGTGCAATACTAGTGCGCTTGTAAAAATAACAGCTTGACAACTGCATATTGCAAATCAAATTAGCCAAAAGACTCTTAAAAGAAGAAATGAGGAAATGATATTGCAATTATTCAGGGATGCCTTTCCTGTCAGTAACCAACCAGCTGCTTCCCCTCATGACTGATCTGCATTGCAGCCACTAAATGACTTTGCCACCTAACACACTACTGGGGTGATAAGAGCTGGGAAGCAAAGCAGTAAGAGACTTCCTGGAAGTTGAGGAAACTACCAGTAGGGTTGCAAAGGGGCTGAATATTTCTGGTAAATATCCAGAAACTTTCTAGAAGTTCCTTAAAATTTCCAAATAATCCTGAAAAGTTTCCAAAAGTTCTGGAAATTTTGCAACCCTAACTACCAGAGGTCTTATATTTTGCTATTATGTGTGTGTCTTTCAAAACTGCACATTTGAGACTTATAGTTGGGTCACGCTTTATTTTAGGGGTGTCAATTAACTGTTAACCAGGTAATAAACACATTATAAGCTTGATTTCTCTTTCTATTAATTGTTTATAAATATAGTAAGCTATTCATTATCTTTTATTAATGGCCAGGTGAAACATAAATATCTATTTAAATAGTAAACCATTTTTGTGTGCTCCCAGTGATTTTATATTTATTTTTTGCTAAATTTATCTTGAAATAAGTGTAAACCATAGTCGTGTGTGTGTGTACTTTAAGTTTAAATGGTGTTGTATAATGTAGTATTTTCAGATGAGTCAAACAAACCTACACGCATTTTGTGGTGTTGGTGCCAATTCCTGCTGTCATTTTTTCCGACATTCAAACCCTGCAAATTCCCCGTGTGATCCCTGCTTACTCTGTATCTTCCAAGCAGAACCCTTCTTGGATGAATGAGACCCTTCATGCGTCACCCTTTCCCAGTTCTTCCTCTAACCCTGCGGTTATGCTCTTGCAGAGAACACATTGGCAACTGTGGTTAGTTTGTTGATGGTCCAGACAGTTCTCCAGAAGCACAGTGTTTATTGCTTTTTATTCCTGTGTAGATCGCATTATCACTATTCTCTAGACTCACTTGTTTAAACTGCACTCGTAGATTACTATTTATTCAACTATTTGTATGTGTTTTTATACATTGTAGATTGGTTCTTGCATTTTAACCAGTACTGCCCTTTAACTTCTGTAAATTGCTTTGGATTAAGAGGAGCGGGGAGAGTCTAGTTCAGGACTGAAGCGCAGCAGCTGTGCTCCTAGTCTTTTTCACTGTGATAGTCTCAGCTTGGCTGTTATTTGTTTGTTTGGTGTGCAAGCCTGTGTGTTGCTGCAACTGAATGGGAGGAGAGGAACTTGTTTGTGTTTTGAGCATTTCCAATGACCCCACCTCTCCAGTCCAGCTAGTCATTTTTCAATGTTAACCCTAAATGAAAAACTAGCTGAAAGGAATATATTTTCTAGGTGATCTGTAAATATATTTATTGATGTTATATGTGAAAAATGCTTTAGAGCTGTATACATTGTACATTTTCAGGATGCATAAATTATAAATCGGATCATTTAAAAAATGAGGATTTGTTCTTGGTTATCCATAACAAGTAAATACCTACTGTCTTAATTACAGTATGAAATGTAATTGTCTGATTTCCTAGTAAAAGAGGTGACACCCAAACAGCTTCTTGTCACCAATAACAAGGTGGCATCCCCGAGCTCATTATTTTGCACTGCAATTTATTAACATAAGAAAGTTTACAAAAGAGAGGAGGCCATTCGGCAATGTGCCAAGAGTGTCTAAGCTATCAATCTTCCGCTCTCCTACTATGTACAGTATTTGCAGAACCAAAGCACTGTTGCTGGAAACTCAACTGAAGCACTAACCTTGCACAAGCACTACTTTTGTCTTTGTATACAAAAATTGTTTTAGGACATTTCTGAGTCAACAAACTCCTAGGTCTTTGTGGCAACGTGCCCTGCCCTTGTGTGCAATTATGTTGTATGTTGCGTGTTGTGTGTTAATGTTGGTGTATAGAGATTGGTACACGGGATATAAACGGGTCTGTGTAACACAAGTATTTAAATTGTATAATTGTATTTAGGCACGAGGAGGGCACAAATCACTGCACGTGCATTTAAAGTATTTAATATGTAAGCGCTGGGATGCACGTAATTCATTCACGTGCTGGGATTCAAGTGAATTATTAATTAGTAATTGAATCCCAGCACAACAGTATAAATAGATGCACGTTTTATTCACTCGTGGTTGAAGAGTGGAGAACGGGTGAGAGAGAGAGGAGTAAAAACGTAAATAATAAGTGTTTATAGACTCACCGTGTTTGTTTGTGTCTCCGTGCACCTTTTGTCTATGTAGTTTGTTTTGTTTATATAGTTATTTTGGCGTAAGTGCCGTGTCCTGTTTTGTGTGCCAACCTTTTTATTTTCTGTTCTATTAATAAACGCTGAGTGCCACCATTGCACTCGGCATTTACCATTTCATCCACCGTCTGTCTATTGTTTATTTCCTGCTTCTGGTCTGACGCCACCCACTCTGGCCGTCTTTGTGACAGTCTTTTATAGATTCCTTCAATTTCAGTATCACCCATATGATATTTCTTATACACATTTTTATTGCCTGGGTGCAGTACATTACACTTTTCTCTATTAAATGTCATTTGCCATGTGTCTGCCCAGTTCTGAATGCTGTCGAGATCATTTTGAATGACCTTTGCTGCTGCAACAGTGTTTGCCACTCCTCCTATTTTTGTGTCATCTGCCAATTTAACGAGTTTGCTTACTATACCAGAATCTAAATCATTAATGTAGATTAGGAATAGCAGAGGACCTAATACTGATCTCTGTGGTACACCACTGGTTACCTCGCTCCATTTTCAGGTTTCTCCCCTAATCAATACTTTCTGTTTTCTACATGTTAACCACTCCCTAATCCATGTGCATGCATTTCCTTGAATCCCTACTGCGTTCAGTTTGAGAATTAATCTTTTATGTGGGACTTTGTCAAAAGCTTTCTGGAAATCTAAATAAACCATGTCATATGCTTTGCAATTATCTATTGACTGTCTACCAGGATACTGTTACCATAAAGGTAATTTTCCATTTTTTTCCATTTTTATTATAGTTTCCATAAGTTTACATATAATAGAAGTCAGGTTTATTGGTCTGTAGTTACCTGGTTTGGTTTTGTCTCCCTTTTTGTGGATCGGTATTATGTTTGCAATTCTCCAGTCTGTCGCTACGACCCCTGTGTCAAGAGACTGTTGCATGATCTTGGTTAGCGGTTTGTAAATAACTTCTTTCATTTCTTTGAGTACTATTGGGAGGATCTCATCCAGCCCAGGTGATTTGTTTATTTTAAGAGCTCCTAGTGCCTTTAACACTTCTGCCTCTGTTATGCTAAAGTTATTTAAAACTGGATAGGAACAGGTCGACATGTTGTCTGTGTCCTCCTTTGTAAAAACCTGTGAGAAGTAATCATTTAATATATTTGCTTTTTTTTTTACTTCGTCTATGATTTTGCCATTTGTGTCTCTTAGACATTTAACCTCCTCTTTGAATGTTCTCTTGCTGTTATAATATTGGAAAAACATTTTAGAATTGGTTTTAGCCCCCTTAGCAATATTGATTTCTATCTCTCTCTTGGCCTTTCTAACTTCCTTTTTGACTTGTGTTTGCAGTTCCAAGTACTCTTTCTGTGTACTTTGTTTTTGGTCCCTTTTAAATGCTCTGTAAAGTGCCTTTTTTAGCTGAAATATTTTTTTTAAATTTGATCTATTAAACCATTTTGGCCATTTTGTTTTAGATTTGTCTACTTTTGGGATGTAATTGTTTTGCACCTCAAGTACTATATTTTAAAAAAAAACAGCCATCCTTTTTCTGTGGATGTTTTCTCTATTTTACTCCAATCTACTTAGGTTAGTCTCTTTTTCATACCTTCAAAGTTTGCTTTTCTAATTGTAAACCTTGGCTTTAGTCATTACTTTTTGGGTTTTAAAAATCACTTGTTTTAAAAAGATAAGTTGTATATTTGAATCAAACATGAACATATTTCAGTGTATGTTACAATATATGCTTGGTATTCTTAGATTGCCAATTAGCACATTTTAAAAAACAAATCAAGAAAACAGTTTTATAAAAACTTCAAATTCTTTTTTTTTTATATATACAAAAGTTTTCAAATACAAACAGGTACACAAGTCTGTTTTGCACTTTTGTTGAATTCACAAATGTAGCTCCACCTAGTTCCTTATTTTTTGCACTGCATCTATTTTGTAAGTGCCTGTATTATACTAATATCTCCCAAACTTCAGAGCTCGAAATTGGATGTAACAAATATGGAGGAGATTCCTTAAATGATGAATTAACGTAACATGAGAAACTACAAACATTTTGAAGAATAACAAACATACCTGGCAAAGCAAGACGGATCTCGTCGGCTCAGACTGACTTCTCGAGTGAATCAGCACAAAAATACGGAAGTCCCAGTCTTTATCAGATCAGCAAAAGTGAAACTATTTTTCATAATGAAACTGAAAGCAGTTCTACCAATAGGCCATGCTTCCTCAAACAGACTTGCTGAACAGCATTTTGTTGTGTTATTTATTTGTGTTGTCTACTTTTTGATGTATTTTGTTCGCTTGCTTCTTATTTCAGGGATCTTTAATGTCTGCCTGCATGGGCTTTATAGTTTTAATTGTAAAAGTGCTTTGTGCTCCTAAATTGGAAGTATGGGTTTAAGTGTTCACTAATATTGCCATTTTCTTATTGCTTTAGTTTTTAACTTTTCTGACCTGCATGGTCTTTTTTCTTGTAGCTTTTTCTTTGTAAAGAGCTGTGGGATCCTTATGATGAAAGAAGCTATATCAAATTGTAGGGAATTACATGTTTTAAATGTTTGGAATTATCCAGGTTAAGTCAGAGGTATGTGTGTATAAAGGTCAGGAAGAGTTGTGGAGAAGGAACACTGTGGTGTATGTGGTGATACAAAGAAATAAGCAGAGAATGAGGCTACCACATCCTGCCTCCTGGGAAAGAGTCTGAGAATTTAGGTTTTCTTAGAATGTTGAAAATAGTCATTTCTGTAACTTTTGTAATTGGGTCAGACACAGGTTTCTTCAGTCTTGATTAAATTAATATAAGTGAGTTGATTTAATGCTGGTGTGTTGTTGGAAACTATTCTCTGATTTCCCTCCTCTAGTTTCCACCCCCAGTTCAATGATCGGCAAGAGATTTAATAAAATAATAAGAAACTTTATTAGCTACGAGTCAGCAAGTATAACTCTGAGCTCAGGATTCAAAGAGACAATCAGATAGCATCTGGGCGCTCCAGAACGCTTTACATAGTTTTCATCACAATATATATATATTCTTGGCAGGGGATGGTACTGGTTTCCCTTCCTTCTGGGTCCGTTTCTCCACTCCGTAAACCAGCTCTCACTTGTTGCCAGGCAAATTCTTGCATTTCAGGTTATCAGCTTCTGCACACAAAACACTCATAGATACATTTCCTTCCCCCCTTTTATTCTTTTACCCCTTTACCTAAATTGTTCATGACAAGAAATGGAAACAAGAGACAAGCAAACATCTCCGGTGTTACATCCTGCGTCTCGAAGCTTAATGCAGGCTTCCTGTTCTTGGAAGTATTCAAACATTTGCACATTTGCATATTATTTTCAGATATAGCAAGTATAATCAACTACATATCAAGTTTAATATTAATCATCAGAAAGCATTTAAATGTAAAATAAAACTTATTGATATATATTGGAGATTAAATACACAGCAAGCAGTAATTATTTTCCCACAGTGTGAAGAGGAGTATTCAAGACTTCTTTTTCAGTCCTGTGAAAACGAAACTGCTTCTTGCAAAAAAACACTACATAGACATGAATGACACAAGATGGTGAACAACCTTGTGCTTCTACTCGTGGTGAAGCATCAGATCCGCCAGGTCAGGTCGGTTATGTTGATTTGATTGTTAGGACTCCAGTCAATGGGTTAATTTCTCTTCGAACTACCCATGGCTGTTTCCTTCAAAGGGTCTGGGATGCGTTGCATGTTGAGTTATAACAATTTGGGAGTGTTAACATTACAAGGGGTAAGCATTTCCAAAGAATGGGATTAAGGACCTGTAACTTGTCATGGAAATTCAAAGTCTGAAAAGCTATCATGTCTGTGGTTCAAAATATACAGGCTCAAGGTGTTGAGGGTTGCAAGATTAGACAAATTAAAAAGAGTGAATTAGAAACACTGCTTGTAGAGCAACAAAGAGTTGTTTGCTTCAATTACGAAAATGTTTTGGACAGCATATAGTTAATAAATGAGTAGGCCGTTGTGGAAGGGTGGTGGACAATTCACTGGCTCAATTCAATAACTTTATTTATAATGACGCTCAGATGCACCGCAGGGGGCGCTGTCGTCTGTGGCCTGAATACCGGCAATGCTAATCCGGTCCACAGGAATACCAACACAGGTAAACCGTTCACAATGCGGATGCACTCACAGGTGCTCTGAAAATAATAGTGAATGGCAAAAGGTGAAAGAAAAGGGGAAAATAAAACAAATAAAACAGTAATAAAACTACAAAATAAAGGTGCTGCACTCTGCAGCTTTACCCCGACAGCCGCTATCTGCGTCCTACGCTGACTTTGTTTCCTCAGTATACTAGACGGATACTCTCCGGGGTTCTGCCCAAGTCTTTTCCCCTCTCCTAAAAAAAATGTTTCTTTTATTTTGTTTTGTTTTGGTCCTCTCCAGCTGTGCTTGGGCCGGCAGCAGTGCTACTGCTGTCTCCTTTCTCGTCTTTGAGGAGCAGATCTGAGAGAACAACAGAGCATTTATTTAAACTTTCAGCAATCCCCCTCAAGGCCCGCCTCTCAGCCACTCAGAGAGGGAATAGAATAGAATAGAATAGTGCATTTATATAGCGCTTTCATATGTACTACTGTACACCCAAAGCGCTTTACAATCATATCAGGGGATCTCTCCTCAACACCACCAGTGTGAGCATCCACTGGGATGATGCGACGGCAGCCACAGTACAACAGCGCCAGTGCGCTCACCACACACCAGCTATAGGTGGAGAGGAGAGAGTGATAGAGCCAATTCAATGTAAGGGGATTATTAGGAGGCCATGATTGGTAAGGGCCAATGGTGGAATGTGGCACCGGGGTTACACCCCTACTCTTTACGAGAAATGCCATGGGATTTTTAATGACCACAGAGAGTCAGGACCTCGGTTTAACGTCTCATCCGAAGGACGGGAAAGCCAACACACCTTCTTCCCCACCTCTGTGTCATTGCCATGACTGACAGGCAGATCTTACAAGGCCGCTGCCCTCTTCCACAGCACCTTCCTCATGTCAGACAGTCAGTACAGATCTCCCCAGTTACAGCCATACACAGACTTCAACTTCAGGTTGCTGATGTAGGCCGTATTTTGTATAGCGGGAAGACTTCTGAGCGTATAATCGACAGCATTGTAAGACTAGAGAGAAAAATATTAACCATATTGACTCAGAATATTGGAAACAAATCACAGCTCCAGAAAAATATAGCAAAGCATTGTAACAGACAACAGACTTAGTTGCCAAATATTAAGTTGAATCCAGCACAGAAATCTTATTTTGATATTTTATACAGATTGACAGATATACTCAGGCTTATGTTATTGTATGTAATTTTTTTTCTCTCTCCTCAATTGCAGATCTAAAGTATCTTTTAATGAATAATTGAAAATCAGTTAAGAGACTTTTTGGTTTCTTTCAATCGTTTTTCATTGTGCCAAGACTGCATTGATACCAGTGTTGATTGATTCATAATGCATTCTTTCATGTCATCCTGGTAAAACTATTGGAATACAATATAAGGAATAATGTACAACCAACTGTGCATATTAAGGCTGTAGTTCTATCTTGGGTTTCTGGTGATGTATAAATCAGGACAGAGACATAATGACAGCCTTATGTGCAGTTTTGGTGTGCGTTGTTTGTTATAATATATGGTGACATAAGAGACAGTAATTGTAGAGCGAGCCGTGTTTATTTTTGACAACTGAAGAAGTGTTGAGAATAACACTGGAAAATAGAATTTAAAAAAACTGCAACACAAATGTATTTAACAAGTCATTCTGCATATTACAACACATTTGGATTACATTTACTTATTATCTGACTTGGAAATTTGCTTGGCTTTTTGGAGCTTGTAGTTATATGATTTCCTCATCACTAAAACTTTGAGGACAATTTAGTCTAAACTGCTGAACATCCCACAGAGGGGGTCTTCTGCAAATAAAACTACATCTGCAGGCCGTCGTAGTGTGCTTTCATAGTGACAGTGTTTTATAGGGTTCATGTGCTGGTGGGAGAGTTTGTTTCTTTTGGTAGTGACAGTGTTTTGTAGGGTTCATGTGCTGGTGGGAGAGTTTGTTTCTTTTGGTAGTGAGTGTTTTATAGGGTTCATGTGCTGGTGGGAGAGTTTGTTTCTTTTGGTAGTG
The DNA here is from genome assembly GCF_963993115.1 of Abramis brama. Classification (NCBI taxonomy): domain Eukaryota; kingdom Metazoa; phylum Chordata; class Actinopteri; order Cypriniformes; family Leuciscidae; genus Abramis; species Abramis brama. The sequence continues at coordinate 46,027,849 of NC_139969.1, read as the reverse complement.
AGTGTTTTATAGGGTTCATGTGCTGGTGGGAGAGTTTGTTTCTTTTGGTAGTGACAGTGTTTTGTAGGGTTCATGTGCTGGTGGGAGAGTTTGTTTCCTTTGGTAGTGACAGTGTTTTATAGGGTTCATGTGCTGGTGGGAGAGTTTGTTTCTTTTGGTAGTGACAGTGTTTTGTAGGGTTCATGTGCTGGTGGGAGAGTTTGTTTCTTTTGGTAGTGACAGTGTTTTGTAGGGTTCATGTGCTGGTGGGAGAGTTTGTTTCTTTTGGTAGTGAGTGTTTTATAGGGTTCATGTGCTGGTGGGAGAGTTTGTTTCTTTTGGTAGTGACAGTGTTTTATAGGGTTCATGTGCTGGTGGGAGAGTTTGTTTCTTTTGGTAGTGACAGTGTTTTGTAGGGTTCATGTGCTGGTGGGAGAGTTTGTTTCCTTTGGTAGTGACAGTGTTTTGTAGTGTTCATGAGCTGGTGGGAGAGTTTGTTTCTTTTGGTAGTGAGTGTTTTATAGGGTTCATGTGCCGGTGGGAGAGTTTGTTTCCTTTGGTAGTGACAGTGTTTTGTAGTGTTCATGTGCTGGTGGGAGAGTTTGTTTCTTTTGGTAGTGAGTGTTTTATAGGGTTCATGTGCTGGTGGGAGAGTTTGTTTCTTTTGGTAGTGACAGTGTTTTATAGGGTTCATGTGCTGGTGGGAGAGTTTGTTTCTTTTGGTAGTGACAGTGTTTTATAGGGTTCATGTGCTGGTGGGAGAGTTTGTTTCTTTTGGTAGTGAGTGTTTTGTAGGGTTCATGTGCTGGTGGGAGAGTTTGTTTCTTTTGGTAGTGACAGTGTTTTGTAGGGTTCATGTGCTGGTGGGAGAGTTTGTTTCTTTTGGTAGTGAGTGTTTTATAGGGTTCATGTGCTGGTGGGAGAGTTTGTTTCTTTTGGTAGTGAGTGTTTTGTAGGGTTCATGTGCTGGTGGGAGAGTTTGTTTCTTTTGGTAGTGACAGTGTTTTGTAGGGTTCATGTGCTGGTGGGAGAGTTTGTTTCTTTTGGTAGTGAGTGTTTTGTAGGGTTCATGTGCTGGTGGGAGAGTTTGTTTCTTTTGGTAGTGAGTGTTTTATAGGGTTCATGTGCTGGTGGGAGAGTTTGTTTCTTTTGGTAGTGACAGTGTTTTATAGGGTTCATGTGCTGGTGGGAGAGTTTGTTTCTTTTGGTAGTGAGTGTTTTGTAGGGTTCATGTGCTGGTGGGAGAGTTTGTTTCTTTTGGTAGTGACAGTGTTTTGTAGGGTTCATGTGCTGGTGGGAGAGTTTGTTTCTTTTGGTAGTGAGTGTTTTATAGGGTTCATGTGCTGGTGGGAGAGTTTGTTTCTTTTGGTAGTGACAGTGTTTTGTAGGGTTCATGTGCTGGTGGGAGAGTTTGTTTCTTTTGGTAGTGAGTGTTTTGTAGGGTTCATGTGCTGGTGGGAGAGTTTGTTTCTTTTGGTAGTGAGTGTTCTCTTACGAGAGTTCTCTCGTACTGCGTTTTATCAAAACGCTACGGGAAAAGTCTCTTTTCACGAAACACTGAAGCAAAAATTATCCTTTAATTTTTCATATATGTAAAACGCGTTGCGGCAGCAGCAGACAGCTGAAGCAAGACGGCTTGTCTGCTCATTGGCTGCTCTGCGGCAACTGCATAAGCCTATCGAGCGCAGGCTGATGCAACATCAGACCAATGAGGGCGCTTCGCGCCCTCCTCGCCACTTCCCGCCGAGACGGGCGTGGCTTACCTCTATAAAAGGAGCTCGAGAAGGCTGATTCACTTGATTTTAATCTCTTCAGCGAAGCGCACGCATCGCTGGATCACGGAAGCAGCGTCGTTCGAAGCAAGCACTTCAGCGGGACGAGCCCTCGAAGCCGCTGGCCTACGCCGCCTTCTACAGCCGTACCTGCTGCGCTTTCCGACGCCCATATCCTTTATTGTGCTCTGTTTTGTGTGTGTGTGTGAGTGTTCTCGTAGCACTCACCCCCTAAAAGAGCGGCGTCTTTCTAAAGATGCCTAAATCCTGCGGCTCGTGCAGAGCCCCACTCGCCGGGGGAGACGACCACGTCATCTGTGTTTCCTGCCTCGGTGAGGACCATGCAGCGCTCGCGCTCGCTGACGGCGGCTGCCCTCACTGCGAGCTTTTGCCTATGGTGGCTCTGAGGACCCGCCTGGCATCCTTCTCGAAGCCTGCATTCTCCGCCGCGATGCCGTGCCGTAAGAAGCGCCGCTCGCAGTGGGTCCCGGAACCCTCTCCACCCCGACCAAGCTCGCCGGTTCGCCCGCCAGCTTCACCGACCTCCCCCGAATCCCTTCCTGATGCTCAGCGCCCGCAGCCTGCCGCCGCTTCATCAGAGGAAGTTGTTTCGGAGGCCGCGTCGGGGGAAAAGGATTCCTGTTCTCTCCTCGCTTCAGGCAGTGAGGATTGGGCGAGCTCTGAGGACCTCGCGCCTCCTGCCCAAAAGCCCTCAGTGAGAGCCAGCATTGAGACGGAGCTCATGCGAGTACTCGCGTTGGCCGCGGCGAGCCTCGGCCTCGAGTGGTCTGCACCGGAGCCCCCCTCTCGCACCCGGCTCGATGGTAGCTTCCTCCCAGGTGAGCGCAATTCTCCGGAATCTAAGCCCGCTCCTTTTCTTCCTGAGTTACATGAAGAAGTTGCGAAGGCCTGGAACGCGCCCTACTCTGCGCGTACGCGCTCATCTGTGTCGCCTGCATTCTCCTCACTGGACAAGGCGAATGAACGAGGCTACCTCTCTCTGCCGCCGGTGGAACAGGCTATAGCGACCCATCTGTGCCCGCCCTCTGCTGGACGGCGGACTAAACCGGTGTTGCCTTCAAAAGCCTGCCGCATGACGTCGCCGCTGGGCAAGCCGCGTCAGCGCTACACACCATGGCTACATTACAGATTTTCCAGGGTGATCTCCTCCGTAAATGGGACGAGGTTGGACCTGATGCTGTCTGTATTGCGGATTTGAGGAGTGCTTCGGACCTCACGCTCCGAGCCACCAAAGCTGCCGCACAAGCCATGGGACGCTGTATGGCTTCCGCCACTGTCGCTGAGAGGCACTTATGGCTGACGCTCACGGAGATGGCCGATTCCGAGCGCATCGCGTTTCTCGACGCCCCGCTGTCTTCCGCTGGCCTCTTTGGTTCTTCTCTCTCCGAGTTCGTGGAGAGATTTACCGAAGCCCAGAAAGCGTCTCAAGCCTTCAAGCACTTCCTACCGAAGCGCTCTGGTTCCGCGGCGGGTCAAGACAAACGGACCCCGCGAACCTCACAGCCTCAGCCCCCGCCTTCGGCCTCCTCTTCGCAGCAGCCTCAACAGCGCAGCTCGAGACCCCGCTCTCGATCGAGCGCCCGGCGCCCCGCGCGCGCGCCGCGACCGAGGATTGTGGTGAAACGAAGAAGTCCTAGCCCGCCTAGGAAAGCGCAGGTGTGTGAGTCCCGTTGCGGCCGGCCTCCCACCCAAGCGCCTCGCTGTCTCAGCCCCAAGCTTCGCGGCTGTCCCAGCGTTTTCTGCAAAGCGCAAGCCTGCACAAGTGCCCGTTTGCCTGCACTCAAAAGCCGTTTTTACGGCTACCCAGATATGTCTCGAAAAGAGTGTGATTTCTGGTGTCCCGGCCACGGCCGATGGTGCTATAAATGTAGTGTCGATGCCCACTCCTCTGTGCCCATCTCTACACATAAGCACAGCCCTGCACTCAGGGCTCGCGCAAATAAAATCGACTCAGGTCGATTGCGCCCCCCACATAGTAAAAGTGCCCACTACTCAGTGCCCACGAACACTATGTCTATCAGATCACAGGCTCTCTGTAAAAACGAGACCTGTGAGCGCGCGCGCTGCTTACACAAGCAGCGCGCCCCAAGCAGTAAATGTGCCCGCTCCCAGCCCACATCTACTCGCACACATGAGTCCCACGGGGCTCGCGCAGCCCTCCCTCACTCAGTCAAACACTGTTGTAAGGTCGAGGGCGAGCGCTCCGCCCGCTGTATTAAGCGCGCCCCCCGCCTCAAATGCCGCAGGCATAACGCCTATGTTTGTGAGCCCCGTAGCACCTCTGTCGCACGGCGAACAGAGCGCGCTCTGTATCCGGCCCTTAGCCAACCATGCAGATGCATGGGCAGCGCTTCCAGGGGTTTCGGACTGGGTCTTTTCGGACTGGGTCTTTTCGGACTGGGCATTATAAAGAGAGGCTTCTCGCTACAGTTTTATCGACGCCCTCCGCGCTTCACAGCGCGCGTCGAAACTTCGGTACCGCTGAATGTAGCACACCTACTTCGCGCCGAAATATCAAAACTGATAAGCAAAGGGGCGATAGAGCTTGTTCCCCGAGTTCAAAGCGAACAGGGGATATACAGCAGATACTTTCTAGTCCCCAAAAAGGACGGCGGTATCAGACCCATTCTGGATCTAAGACGACTGAACAGAGTATTAGTGAAACGCCGTTTCAAAATGCTCACAACCAGCAAAATTCTCGCGCATGTTCGCCGAGAAGACTGGTTCATGTCGATAGATCTGAAGGACGCGTATTTTCAAATACAGATAGCGTCACATCACAGGCGATTCTTGAGATTCGCCTTCGAGGGTCAGACATACCAGTATACAGTCCTGCCTTTTGGCTTGTCCCTGGCACCTCGTACTTTTACGAAATGCATGGACGCCGCGCTCGCTCCTCTCAGACTCAGAGGCATGCGAGTGCTGAACTATTTGGACGACTGGTTGATCCTAGCCCAATCACGATCTCAGCTCATAGAGCACAGAGCCATTTTACTCAATCACCTCGAGAATCTTGGTATCACGGTCAATTGGGCGAAGAGTTCACTGAACCCCAGCCAAACGATTCCGTTTCTGGGTATAGTTCTGGACTCACAGTCTATGACAGCGCGGCTGTCGCCACAGCGCGTGCTGCACATTCAGCGCGCGGCGATGTCTTTCCGCCGCGGCGCTTTCACCCCGCTCAGAAAATTTCAAAGGATGCTGGGTCTCATGGCCTCAGCATCGTCAGTTCTCCGGCTGGGCTTGCTCCGCATGCGCCCGCTGCAGTTCTGGTTGAAAGCGCGGGTTCCGCGCAGAGCGTGGGTGTCCGGTCATTTACGCCTCAAGGTCGATCAGGACTGTGTCACAGCCCTGGTGCCTTGGATGGCGAACGACTGGTACCAATCAGGTGTAAGCCTGGGGACTTCCTCGAGGGTGAGGATGGTGTCTACGGACGCATCCACCTCGGGATGGGGAGCGCTGCTCGAGGGCAGACCGTCCTTCGGCCTATGGTCGGAACGGGAAAAGCTCCAACACATAAACTGCCTAGAAATGCTGGCAGTGCACAACGCGCTGACGCGTTTTTGTCCCCACATCAAGGACCAACACGTCATAGTCCGTTCGGACAACATGGCAGTGGTGTCCTACATAAATCGCCAGGGCGGTCTGAATTCCAAACCCCTGTACAGGCTGGCGAAACGCCTCCTGCTATGGGCTCAGCACAACCTACGCTCGCTGAGAGCAGTACATGTGCCCGGGCTGCTGAATGTGGGCCCGGACAGACTGTCCAGGAACAACGTTCCTACGGGCGAATGGTCTCTACACCCACAAACAGTCCGGCTGTTGTGGGAGAGATTCGGCAAAGCGGAGGTGGACCTATTCGCATCCCGCGAAAACGCTCACTGTCCCGCATTCTTTTCAAAGACCGACAGCGCGCTGTCCCAAAGGTGGCCGCGCTGCCCGCTATACGCTTTTCCCCCCGTCTCCCTCCTGCCTCAGGTGTTGGAACGGGTCAGGAAAACGAAATGCCCAGTGCTGCTTGTAGCACCGTTCTGGAAGAACCAGGCATGGTTCCCAGTTCTGATGCAGTTAGCAGACATCGCTCCATGGCCAGTGCCGTTGAGGAGAGATCTCCTTTCGCAGGCCAGGGGCTCGATCTGGCACCCACACCCGGAACTATGGTCCCTTCATGTGTGGGCGCTCAACGGATACCCGTTGGTCTCGCAGAGGGAGTCATGAATACCATCACGGAGGCTAGAGCGCCGTCTACCAGGCGACTCTACGCTTCAAAGTGGTCGGTTTTCTCCGGCTGGTGTACAGCTCGGAGCCTTTCACCCCTCGAATGTGAGGTAACGGAGGTTCTCTCCTTCCTACAAGAGCTGTTGGATAAGGGCAGATCCCCTTCCACGCTCAAAGTGTATGTGGCGGCTATTTCAGCGTTCTCCGGTTCAACGCTGGGTCAGTCACTAGGAAGGAATGATTTAGTCATCCGCTTCCTCAGGGGAGCTAGGAGACTGAATCCACCCAGACCTCCGTCAGTCCCTATGTGGGACCTTTCTACGGTCCTGGCGGCCATGAAAGGTGCCCCTTTCGAGCCTATCCAGTCAATCAGCCTCAAACATTTGTCTTTCAAAACAGTGTTTTTGATGGCTCTCGCTTCAGTGAAGCGCATAGGCGATCTGCACGCGCTCTCCGTGAGCCCGACGTGCTTGGAGTTTGGTCCTAATGACTCTAAAGTCATACTCAAACCTAAGCACGGCTATGTGCCGAAATCCCTCAACACGCCTTTTCGGGCTCAGGTCATTTCCCTGGCTGCCCTGCCAGCGTCGAGTGAGGAAGGGGACTCGAGTTTTCTTTGCCCTGTTAGGGCTTTAAGAACTTATATGTCCCGCTCTGCTGCCTTTAGACAGACAGAGCAGCTCTTTGTCTCGTTCAGCGGACGTTCCAAAGGAACGGCTGTTTCGAAACAAAGTCTATCCAGATGGATAGTTGACGCCATAGCGCTGGCTTATACTGCCAAGGGCATTCAATGCCCGTTGGGAGTCAGAGCGCACTCTACGAGAGGCGTTGCCTCCTCGTGGGCTTGGTCCAGCGGGATTTCCTTACAGGATATATGTACGGCGGCAGGCTGGGCCTCTCCGTCTACATTTATCAGGTTTTATAACCTAGAGGTTCCCGCCTTACAGGCTAAGCTTTTGTCGGTGTGATCTAATTACAGGCGCAATGCGCTACCGACTATACTGGGCAGAACTGTGTAAGACCCACGTTTTCCCACATTAGTGCAGGCTCCCTAACCTGGCTATGTGATGTCATATTCGCGTCTGTGGACATGTCTATATAAGGACGGAGGAAACCCCTCCTGTCTTTAGACTCTCCCTGTGAGGTCATGTTAAGCCTGCGGACGCTACAGTATAGGGAATTAAGGCTTCCCCCCCTTATTCCCTGACTCTGTGTGAGTCTATCTGGTGATTATGCACTGTATGCCTGAAATAGCTTCCGGTGATCAGTGTTTTTATCCCAGCACGCACGGCGTTTTGCAAGGGGTTCCCGTAGCGTTTTGATAAAACGCAGTACGAGAGAACTCTCGTAAGAGAACGTACTCGGTTACTAACGTAACCTCGGTTCTCTCTAGAAGAGGGAACGAGTACTGCGTTCCCTTGCCGTGCGTTTGGTTCACTCTGGTTCGCTTCGGCGATCAAAATCAAGTGAATCAGCCTTCTCGAGCTCCTTTTATAGAGGTAAGCCACGCCCGTCTCGGCGGGAAGTGGCGAGGAGGGCGCGAAGCGCCCTCATTGGTCTGATGTTGCATCAGCTTGCGCTCGATAGGCTTATGCAGTTGCCGCAGAGCAGCCAATGAGCAGACAAGCCGTCTTGCTTCAGCTGTCTGCTGCTGCCGCAACGCGTTTTACATATATGAAAAATTAAAGGATAATTTTTGCTTCAGTGTTTCGTGAAAAGAGACTTTTCCCGTAGCGTTTTGATAAAACGCAGTACTCGTTCCCTCTTCTAGAGAGAACCGAGGTTACGTTAGTAACCGAGTACGTTTTATAGGGTTCATGTGCTGATGGGAGAGTTTGTTTCTTTTGGTAGTGACAGTGTTTTATAGGGTTCATGTGCTGGTGGGAGAGTTTGTTTCTTTTGGTAGTGACAGTGTTTTATAGGGTTCATGTGCTGGTGGGAGAGTTTGTTTCTTTTGGTAGTGACAGTGTTTTATAGGGTTCATGTGCCGGTGGGAGAGTTTGTTTCTTTTGGTAGTGACAGTGTTTTGTAGGGTTCATGTGCTGGTGGGAGAGTTTGTTTCTTTTGGTAGTGACAGTGTTTTGTAGGGTTCATGTGCCGGTGGGAGAGTTTGTTTCTTTTGGTTGTGACAGTGTTTTATAGGGTTCATGTGCTGGTGGGAGAGTTTGTTTCTTTTGGTAGTGACAGTGTTTTGTAGGGTTCATGTGCTGGTGGGAGAGTTTGTTTCTTTTGGTAGTGAGTGTTTTATAGGGTTCATGTGCTGGTGGGAGAGTTTGTTTCTTTTGGTAGTGACAGTGTTTTATAGGGTTCATGTGCTGGTGGGAGAGTTTGTTTCTTTTGGTAGTGAGTGTTTTATAGGGTTCATGTGCTGGTGGGAGAGTTTGTTTCTTTTGGTAGTGAGTGTTTTATAGGGTTCATGTGCTGGTGGGAGAGTTTGTTTCTTTTGGTAGTGACAGTGTTTTGTAGGGTTCATGTGCTGGTGGGAGAGTTTGTTTCTTTTGGTAGTGAGTGTTTTATAGGGTTCATGTGCTGGTGGGAGAGTTTGTTTCTTTTGGTAGTGACAGTGTTTTGTAGGGTTCATGTGCTGGTGGGAGAGTTTGTTTCTTTTGGTAGTGACAGTGTTTTGTAGGGTTCATGTGCCGGTGGGAGAGTTTGTTTCTTTTGGTAGTGACAGTGTTTTATAGGGTTCATGTGCCGGTGGGAGAGTTTGTTTCTTTTGGTAGTGAGTGTTTTGAAGGGTTCATGTGCCGGTGGGAGAGTTTGTTTCTTTTGGTAGTGACAGTGTTTTGTAGGGTTCATGTGCCGGTGGGAGAGTTTGTTTCTTTTGGTAGTGACAGTGTTTTATAGGGTTCATGTGCCGGTGGGAGAGTTTGTTTCTTTTGGTAGTGAGTGTTTTGAAGGGTTCATGTGCCGGTGGGAGAGTTTGTTTCTTTTGGTAGTGACAGTGTTTTGTAGGGTTCATGTGCTGGTGGGAGAGTTTGTTTCTTTTGGTAGTGACAGTGTTTTGTAGGGTTCATGTGCCGGTGGGAGAGTTTGTTTCTTTTGGTAGTGACAGTGTTTTATAGGGTTCATGTGCCGGTGGGAGAGTTTGTTTCTTTTGGTAGTGAGTGTTTTGAAGGGTTCATGTGCCGGTGGGAGAGTTTGTTTCTTTTGGTAGTGACAGTGTTTTATAGGGTTCATGTGCTGGTGGGAGAGTTTGTTTCTTTTGGTAGTGACAGTGTTTTATAGGGTTCATGTGCCGGTGGGAGAGTTTGTTTCTTTTGGTAGTGACAGTGTTTTGTAGGGTTCATGTGCCGGTGGGAGAGTTTGTTTCCTTTGGTAGTGACAGTGTTTTGTAGGGTTCATGTGCTGGTGGGAGAGTTTGTTTCTTTTGGTAGTGAGTGTTTTGTAGGGTTCATGTGCCGGTGGGAGAGTTTGTTTCCTTTGGTAGTGACAGTGTTTTGTAGGGTTCATGTGCCGGTGGGAGAGTTTGTTTCTTTTGGTAGTGACAGTGTTTTATAGGGTTCATGTGCTGGTGGGAGAGTTTGTTTCCTTTGGTAGTGACAGTGTTTTATAGGGTTCATGTGCTGGTGGGAGAGTTTGTTTCCTTTGGTAGTGACAGTGTTTTGTAGGGTTCATGTGCCGGTGGGAGAGTTTGTTTCTTTTGGTAGTGACAGTGTTTTATAGGGTTCATGTGCCGGTGGGAGAGTTTGTTTCTTTTGGTAGTGACAGTGTTTTGTAGGGTTCATGTGCTGGTGGGAGAGTTTGTTTCCTTTGGTAGTGACAGTGTTTTGTAGGGTTCATGTGCCGGTGGGAGAGTTTGTTTCTTTTGGTAGTGACAGTGTTTTATAGGGTTCATGTGCCGGTGGGAGAGTTTGTTTCCTTTGGTAGTGACAGTGTTTTGTAGGGTTCATGTGCCGGTGGGAGAGTTTGTTTCTTTTGGTAGTGACAGTGTTTTGTAGGGTTCATGTGCCGGTGGGAGAGTTTGTTTCTTTTGGTAGTGACAGTGTTTTGTAGGGTTCATGTGCTGGTGGGAGAGTTTGTTTCTTTTGGTAGTGACAGTGAATTTATTAGTCAAAACAAAGAGGTATTCTCATCCCTACCTGGGAGAACCAATATGGCTGTACATGATATCATTACCCCACCGGGGGGAAAAGGTCAACCTAAAACCCTACCGGGTGCCTGAAGCAAAGAGGAGTGCCACTAGCTCAGAAGTAAATACAATGTTAGAGCTGGGTGTTATCGAAGAATCCTATAGTGAATGGTCAAGCCCCATAGATAAGCCTGATGGGACAATCCAGTTTTGCAATGACTACCGTAAACTAAATGGGATTTCAAAATTTGACACCTACCTGATGCCTCAGGTAGACTAACTAATAGATAGATTGGGGACTGCCCGGTATATAACGACCCTTGATTTAACGAAAGGCTATTGGCAGATCCCCCTTACAAATTAAGCCAAGGAGAAAACAGCCTTTTCCACACCGGAATGGCTATTTCAATACACTGTATTGCCTTTTGGTCTACATGGAGCACCGGCCACGTTCCAAAGAATGATGGACCAAATCCTAAGACCTCACAAGGAGTATGCGGCTCTCTACTTAGACGATGTGGTGGTCCATAGTGAAGACTGGGATACCCACCTACCCAAAGTTCAGGCAGTACTAAGTGATAGCCAGATTAGCAGTTAAGCCTGCAGCCTTGATAAGTGCTCTATTGGGCTAGAGGAGGCCAAATATTTGGGCTATATTATTGGTAGAGGAATTATTAAACCTCAGATCAGCAAATTGGAGGCTATTCAGAATTGGCCGCAACAAATTAATAAACATGTAAAGGCATTTATTGGCCTAGCTGTGGATTACGGGCGGTTTATTGCAGATTTTGCAACAATTGCAGCACCTCTGACTTGACACTAGCCAGAGGACCGTTTTATGGTAAAATGGTCAGAGGAAGCAGAGGTGGCCTTTCAGAATTTGAAATATGCTCCGTGTGCACAGCCAGTTTTAATGACAAAGGACTTCATTTTACAGACTGACGCATCTAAGGTTGGTTTGGGAGCTGTGCTCTCCCAAGAGGTCCGGGGTGAGGAACATCCCATAGTCTTTCCAAGTAGGAAACTGAACCCTAGCGAGAAAAACTATGCCACAGTTGAGAGTGCCTGGCAATTAAATGGGCACTCGAAACATTACAGTACTACCTGCTAGGACAGTTTAAACTAGTTACAGATCATGCCCCCCCCCAAACCTGGATGAAGCAAAATAAGGAAAAATGCCAGGGTGACCCGGTGGTTTTTAGCATTACAACCTTTTGATTTTATCTTTGAATATCAAGCTGGTAAGAAACATGGGAATGCAGATGGGCTCTCCCGAACAGTTTTTTTTTTTTTTTTTTTTGTTTGTTTGGAGGTCGCTCGTCTCGTTGGGTTTCCCCTTTTAACTGGAGGCAGAGGGAAATGTAGTCCTGGGGACCTACTTAAAGACCAGGACTACATTTACCAGCATTCACTGTACCAAGAGGCAGTTGAAGCACCTGGGTCTGAGCCCCTGGATAAAAGCAAGGGAAACCCTGATGGTATTGTCTGAAGGCTTTGTGGTGGAAAGGACCGAGACTGTGAACTAGAAGGTATTCTTTATATTTGGATTAAGTTTGGGTTGAAAGTGCAAGTTGTGGGTTATATGTTGTTCTCCTGGCAAGCAGCCTAGCTGTCCAGTATGTATTTAAGGGAAACTACAACTGTTTAGTTTAGGCTTGGATATTGAGCTAGGTTTTGTTTAGAGTTAGATTTTTTTATTTGTTTTTTTATTTTGTGAAAACCTTGCAAATAAAATATCCAGGTACTGTCCTGGTTTAAACTATTCCTGGGTGGAAATCTACTGTTTTAGGCACAAAGTAGACAGTGAACGAGTCCTGACTTAACACGTAAGAATCTCCTCTTGCAGTATTCACAGTGTTTCATTGGGTTCATGTACTGGTGGTAGGTTTGTGTTGGTATTGACAGTGTTTTATTGTGTTCCTGTGCTGGTAGTAGGGTTTGTTTAAAAAAAATTGAGGTTAGCAATGTATGTTATAGGATATCAGCATCTTTTCATAAAGATCTTCAACTTGTACCACAAACTTAGTAAGGCAAGAAGCACACTTTAAATCCCTTAGTTGCAGTTTTGGCAAGCAGGTGAATCTGTAGCCTTTATCCAAGGCGACTTACAAGTGTTACAGGGCAATACAAAGCAAGAGTAATGTTTAGATATCATACATGGTAACACTTTACTTGAAGGGGTGTGCATAAGACTGACATGACACCTTCATAATCATGACATGGCAGATGTCATAAATATGAAGGAGGTCTTATGCATGTTTATGACAACTGTCATTAAGTGTCATTCGCTCAATTATGACATTTTTAATGCAAATATGACATAGTTTGAGATGTCTTTGTTATGACAACTTGACATAAACCAATACATCATAACCTGTCAGTGTCTTTGTCATGACAACTTGACATTACCAAGACAACATAAATTGTCATAAACATGACATAGCAGATAAACTATCAAATTTAAGAAACCACTTAGCTTTATGGGTTAACATTAAATTAAACTTTCAGGTGATTGGTTTTGACATTTGCTGTCATGAGGCCTTTATAACTGTGTCATGAATGTTTTTCTTGACCTCAAGTACAGTGGTACAAATTTAATTTGTCATTAAAATGTTATAATGGCTTCATGACAGCCAATGTCAAAACCAACCACATGACAGTTTAATGAAATGTTAACCCATAAAGCGAAGTGGTTTCTTAAGTTTGATAATTAATCTGCTATGTCATGTTTATGACATATTTATGACAGGTTTTGTTGTCTTAGTAAAGTCAAGTTGCCATAACAAAGACATCTCACACAATGTCATATTTGCATTAGAAATGTCATAATTGAGCGAATGACACTTAATGACATTTGTCATAAACATGCATAAAACCTCCTTCATATTCATGACATGTGTCATGTCATGATTATGACTGTGTCATGTCAGTCTTATGCACACCCCTTCAAGTAAAGTGTTACCCAATACATTTACAGTAATACAATAAGAATTTTTGTATACAAAGACAAAAGTAGTGTTAGTGCAAGGTTAGTGCTTCAGTTGAGTTTCCAGCAACAGTGCTTTGGTTCTGCAAATACTGTACACAGTAGGAGCGGAAGATTGATAGCTCAGACACTCTTCTTGGCAGTAGTGATGTTTTTGAGACGTGTTTCAAACTGATATATATATATAAATATATATATATATATATATATATAAATATATATAATATATATATATATATTATATATTATATATATATATATATATATATATATATATATATATATATATATATAAAATTTCCTTAGTAGCATTAAAGGGATACTCCACTTTTTTTGGAAATAGGCTCATTTTACAACTCCCCCAGAGTTAAACAGTTAAGTTTTACCGTTTTCGAATCCATTCAGCCGAGTTTCTGATATTTAGAAGAATATCAGTAACCAGACAGTTTCTGGTCTCATTGACTTCCATAGTATATTTTTTTCCTACTATTTCCAAAAAAAAGTGGAGTATCCCTTTAAGACCCTGTACTGTTTGTTCTGGAGCTCAAATTTAAAGATTAAAAAATACAAATGTATACTGCTAAGACTGAAGCGACCGCTTGGAGCTTTTCAACTATTGCTCCATCTACTCGGATGACGAACTTTTACAAAGCACCCCGGGAAACAGTGCATTGTGTTTGTGGTAGCAGCTTCTTGAGCTTCTGGTACCGTGACGTCATTTGAGAAGCCTGGCATGAGAGACTTGAATGAGCTTGATCACGCTAGGGAGCCAATTGCCTTTGAGGAGTTAACGAGCCAATGGACATTGGCATGCAAGTTTTGCATTCCGAGACCCGCCTACCAGCGCGGGTATAAAGGCGGAAGTAAACATTGCGTCATTGCTTTTCGCTGAGGAGCCGAACAGTCACGGACCCCAGCGAAGGTACAGCAACGTGGCGAGGGGACGACACGTCTCCGTTCCCTGTAGTCAGGGAACGAGGGTTACATACGTAACCGAGACGTTCCCTTTCGTCCTGGGAACTCCAACGTGTCATCGGGGAGTTCCCTGACGAATTGGGATCCCTAATAAAACGCCATGGTGCTGGCCCCTTCCAGCGCCCAGCTAAGCCGCCCCGCAGCAGTTTTTGAATAAGCGGGGGGCTAGTTAGGGAATCCACTGCTGTTCCGCAAGACCCACACGAAGGATGCATTGGATAACACTGGGAAGCGTGCCACAACCACCGAGGGGGGAGGAGATGCTGCAGACATATGGAGCCCCGCGAGGTGGTCCCAAACCAATGGAAGTGGGAGCGCGCTCAATCAGGGGCGACGGAACGGGCCCGTCAGGGGAAGACACGGCTGAACTGCACGTGGCAAAATAAGGGTAACTGAGACCACTGAACACCCAGTCCACTAGGAACTCTTACTAGAGGTAGCAGACCTGGCGCCGGGCGGTCTGCACGCCTGGCACCGGAGGGGGTGATGGAGGAACTCACGAGGCTCACCGACTTAGGGCGCCAACAGAGCAAAAAGACGCACTTATCCGGCCGAGGCACGGAGTGGCGTGCAAGCCGACACAACCTATTCCCTCGACTCCCTGGCCGTAGCCAGAACACGGGAGGAAACCGGTTCCACACGAAGGCTATAGAATCTAGCGAACGTGTTCTGTGTCGCCCAGCCCGCAGCTCTACAGATGTCTGACAGCGAGGCGCCTTGAGCCAACGCCCAGGAGGCGGCAACACCTCTAGTAGAGTGAGCACGTAACCTGGGGGGACAAGGCTCACCCAGAGACTCATACGCTCGGGTGATAGCATCCACTAATCAGTGAGCTAACCTCTGCTTGGAGACAGCCTTCCCCTTCTGCTGGCCTCCATAACAGACAAAGAGCTGATCTGAGGTTCTGAAGCTTTGCGTCCTGTCTACATAAAGCCGCAATGAGCGGACGGGACAGAGAAAAGCCAGGGCTGGGTCTGCCTCCTCCTGGGGCAGCGCTTGCAGGTTCACTACCTGGTCCACGAAGGGGGTGGTAGGAACCTTGGGCACATATCCGAGCCGGGGTCTCAGCACAACGTGAGAGAGGCCAGGCCCGAATTCTAGGCACGATTCGTCGACCGAAAAGCTTGCAGATCCCCGACCCTCTTGAAAGAGGCCAATGCCAACAGGAGCGCTGTCTTTATGGACTGTGTGAGGCGCGCAGTCTGGGCGACCGAGTCCAGTTCCATACCGAGATGAGATCCTCTGCATGGGGCAGAGTTTGCTCTTGTCCCAGTTGACCTGAAGCCCCAACCGACTGAGGTGCCGGAGCACCATGTCCCTGTGATCGCACAACACATCTCGAGAGTGAGCTATGATGAGCCAGTCGTCGAGATAGTTGAGGATGCGAACGCCTTGCTCTCTCATGGGAGCAATGGCCGCCTCCGCGACTTTCTTGAAGACGCGGGGGGACAGGGCCAGCCTGAAGGGTAGGACTTTGTACTGATACGCTCGACCCTCGAAAGCAAACCGAAGAAACGATCTGTGACGAGGAAGAATCGAGACGTGAAAGTAGGCGTCCTTCAGGTCGATCGCTGCAAACCAATCCTGGGGACGGATGCACTCAAAAATGCGCTTCTGCGTGAGCATCTTGAACGGGAGTTTGTGCAGGGCCCGATTCAAGACACGCAGGTCCAGGATTGGCCGTAACCCACCGGTTTTCTTGGGTATAATGAAGTAGGGGCTGTAAAACCCGGACCTCATCTCGGCAGGAGGGACCGGCTCGATCGCGTCCTTCGCCAGCAGGACGTCGATCTCTTTCCGCAAGACAGGGGCATCCAGTGACCGCACACGGGTGAAGTGGACGCCCCTGAACTTGGGAGGCCGGTGAGCAGACTGAATTGCATAGCCGAGCCGAATGGTGCGAATGAGCCATCGGGACGGAGCCGAAAGCGCTAGCCAGGCTTCCAGGAACCGTCCCAACGAGCCCACCCGGACCACCGGCGTACCCGCGGAGGGGCAGCGAGGTGGAGGGCAGGGATCCGGCTCTGGTGGCGTCTTGGCGCCCAAGAGTGGGATCTGGGTGCAGGAACTGACACCTACCTGCTCCCACCGGGGGGCAGACGGCAGAGAGAGCACGAGGGCTTTCTGCTGCGGGCTGCCCCGTGGCGAGGGGGAGAGACGAGGAACGAGGCCCTGACTCCTTGTGACCTGGTCTCAGCGCCTCCGGGCCCAGCCGCAGGGAGGAGTGACGCAACCGGGGCTGCGTCATTGCTACCCGCAGGCTGGGGAGAGGGGAGCAGGAGTCGTGCCGCTCTTTGACGACACGCACTGCTACTCTGACCCTCTGGGACGGGGGAGACTGGGTGCCCATCAGTCTCGGCCGTGGATGACCTGGAAGAGGAGGTAGAAACTGCTCTTTTATTGAAAAAGTGGGTACCGCTGCGGAACAAACAAAAAATTCTCCACCCGGCCCGCCCCCGGGGGAAGGAGGTGTGCAGAGGCACCCTCCCGAAGAGCAGTCACATCCTCGTCCAGGATCGCCCGTCTCAGGAACGCTTCCCTCTCCTCTTCCTGGGCGGGGCCGGCGGCGTCTGAGCAGGCTGGGTTGCCCTCTTGCGGCCAGACCTCCTTCCCCCAGGTTGTGGCTGCTGACCTGGAGGTGGAGTGGCGGCAGGAGGGCGTCCTCGGCGACGAGCAGTCGGAGGCTGTGCGGCAACAGGCGGCGGGCCAGCAGCAGCCCTTCGCCTGTGCAGGACATGCCGCATAGCCTCTGACTGCTTCTGGGCGGCGGAGAACTCCTGGGCTAAGTTCTCCACCGCGTCGCCGAAGAGGCCACCTTGGGATATGGGGAAGTTGAGAAGCTTGTTTCTCTCAACGTCCCTCATATCCGCAAGGTTAAGCCAGAGGTGGCGTTCCTGGACCACGAGTGTGGACATCGCCCGACCCAGGGAACGTGCGGTGACTTTCGTCGCCCAGAGGGCGAAGTCGGTCGCCGTACGCAGCTCCTGCAGCAGAGCTGGGTCGGGAACACCCCCCTGCAAGTCATGGAGTGCCTTGGCCTGGTGGACCTGCAGCAACGCCATGGCATGCAGAGCGGAAGCGGCGTCTCCACACGCTCTGTAGGCATCCCCGGTCAGACCAGAGGAAAACCTACAGGCGCGGGAGGGGAGGGCACCCCGCCAAGTAGAAGCGGTCTTTGGACACAAGTGCATCGCAAGAGACCGCTCCACCGGGGGGAGACCCTCGCACCTGTGCGCCGCTCCGCCGTCAAGGGTGGTGAGGAGGGAGGGGCGAGTGGGTCTACGTCTGGACGCCAGAGGCGTTAGCCAAGACTTCCTCAACTCCTCATGCACTTCCGGGAAGAAAGGCACCGGAGCGGACTGTGGGGCAGCCACACGGCCCGCTCCGACTGACCAATCATCAAGCCGCGAAGGTTCGGGAGCGGGTGGAGGGTTCCACACGAGCCCGACATTCGCGGCCGCCCTTTCGAGCATAGCGGCCATTTTCGGATCCGGCTCAACCGCAACCACCACACCCGAAGGGGGCAGAGCCGCTGAGTCATCACCAGAAGATGACCGCTCCTCCTCCGATGCCGCGATCGACATCTGATCCTCAGGCGGTGCCCCGAAAGAGACCACCGGAACCGTACGGGACGGCCCCGGAGGCCCTGCCGGAAGCACCAATGGAAACGAGCTACTAGAGGAGTGGGAAGCCCGTGAAGATCTTTCACCGCACGGAGCATTCCTCACTGTGATCCTCATCCGCTCACCAACAGGAATAGCCGAAGTAGCCGCCTGCTGAACTGAACCAGCAGCCGAACTAGATCGGACATTCACTGAAGGGACTCCCCCATATTTCAGGGATCTCAGTCTCGAACGCAGCATCGCCATGGTCATGTTTGCACAGTGCAAACATGACTCATCCATAAACGCTGCCTCAGCGTGTCTTAAGCCCATACACGAGAGGCAGTGTTCATGGCCATCTTCCTGAGGGAGATATCGACTGCATCCAGAAACGCACGGGTGAGTCGACATCCTGAAAAGGACGCAAAACACCCGCCAGCTCTTTTAGAAAGAGAGAGAGAAAAAGAAAGAGAGATAGAGAGAGAGAGAGAGAGAGAGAGAGAGAGAGAGAGAGAGAGAGAGAGAATACACGCCGAAGCGCCGAGGGAGCACCGCTGCAGACAGTGGGGGAAAACTGCAACCCGCAAGCCGCAATAGAGGCGGAGATCGCTGCCGAGCGCCGTAGATCCAGCGATGAACACTCTCTCTGTGTACTGCTCTCCGTGCTGCTTTTCTTCTCAAAAGGCTTCAGGCTTGTCAACAGTTTCAATGTGACTGTTCGGCTCCGAAGCGAAAGGCAATGATGACGCAGTGTTTACTTCCGCCTTTATTCCTGCGCTGGTAGGCGGGTCTCGGAATGCAAAACTTGCATGCCAATGTCCATTGGCTCGTTGTTAACTTCTCGAAGGCAATTGGCTCCTTAGCGTGATCCCAATTCGTCAGGGAACTCCCCGACGTCACGTCTCCGTTCCCAGGACGAAAGGGAACCGATGTTTTGGCCGCAAACTCAGCCTTCATCATCGGAATCAACAGATTAGAGTTATAATTTCACTAGCACTTTCTTTAATGCAAACATGTAAATCAGTCCTCAAAACTGTTTCTTAACCCAATCTTCATCTTATGCTCTCTGCTGACTTAAAGACCACAGTTGAGAGATTAGTCAAAATAAAACACCTTGTACCTCAGCATGATTTCTGAACAAAGTGTGTCCATCTCATGCTATTAATTTATTTCAAATCCTCTGCAAAATATCAAAATATGTATTTCAAAATCACCTACATGAAGGTGCCTAAAAAGGCTGGTCTATCCCACGTCCAGTCTTTAAGTCGTGTGTGTCTCACCCTATATATGCCGTGTGGAAACAATGCTTTGTAACACTAGTTCCGATCCGAAAATGGGTGGAGGGTCCGCGGTGCCAGTGGGTGGAGGGTCCGCGGGGCCAGTGGGTGGAGGGTCCGCGGGGCCAGTGGGCGGAGTGTCCGCGGGGCCAGTGGGTGGAGGGTCCGCGGGGCCAGTGGGCGGAGGGTCCGCGGGGCCAGTGGGCGGAGGGTCCGCGGGGCCAGTGGCTGGAGGGTCCGCGGGGCCAGTGGGCGGAGGGTCCGCGGGGAGGGTCCGCGGGGCCAGTGGGCGGAGGGTCCGCGGGGCCAGTGGGCGGAGGGTCCGCGGGGGCAGTGGGCGGAGGGTCCGCAGGGGCCAGTGGGCGGAGGGTCCGCGGGGAGGGTCCGCGGGGCCAGTGGGCGGAGGGTCCGCGGGGCCAGTGGGTGGAGGGTCCGCGGGGCCAGTGGGCGGAGGGTCCGCGGGGGCAGTGGGCGGAGGGTCCGCGGGGGCCAGTGGGCGGAGGGTCCGCGGGGGCCAGTGGGAGGAGGGTCCGCGGGGGCCAGTGGGTGGAGGGTCCGCGGGGCCAGTGGGCGGAGGGTCCGCGGGGGGCAGTGGGCGGAGGGTCCGCGGGGCCAGTGGGTGGAGGGTCCGCGGGGCCAGTGGGCGGAGGGTCCGCGGGTGGAGGGTCCGCGGGGAGAGGGTCCGCGGGGCCAGTGGGCGGAGGGTCCGTGGGGCCAGTGGGCGGAGGGTCCGCGGGGCCAGTGGGCGGAGGGTCCGCGGGGCCAGTGGGCGGAGGGTCCGCGGGGCCAGTGGGCGGAGGGTCCGCGGGTGGAGGGTCCGCGGGGCCAGTGGGTGGACTGGCCAATGTCAGTAATATTTGTGAGACATGACAGCGAGGTCACTCTACTCCAAGATGTCGACCCCCCTTATGTGCATCACAACCGGCAAAACGACAAAGAAGGCCAGAAGAGACCGCTACTGTGTCACGATCGATGCCACCCAAATACCTTTTTGTGCAGGAACACATTTCACACAACGGTGTTTACCTCGCTCATTTCATGACTCTCTCTCATCTTCTTCTTCTTCTTAATGAAATCTGAAAAAAAAAAAAAAAAAACTCAAATTCTAAACAAAGGGCCAGATTAAATCAAAATTTTGACCCACCCGCTAATAGCAACTCAGACTTTAATAGCGGTTGGTTTGATGAATAGTAGAAAGGTGACTTCTTACAAACTATCAAACTGCTTTATAATAGTACAGATTTATAATTTGTGATTAGCGGTTGGATTTAATTGCCTCCGAAGAGAGAATACTCCAGCGTTTATCAGCCCTGTTCCTGGCGCCCCACTGCGTCTGCTGGTTTTTGACCAACGGAGTGCTTAGGTCAGAGGTGGGCAAACTACGGCCCGCGGGCCACATGCGGCCCGTTAGGCTGTTTAATCCGGCCCGTCGAGTATTTAAAAAAATGTCTTAAGATCGCATTCATTTTGCCTTTTTCTTGCAATACATTTCGTTATATATATATATATATATATATATTGCGTTGCATATATTTTACAATCGTAATATCAGATATTTCATGCCATAGCTAACAAATGTAAAAAAGGAAAAATGACATAATAGCAGATCATAATTCATTCAGCGCTGTTTTGGCTGCGGTGCGTCACGTAACAAGCAATGACGCGTCACCATGGAAACCAAACAGACGCGACTTAAGCGCATAGACTTGGTGCACGTTAATGTTTTTCCTTTTTTGGAAACTGACAGAGAATAAAATGTTTGGTAACCGCTTGCACACCTGTTTTTCCTTTGTCTGCTAATTAGTTTCTTTGCTCCTCTGGATTTGTGGATGTAACGTTATCCTGACTGATTCCGTTTACCGACCGTTTATTACGCTCACATGTCTGCCATCATGTACAGAACCCGGTTTTGTTCATTAAATGTTCTGATCTGCCTTTGCTTTTTATGTTTTATTTTATTATTCTTAAAATAAATTTTTATATTCATTTACTTCGTTTTTTCCCCACAAATGTATGACTTTTGGAAGTGCAAATTGATTTCCATATGCAGTTTTAATAAAGTTGTATTAACGTAACCTTCTGTCTATTTACTTTTCTAAGTGTAACGTTAACGTTATACTTGCAGTTGTTTTTTTAATTTACTGTTAGGCCCATTAAATAATAATAAGGATAAACAATATTTTAAAAGTATAGGCAATAATTATCTAACATCTGGTGTTAGATAATTATTGCCTATACTTTTAAAATATTGTAATCCTTATTATTATTTAATGGGCCTAACAGTAAATTAGAAACAAAACACCTGCAAGTGTACACTTAGAAAAGTATGACTAATTAAAAATTAACCTCAAAACATAACATGCTAAATGGGGGATATCTAGCATAAAAATGTATTGTCATAATGTCTCTCTCAATTGTTGAATTTCGCGCAGACGTTGCCACAACGTAAATGTGTTTGCTCAGCCCGATCTCATGAAAGTAAGCGAATACCACGAATTGTATTTGTAGTGCTTATTTTTGGCGTATAAATGGCACGAGAAAAATAAAATTTGTGGTATAGATACACACTTTCATGAGATTTGTTTCGTAATCTGCTACTGGGCCGGCCCTCTGTCAAATTTTAAAACCCAGTGTGGCCCTTGAGCCAAAAGGTTTGCCCACCCCTGCCTTAGGTGCTTAACTGAACCTTAACCAAACTCTCAACAAATGTTTTGGTTACTGAAAACAACTAAAAAAAACTCTCTAGTTAATCACGTTATTACTTCAATTACGGGTTTGTGCATTTGAGAGCTCAGTTGGAATGTTGAAGAAACGGCAAGAAACCTGCAAGACTGGGGCTCGAGGGCCAGGACTGAGGATGATTGATTTTAGTATACTGATTACAAGGTTGTGAAGATTCAGCACTCACAAAAAACCCCTGAGCCGATGAGGAACAGCCCGCAAGGCACAAGGGCACAGACTGGCACCAACCACTGCAGGTACACTTCCTGCCTACACACTTCACCTGGGAAAAAACACACACAACAGCCTAGACAAAAGCCCGTCAATATCATTTCTCTTACAGACGCCATAATTCCACCTACCATTCTCTCAGAATCCTATCCTTCACTATAGAATCTGCATTAACGCTTGAGAAAATAGGATATTTCTTCAATTTAAGCATGACATACCTTTTTTTCCCCCTCTACATAATGGCTTATTATACAGGCTTCAAATGCTCAATAAATTAGTTGTCTAGGAGACCGAGCGCTAATCCCACATCAATAACTAATTCCTTATCCTGAGAATGAAGCGTATTTAAGATTAAAATAAAATTCGCACAAGCATAAAAACAAAACCGATATACCAGTATTATTGTTCTTGGAATTGCTTTGATTTATGACCGTTCCTCTTATCTGCCATATGTATATCGATTAATACCTTCTTTCTTTTTCATTTGACTGTATAAGAAACAAAAAGAAAAAAACTTCTGTGTTATGCAATAGTTTTAGTTTTGCATAATTCCTGAAAAAGAAATTCACATTTTCACATTTCAATTGAAAGTCCCATTTACTTTTTCAAGAATCTTGGTGTGTTGGCTCTTTAGAAATGTGAACTTGACCATAGTTACTGCGATATACTCGTGGACCAGTAGGGTGCAGTCTTCCCACTGGACCGAAAACAGCAAACCAATGCCCCAGTGCAGTGCAGTGACAGAGGGACACTGTCCTGAGGGAGGCGCCGTCTTCTGGATCAAATGTTTAACAGAGGTCCTGACTCTCTGTGGTCATTAAAGATCCCATGCCACATTTTGGAAAGAGTAGGAGGGACTAACCCCGGTGTCCTGGCTAAAAACTAGGGGTGTGCAGTTTTGGAAATTTCAGTTCGGTTCGGTTTTACTTTTAAAAACTCGGTTGTCGGTTCAGTTTTCAGTTTCAATCTGGTAGGAAAATATTTGTTATTACATGTATATAGCAACATTTAGTGAGAAAACACTGGATACTATCAGTAGATCTGTAATGTAAAATGTATTATTATTTTGAGACATGTTTTATTATATTATTGGTATTTGATTTATTTTTTCCCTGAAGGTAGCAGCATGCAAGACATGGTTGCAGGTTAACAAAAACAACTAGGGGTTATACCATAGACTGTAAAAAATAGGGTTATACACAGTATTCAACTTCAAACCACCTAACTTTGCACAGCTATATTATTATATAATTCATTATAGCACAGACTCTGTATTGGAATGTTTGAGACACACAGTGGGCTCTATACTCAAAGCTTTTCCCACAAATTTGGTTTTGCATTATTTATTTATTTTGAAGGCTATAGACCTCCACGCAGGCTGTCAAATTAATCAACAGTGGGCTCTATACTCAAAGGATTTAACACAAATTCGGCATTACCGACACTTTCAAAGAGGAATAAAATACAAAAGAAATATTTCAAAGATGCGGTGCACAGTACACCACACAGACAATGCAAAAAGCTACACAAAATGTTTCAGTAGCCTATTATTGACCCATTTTGTGCAGAATTTCAACACATTCGTTTTTAATCTGGGAAATTTTAATATAAGATGGGTAAATTGCTCCTGAAAGAAATGAACGCATAAACTATTGCATAACCTTTTTAAAATCGAATGTTGACGCCTATCAGCGGTTTCCCATTTCCTGACAGTGATCAGAAGAGGAGAAGTTACAACCAGAAGGTTAATGGTGACTATTACATGTGACTGACTGAGTCTTGTGTTTTGCCTGTCAGTGTCTCCTTAAATTGCTGGTATTGCCATGATTGGCACTCAGTTTATTGAAGCACAGTTTACAAATGCAGAAACATTTGTCAGCGCGGGTCAAATCCTACAAAACGGCGGTCTTAGCCCTAGTTGAGGGAGGCACAACGCCTCCTCTTGCTTCTACAAAAGCAAAAGTCCTTTGATAAAGTGTAGCTTCCACGTCACTTTCTACAAAAAAAATCTCCCTTTCTACATATTTCTAGCAACATGTAGACTAGTGTCCCCTCGGCTTTAGGTGCGCTGGCCAATTTTTGCGAATGACTTGTCAGGAATAAAAAAAAAAAAAAAACTGTTATAGTTGAGGCTCCAGTTCGGTGTGGTTTTTTTTCTTTTTTCTAATTCGGTTAAACGCATCCCGCTAGTAAACACCAGACACTTACCACTGGACAAGTCATAAGAACTGTCCTTCACAGACAGCGGGTTTGCCACTCTGCATCTGTAGCTCCCACAGTCGGACTTCTGTAGGTTGCGTATTGTGAGGGTGAAAGTGAGGGTGCTGTAGTCCTCCATCAGCTGGTGCTTGGTGTCGTTCTGCAGAGTGGAGCCCCCCCTATCCCAGCTGAACGTCAGCAATGACCCCGACACCACAGAGCACCTGAGCTCCACAGAGGAGTCGCGCTCATAACTGAAAATCAGTGGGTCGGACAGTGGTCCTGGTCCAAAGAAAGAGCAAAAGGAAAAGTTAAAAGGCTTATGAAAACCCCAAAATCAAAATCACAGAAAATTAGAACTAATATGAATTGATATGTCATAAGCTGTAAGCCATAATAATAACAAACAAAGGCTTGAAATATCTCACTTTGCATGTAATGAGTCTATATAGTTTCACCTTGTAATGAGTCTATATAGTTTCACCTTATAAGTTGAAATACTGAAATAAATGAACGATATTCTAATTTTTCGAGTTTCACCTGTAGTCACTCCAACAAGCAAAATATGACTTAAATGATAAACACTAATAAGTTGCACATACAAAAATGCTACAAAGAATGTTCATTGATGAACAAACAAAAATGCACTAATAGTCACTCCAACACTTCAACAAGCAAATTATGACTTGAATAATCAACTGTAATAAATTGTTCATACACAAATTCTACAAAGAATGTTCAAGGATATTTACCAAATAAAATACCAAATAAAAAATTAATTTAAGCAAATTATAACCATTAAATTGGTTTAACTATAAGCTACTCTACGAACAAATGTGCTATTATGGATAATGTACGTACCACTACAAAATTAAAAGATTTAAGTTATTTTAGTTCTATCACTATCTCAAATAATAAAAGATGAACAGTTGTTTCTGCCATTTCTATTCACCTTCAAAATAAATAGCTAGCTAGTGATAGCTTAGTGACAGCAATGAAACGTCCAATATTAGGTAGGTGATGTAGGCTACAATACTAAGTAAATTTATTCCATTTGACACCTTAATGGCTGAGATGGGAAGACTTACTCTATACTGAGCTTTATTTTTTATCTTCTTCCTTTCTCCGTTTTCGTCCCTGTGCACCAGAGGTTTTAGACCGCTTCATTTTCGATCAATGCGACAGCAGCTGAGCACTTCCCTAACGTAACGCAACCCTCCCCCCCATCCAGAAATGGTCGACAAAAATCATAAATTCAATCTAATAATCAGGTTGACAAGTAATTAAACGTGTGGCTGAAGGGGCGCCCTTTGCCCTTTGATCATGTTTAATAAACATGTTTTATTTTGCGTTTCGTTCTAATTCTATGATTAATGGGAAGTAGGTCTACTAGAGTGCGTCCGCGCCCCCAACACGCCTAGTTCGCCTATAGCAATCGCCGGCCCTGGGTGCAGAGCAACACAGGCGACTGAGGCGACTGGTGGTTGGAATTGAAGAGCACCTGCAGGAGCTCCTGGCAAAAGAGAGACTAAACCCTGAAAACCCGATCCGCTCATTCAGTAGCCCTTATTTCTTCCCTTTCTGCTGACTAATCAACACACCAAGTCCTCAATCGCAAGAGTCAATCCCCTCAGTGTTGTTCTCACAAAAAAATACTAATCGAATATGCAAAATTCCGTTTCCAAAGGGTTCAAAATTTGAAAACTCCCGTGCAAGCGTAACCAAAAACGGGCATCGGTGCTACTTACCCAGGACTTGCAGGAGGATGGTTCTTGTCTTGGCTACAGCGCCCTGCACGGTCAAGGTGTAGTTGCCTTCGTCACTGTACTGCAAGGCCTTAATGAGCACTGATGCGTTGGGGGGGAAAAACTGAATCCGGTTCTTGTACATGGGACTGATGTCGGCTTCCGCACTTCCAATGACATAATCCAGAATAGCCGCGCTGGTCTTACGGCTGGAGAACTGCCAGCTTAAACGTCCACTCGTTCCCAAACCACTGAACCCGGGAACAATTACAGAAGACTGCCTCTCTCCGTACACCAGAGATTCATCTGCTTTGCACAGCGCTGTGAATAAAACTAAAGAAAAAGTCTGAGTGCATGGTGCATGATCAACAAAGACAACGAGAGGAACAAGGAACTGGCAAGGCAAACAGGCACCAACTTTATTTAGGCATTTTACAGGTTTGTCTTTCTGCCCACATTTCAAAATGGTTAGCGGACTCATTTTGGAAACATGAGACTCGAGCTGATGTTAGAAGGGTTTATTTTAGTAATCTGTAAAATGAACTTGCGATTGACGGTTTCTTTTCCTGTCACTTTAAGAATCTGCTTCCAAACAGCTGTCAGCAAAATGCTTTTCTTACTTAGTATTTTTTTTTTGTTTCCAGTCCAAATATCTAAAAATTCTTAAATCAAGAAGCATTTACTAGAGAAGTAAAATGACATAAGAAATTCTATTTTGTTTTAAGGTAAAAAGAAAGTAATTAAAGTAATTTTTGCTTAAAACAAGCAAAATTATCTGCCAATGGGGTAAGCAAAAAAATCTGAATAAGAATGGAAAACAAGAAAAAAAATCTGAATTCGAGTGGAAAAAAAGATTTTTTTGCTTACCCCATTGGCAGATTATTTTGCTTGTTTTAAGCAAAAATTACTTTAATTACTTTCTTTTTACCTTAAAACAAAATAGAATTTCTTATGTCATTTTACTTCTCTAGTAAATGCTTCTTGATTTAAGAATTTTTAGATATTTGGACTGGAAACAAAAAAAAAATACTAACTAAGGCCACATTTACACATAGCCGGGTATTTAGAGAAACGAATATTTTCCCCCCTCCTTTTTCAAAAATAACATCGTGCACACAACATCGTTTTCAAAAAAGTTGTCGTTTACATCAACCCGCATAAATTCGCCTTCGAGCGCCATCATAACCTATGGGCAGCGGAGGGAGGGAGCGTAGGGAGAAGGATAAAGCCATGCAAGCCAATCAGAATCCTCAAAATCGACAACAACAAATAGCACGAGCGACTTCCAGTTCCTTTCAAAACAACAGACATTGGGAGGCAATGTACCGGCGTCTTGGAAGGGAAAGCTGCTGTAAAAATGCTGATTTTCGTGTACTCCTTCGCCTCTGCTCCTCGATATAGTTCAGCAGTTGTGTTTTGCAAATGCAAACAGGCCAAAAGCGTTTGCACAAAATTATTTTTTTTTCTTTTTTTTTTCACAAAAGTAAAAATGAGTACCACCTTAACAGCATCCATGATCAAACAGTAGCCAAACAAACTCTAAACATACATAGGGCGCTCACATGACATAAGCATTTTCTGGCGCATAATGTGACGTTTGAGAACCTAAAACCCCATTTCTCCCAGTTGACACGGCAACACATGACCGGCGTTTTCAGAAATCTCCACTTTGGCCGGAGTTTTTAGAAATAATCGTTTTCTGGGATAAAAACGGCGTTTTCGTGTAAATGACAGGCCAAAACGCAGGGAAATATCTGCGTTTTCCCATCGTGTAAACGGGGCCTAAGAAAGCATTTTTTGCAGTGTAGTTATCAGACGACATTAAAATATCCCCCTGGATTCCCTTATGTAGCTTTTTAGACTGGATAAAGCACTGAAATAAATAAAGAAGAAAATCGGACTCCTTTTTAACAACGTGGTCAGTTATGATTCCATGGTTTGACGAGGTTCATTCCCTTTGCTTTGGTCTTTCAGCCGGTAGTTTCGCTGTGCGCTGCTGTGTGCACTCTGGGATTAGTGCAAGGGGAGAATAGAAGAACAAGATTGTAGGCTAATTAATTAATGTTTTGTACTTAATTACTGAAAGGAGAAATTTGAATTCGGAAAAGTAACAATCTATTAACAATAACCACCGAGGAGGTGATGCTCCAGTTCAAATGAGTTATTAATTAAAGCTATAGCGTCTTTTTCTGATCACCCTTTTCATGCAAACGGTTGAAGACTCTCAAACTGTGGCAGGCAGAGGATTGATATGAAACAGGTAATCAGTTTCGTAGTATCTATGATGATGTGTACAGGAGGCCTGCAGATTCTCCGTTTTAGCCTTTGTTGTTACAAAACACCTGAGTCATGAGACCAGAACAGAGGAGCAAAGTCTCACACTAAAGTCTGTCCAAATTCAAACTCTAATTCATTTATTTACTACTTTAATTAATAAAAATGAGGTGGTTTCAAAATCTAGATCAAGCTTAAAGGGCAGACAGAACACTAAGAGTTAAAGCCGGAAGATGAAACCCCTTATTATAGCTGAAGACACACATTTACATTCCATCACGTTATTTTTTTGTTATCATGTTCAATAGGTGTGCAGCTATAAGTCGATACTACCATATTACTTCAGTTATGGACTGAAATTATTAATAAGAGATGAGTTCTTAGTGTGTTCCTTGTAGGGGTTCACGATATTGACAAAAAGTGATATTGCGATATCGATATTAATTTCGATATTTTTAAACATATGTAAAACTACAAAAGTTATGGGAAAACGCATCAAAATAGATTCATAACAAATAAAACAAGTTTTCTTTCAACATAAGGTTTTTTGAGCGCATTCGAGACGGATTTGAATCTGGTCGCTGAAACCACATGAGGAGATCTGGGCCGCATCAAAACTGGACAAGTGTAAATGCATTTGGTTGTTGAATCCACATATGCAAATGTACTCCTCCCAAAAACACTAATAAATAAACGTGTGAGAACGTGTTATAGGCTACATGTCATGTTAAGGCCAGATATGACGATGCTACTGCAACACGCATCACCGCATGAGCAGCTGAGCATCTACCGGTATCAAGCCAACGCGCAAACTATCGCAAATCAAAGTGAAAGTAAGTCGCAGACGCTTTACACACAAGTATCTTCATTAAAAGTAAAGAAGCGAAATTATCTTACCAGGGCTGTTGCCGTTCTCTATTATTGCGGTATTTGATTTTGACATTTTAGCAGGGTTCGAAATGACTTAGGACTCTTGGGGGGGTCCCCTAAAATTTAATTATTAAATTATTAAAAATTCTGAAGACTACCTTGCTACACTATATACTGTAGGCAAAATTATATGGACCAATGATGAAGGTGGGATAATTGTCTTGGGATGTTTTTCATGGTTTGGGCTAGGCCCAGTATTGTAGTGGTGTCTGGATAAGTGGCTATAATCTAACAGGTAAACCTCTAACTCTGGAGCAACAAAGTTACAAGTTCTTTTTCTCTCCATGATGCAGGATTCTAAATTAAGAAAAATAATATTAGCTTCCTAGATAGCTTACCAAGCTCTCATGTATACTCATTCATGCTCAAATCACATTCACTTTAATCAACTCACAGACCTGGTTATCTTTCGTAATCACTGACTGGAAAAGTAGGTGGTTATGCTAGCTTTGAATAACTAGTCTAGCTGCTGGTCTGCTATGGAAGCTTGTTTCCGCCACAGAATAAAACATTTTAAAAGAAAATTGCGACTTTTTATCTCACAATTGCGAGTTTACATCACGCAATTCTGACTTTATTTCTCAGAATTGCGAGATATATTCAGAATTGCGTGAAATAAAGTCGCAATTGCGTGTTATAATGTCAGAATTGTGAGATATAAAGTCAGAATTGCGTGAAATAAAGTCGCAATTGCGTCTTATAAAGTAAGAATTCTGACTTTTTTTCTCGCAATTGCGACTTTAGGCTATATCACGCAATTCTGACTTTATTACACATAATTGAGAGTTTAATTCTGACATCTTTTCTCAGAATTGTGAGATATAAACTAACAATTGTGATATATAAAGTCCAATTCTAAGGAAAAAAAGACAGACTTTTTTTTATTTTATTTTTTTTACCACAGAATAGTTTATATCTCACAATTCTGACTTTATAACACGCAATTGCGAATTTATATCATGCAATTCTGACTTTATATCTCCCAATTGCGTATTATAAAGTCAGAATTGTGAGATATAAACTGAAAAAAAGTCAGAATTTCAAGTATATTTCTCGCAATTGCAACTTTATATCACGCAATTCTTACTTTATAACCTGCAATTGCGACTTTATATCACGTAATTCTGAGATAAAAAGTCAGAATTGTGAGATTAAAAAGTCGCAATTACCTTTTTTATTTTTCACTCTGTGGCGGAAACAAGCTTCCATAGTCTGCTGTTAGCTGGCAGATCATTTGGCTTCATACACATAACGTTACAGATAGCAAGAAACGTTGACAAACGTAGCCCCTAGCCTACTCTTCTAATCATTACACTGGGTATCTAGTTAATGCAACTTTTGATATAGGAACTCGAACTCCTAATATTTTACTATAAGCAATTATGGAGATATAAATATAATCGAAGCACTTACAGGATTTTCATTCAGGATTTCACTCTTTGTTTCGTTTTGCCGCGTTCAGCTACAGTGCGTGTCTGCGGGAGCACCACAACAACAATCTGTGACGCTGTATAGGAACTCACTCGGCTAATAGCTGCCCTGATTGCTGCCTCGCGCTAGGAAATAAATTAATTACTGTTATAAATATAAAACGTCACTAAAGACCTAGAATTTTCACAATAATTTTTAATGTTAAAATACATTTGTCGGGGACCCCCCAAAATCCAAAAATAAATTCTTATGGGGGGTCCCTAATGACTTATGGAGGGTCCGGGACCCCCCCAGACCCCCCTCATTTCGAACCCTGCATTTTAGCTGATGATCAATAAAATGCAGCTCTGTGTTCGGTGACGTGAACTCTGCATATAGCGCGGGAATTGAAGATCGGATTTATATCCGTTTCGCAAAAACACATGTGAACAGGTGTAAAAGGAATCGTTTTGATAAATCAGATAGCTATCCGATCTGTGATAACGCATGAAGTGGCCAGGTGGCCTGATGTTTATACTTGCACGCTGGTGTGTGCGTCGAGCCGGCAAGTGTCGTGTGTGTGTGTGTGTGTGTGTGAGTAAGTGAGAGAGTGACGGCGATTAGCTTTGGAGCGACTCTACAGTCATATTGAGAGAAATAAAGTGTCTCCCCTGTTCTTTCTGACCACTGTTGGAAATCTGTAGAATGAAAAGTTAACCCTCTCCTCGATTTCATGTTGTTTATGGAGAAGTAGAACCAGGAAATCAGTCGGGGAAATGCAACGGTGCATGTCGGACGGGACGCATCATAAACAAAATAACGTATAAATATCGCGAGACTTTCGATATTATATCGGGCAACGTGATATCGCGATAACGATATTGATTCGATATATTGTGCACCCCTAGTTCCTTGTTAATTCTAATTCCCATTCTAATTTTCCTCTCTTGCTGAGAATGGATTATGCCATTATATGTGCTAATTCCTGGATCTCTTGCAATCACCCTATTCTGATGGACATCTGTTAAAGAGGTTTATCCGGCATCAAACCTGTTAGCCAGAAAAACTCCCTTTCACTTGGCACTGGAAGGAAAAACTCCTGGTGAGAGAGCAATAAGGAATTAAATCCAGAAACCTATTATACTTATTATAGTTAATATTCTTTTTTTTGTTTAGTTTTTTTACCATGTTCAAGGCGTGTTACAAAAACTTTAACATTCTTTTAAAAATGTGTGGAGAAACGAGCCATAATAACACGTAAGAAAACGAGGGATATTAGAGAGACTATTTTCTAGATCTGATCGGCTCAATCTGCGCGAGGTTGCAAAAAAACCCCAAAAAACAGTGCAACATGAACTTATGTGAGCTAATGATGTGTGTGGACACACCGAGCCTTATGAGACAAGTCTTTTTTTGTTTGGATGCTCCGAGATGGACTGTAAAGGATTTTGGAAGCGTAAACACAACGGGCGTGGGCCTCCTGGCAAGAATTATAAACCCCTGATCTACAGCCACATGCACAGAATGGAGAAAAAACACTGACTTTATTCAAGCTCTATTCTAGATTACTGTGCCAGAATAAAATCAGCAGAAATGCTCCATATCCTGTCACATAGCACAACCTGGAAGCTTGCAGTTTCTCAACGTATAAACGTAAGATGAAAATGAAGACGACGAACCTGCAGAACAACGTCTTCATATGGATGTATCGCAATGGTGTGTTACTGTATTTACACATGAAACTTTGGTCTTCCGACCTTTTACCACCGTGTCGATTTATTTTGATTAATATGTGCGAGGGAGAGAGAGCAAGACAGCGTCTAGTTTGGAGACTGAAGTCGTGTTTACACTTTCGCCTGCGCGCGCGCGACCGGGTCTCTCTCTCTCTGTCACAAGCGCGGCAGTTCATCTACATTAGACGGTGTAATGAAGCGTGTGGGTTACTACATCCAACAACCGAACATTTTAACTTACCCTCTCGTAACTTCTGCATCCTTTAGTTTGGACTACAAAATTGCAGCGAGAAATAAAAATGGCGGATTGCTCGAAGTGTTGGGCCGGAAGTCAATGTCCTTATTTGGCAGTTCTGCTGCAAATACTGTGACGTAATAGTTCAAAAAACATCATAGAGAACAGAAAAATCGGAACAGGTTGAAAAATATGACCAAAACAGAATATAAAGATATCAACGAAGCACCTGAAGAGAATAATTTCATATTTTCTGTACTTCTAAACACTCCAAATATACAACAAAATGCATTTAAGGGCTAAAAAAGTGCATTTAGCATGATATGTCCCCTTTAAGGTAAAAGTTTTATTTTTTGAATGATCTTAAAATGAGTAGTGTCAATCCTAAATAACACAGTGTAAGCTGGTGTTTGCTGAGGCTCTTGGCTGTGATGGCCTGGTTCCCGTGTGCCCGCCTGCACCCAGTGCCTGTCGGGATGAGCTCCGGCCCACCGTGACCCACCGTGACCCACCGTGACCCCACCGTGACCCCACCGTGACCCCGTGCCGGATGAAGCGGTGATGCTCGTTCTCCCTACAGATTTACAGGGTTTGCCCCTCAAATTTAAGATGACTTAAACCCCTCCCAAACACTCCCTTTACAAATATATGGCAGACGTAGTGGTAGAAGTATGACGTGCCAATATGGGAAGAAACGCTTCAATCCCAGCGGAAGAAGGGGGGGGGGGGGGGGGTTACAGAACAATGGGGTACGGTACTTAGCTCACATACTCAAAGACTCAACATTCTGCCAAATTTACCATCATTATCCCTTATTATGTTGATTAAAAAAAATAAATAAATAAATTGCGGGTTATGAAGAAATCCATCCATTAGCATGAAGCGCTTAATCCTTTACAAGGTTGCGGTGAGCCGGAGCCTAACCCGGCAGACACAGGGCGAGACTACACCCTGGACGGGACACACACACACACAGGGCGCAAGGCGAGACTACACCCTGGACGGGACACACACACACACAGGGCGCAAGGCGAGACTACACCCTGGACGGGACACACACACACACACACACACAGGGCGCAAGGCGAGACTACACCCTGGACGGGACACACACACACACACACACACTCACACAGGGCGCAAGGCGAGACTACACCCTGGACGGGACACACACACACACACACACACACACACACAGGGCGCAAGGCGAGACTACACCCTGGACGGGACACCACACACACACACACACACACACAAAGGGGAATTTAGAGTAACCAATCAACCTGAACAGCATGTCTTTGGACAATGAACATGGTTACAGCCAATCACAGGTATGCTTATTTGCATATTATTGAAATTTGTTAAATACAGTAGGGAATGCTGACTACTAGTTGTTTATAAAAAATCCAGTCCAAATCTAGAGGTTTTTTCTACCTTAGACAGATGAGGTTTTTTTTGTGTGATCTGGCAACACTGCTGTGTGCGTGACGACTAGCCCTCGGGTCTGGCGTTAAATGCTGCTCCCTAATAGATCCTCACTGGCATCGAAGAACAAGTGCACGGCTAATCTGTTCATAACTACGCTTGGACCGGGATATATGCCTTGTAATGTCCGAGACAGATTGAAACCAAGAGCTACCGCGGACAAGTCCTATTTAACAAAGTCAGTACCAGTGTACGGTTTCCATTCAGGAGTCATTCCACGAAACCAGTACGATTTGGACAAACACATTTTTGGATTTTTTATTTATATGTATTACTATTCTGAACAACCCACAACATATATTACATGTTTAACTGTAATCATATGAAAATCATATTTTCCCACCTCAGGCATCAAATCCCTATTATTATTGGCAATTATTTTAAGATATGGGCACTATTATTCTTCAACCCCGTTATGGACACTATGGGAGCTCTCTGAATATGATTATAAAATATATTTGTAATGAAATCAACATTTTCCTATTAATCATATGTCCCTCACACTAATTCAGTAATTGTGAATGTACAATTTACATATAATTTTACACTTATGATTTACTAAAGCCTGAAATGGGCACTTTTTATGACAGCAACCTCATCATTTTTGATCAAAGATGTGGCTTAACTTCAGAATTTGAACTAAAATCAGTATGATTGCTCTGAACATTTCAGACTAAGTTCAACACTGTATTTCATTATGTAACCAAGAAAAACAACATATATAAATTGCAATTGCAACTCAGTTTTATTAACCCGATTGCAGGAAAAACAACAATAACTTTAAATACATTAGAAGAACATTAACTGACTAAATAGGTCATCAAAATAAAACATATTACTTGTGTGCTTTTTTTGATGTGTCTGTGTGTCTGTGCGAACATGTTTTTGTGTGTTTTTTTGCATGTGCGCGCGCTTCGTGGCAAAAAAGCAACGGGGTTGAGTGTGACGGGGTTGTGATTTTTTGCTTGAAAATGGCCACTGCTCTACATGTAGTGAACAACAAGAGAGCACATGGTATTAAGAAATCATGTATATTTTTGAAATGACAAAGATAATTTTCACAAGTAATAGAATTCTATCTTTATTTGATGTAACGGGGTTGAGTCGTTGAGCTTGACGACCACATTATCACAACTCTAAATAAGTTATAGTTATAAAAGAGGGTGGTAACTTGCCTGTGTCTACACACAGTGTTGTTCAGAAGACTTCTATGATGTTATTGTTAATTCCTGTTATTGATGTCACATATAAGGATCTGTTCATTAGTTTTATGGGGGAGAATGGTTTGTGTAACGGGGTTGAGGGATTACTGAGGGACGGAACTAAATAATGTGATTTTGATGAATAATCATGAATTTACTTAGAAAAAAAACATTACCAGCAAAAAAGCACAGATAGATATTCATGGGAATGGCAAAATCTATGGACTTTTTTCTAATTATATTATTCATATTTCAAGTACACTTTCAAAGAAGGCCATGAGGGACATAACAAAATAGGTGGTGTCAACTGAAAAACAAGATAATTTCTAATATAAAGATAATATGTATGTCATTATTTTTAAATTTTATTAAAGGAGACATTTCAATTGATACAAAAAGCTTTTAAGAGTAGATTTTGGTGACCCAATAGGTAAAATACACTTAAAAACGTCAGAGGGACTCAAATCATACCGGTTTCGTGGAATGACTCTCATACCAACGTTTTGGAAGTTTCAGTGATATGATAAAAGTTATGGTATAACCATCACCTTTTCAAACAATGGTAGATCTCGAACTCTCTCTATATTATTGAATAAGCCAACATTCAATTCACCTGATTACTCTAGAACTAAATGAGCAGCTAATGTTATTCAGACAGGCTATTTACATCTGAACTTGTGTAATCTTTCAAGAGGGCGTCTAAAACAATTAAACGTACCTAAGAGGTTAGTCACAATGTCCATGTTCGGCATGCAGTGATTAAAGACATTCGATTTCGCTTTCAAATAACAAAAGTAATAATTTTTTAAAGCACTTTAAATTATATACTGCGACAACACGCATCTCACAGCAACACTTGTTGCATTACTGAATGATTCAGCGCTTTCAACGAATCGGTTGAGTCAAAGATTCAATTACCCATTCATAAACTGATTGAACGAGAACGAATCGGTTGAGTCATAGATTCAATTACCCATTCATAAACTGATTGAACGAGAACGAATCAGTTGAGTCAAAGATTCAATTACCCATTCATAAACTGATTGAACGAGAACGAATCGGTTGAGTCATAGATTCAATTACCCATTCATAAACTGATTGAACGAGAACGAATCGGTTGAGTCATAGATTCAATTACCCATTCATAAACTGATTGAACGAGAACGAATCGGTTGAGTCAAAGATTCAATTACCCATTCATAAACTGATTGAACGAGAACGAATCGGTTGAGTCATAGATTCAATTACCCATTCATAAACTGATTGAACGAGAACGAATCGGTTGAGTCAAAGATTCAATTACCCATTCATAAACTGATTGAACGAGAACGAATCGGTTGAGTCAAAGATTCAATTACCCATTCATAAACTGATTGAACGAGAACGAATCGGTTGAGTCAAAGATTCAATTACCCATCGAATCGGTTGAGTCAAAGATTCAATTACCCATTCATAAACTGATTGAACGAGAACGAATCGGTTGAGTCAAAGATTCAATTACCCATTCATAAACTGATTGAACGAGAACGAATCGGTTGAGTCAAAGATTCAATTACCCATTCATAAACTGATTGAACGAGAACGAATCGGTTGAGTCAAAGATTCAATTACCCATTCATAAACTGATTGAACGAGAACGAATCGGTTGAGTCATAGATTCAATTACCCATTCATAAACTGATTGAACGAGAACGAATCGGTTGAGTCATAGATTCAATTACCCATTCATAAACTGATTGAACGAGAACGAATCGGTTGAGTCAAAGATTCAATTACCCATTCATAAACTGATTGAACGAATCGTTTGAATGAATGACTCGATGACTCGCTCATTAAGACGGTCGCCTGCCGCCTCCTACTGGCGGTTTAGTTTCATAAAGTATCATTATTTTCAACATTCCTTATTTGTTTATTCAAAAATATTTAATACAGTTATAATTTTTCAATGTAAATTATTTAATTTGATTGGTAACAGCCTAGTGTCTTATTATTCTAATTGAATATATTGATCAAATTTAAGAATTTGAAATGAAAGATGGAGCAAACATTTAGGCTAAAACAATTAGGGGGAAATGCCCTTTATAAAGGTATAAAAAATTAGTGTTTTCAAACAGTGATGTAATGAAACATTGACAATCTAAGTTCGAAGGGAGTGAAGTCTCTGTTTAGGCTATTAAGGAAATGTAATTTTGCCAAAATAACTTTTATTTTACATAAATGTTCATTTTAAATCAGCCTACTTCAGTGTGATATACAGTATAACCATATTATCATGCTTAACACTGAGAATTTGAATAATTGTAATGTGATGATCAGATGCAGATATCTAAATCAGAGGATATCATCGGGCGGTTTGCGGGTGGATTATGGACTCGGGTGACTCAAAGTGCACCAGATTAATGAATTTATCTTTAAAATGTACAAAATTTTTTTCCAGGGGGGCATGCCCCGGACCCCCCTAGAGGTACCAAGCTCTACCCACAAAAATAAGGTGGGAAACACATTAGTGTATATGATGATCTACAAAAAATACACATTTAATTATTATTATTAAAATACATTATTAGGATTTTACCACCTCGCCCTCTTTTTGAGCCACGAAAAACACTGTTATGAACATCACCTTTGGGTCACAGCTTTTGTCCCCCCCACTTTTATAATGGCTGCTACACCCCTATCAGGACACAACCCATGTTTCATGACTCAGCTGTGCAGCATTGCAATGTAAACGGTTTGTACAGTACATTGTGTTTGTATCCCCAGACAAGTGTAAGGTGTACCTTGTTTAATTAGTATATCTGTTGAAGTACGTCACTTGCCCCGTTATAAAGTTGACTTGTGCTCATGTTTTGGGCTTTTCGCTTGAATTATAATACCCCGCAAGAACGTTTCCAGCAACATTGCGAAAGTAAGGGGAAAAGAGTGACTCGACAACCGTTTAAAACAGTCCAAAAGAAACGTGTAAGATAAACACAAATTATTATCATCACATGCAATGCTGCTGCTGCTGCTGTTATTGAGCAGGTACCTGTGAGTGCTGCGAGCACGGATAACCGGATCCCACGCTTGCAGCACTCCTCAGCCATGATGCGGATGTGTGCTGGAGCAGCTGAAGCTGACAACCTACAGGTGTGTTCGAATAAACCATGGAATAAACACGAAACACACGTGATCGTTGTCATGTGCGGTGAATCCGGCCAATCGTGGAACAGCTGTGTCGTCATCAGCCCACGTGCAGCCCAGTGCAGCCGCTCTTGAGAAGCTTTTTTTTTTTTTATTGAACTGTATCAATTTACAAACTTAAATAGGGAACAATAATATGCAAACAAAAAAAAATAAAAAAAAAATAAAAAAACAACTGCATAATTAGTACAATAAACAAAAGCATAAATCAAACATTCAAGGGGGTTACAAATTGCAAGGAAGAATAAAATAAAATAAACAAATCTTAGACAAGAAAGACAAGATCTTAGAAAGAAAGAGACTCAAACATGTTTTTATACAGTTTACAAAGGGACTGATTATCTTTGGTTAAGTATTTGATGGATGCTAGATAATTCTTACATTCATTTTTAAAACAAATTAAAGAGGGTTTACTGTTGTTCCACTTGCTTTTATGAATATGATATTTACCCAAGGAAATAATAACGTTTAACATCAATGACATATTTTTAGAGAGACCATCTACATATATCAAAACCTGAGATACATTTAATGAAGGAATATCAGTACCAGTACTTAGCCAGCTGTAAAGATCCTGCCAGAATTTCAATGTGAGCGGACAAGAAAAAAATAAATGTTCAATGGTTTCAGGCTCTTTTGAGCAGAATCCGCATAATTCTACTTCAAAACGGAATATTTTCCTTAAGATTTCAGCAGCAGGATGAACATTATTGATGTTTCGAAACTGCATCTCCTTTATTTTAGGTACAATTGGCCATTTAAGATAATAACAATATTTGTTACTGAATGATTCATTTTCATTAATTTTAACTTTTATTGGAGTATTTAAATCGTAAAATAATTTACTTTTACATAAATTTCCAATTGCACTTTTTATCCCAAATGTACACTTCTCCAATCTTCAACTCAGGCAATTTAACAGATACATTTGAATATGTAAGTGTGTTTTGTATTATTTGTTTTAGTGGAAGGGGGATTGCTCTACAAACACTATTACATTCTCTAAAAGAACATTTTACCGCAAATTTCTCTATGAAAGAATTATATTGAATAAATTGACCAGCTTCATCTATCAAATCAGCAACGAATGAAACTTTTTTCTCCAACCACTCTTGTTTGAATACTGATTTCCTATTTAACATAATGGTCCTATTATTCCACAGGGTGGATCCATGAGGTGTGAAGTTGTGAGAAAATATCATTTTCCAGTATTGCAAAGTCTGCTTGTGAAACTTTGAAAGCTTAATTGGCAATTTAGAAATCTCAAAATCACATTTCAGCAAAAACTCCAGTCCTCCAACTTTCTTGAATACAGACTTTGGTATATGAAACCACATTGAATTAGGCTGTGCTAAATATGATTTTATCCAATTCATCTTGAGTACTCCAATCATTGATTCAAATTCAGTGACTTTCAGCCCTCCATTTTTATAGTCTTTAATCATCTGAGATTTTTTTATATAATGAGTTTTATTTTTCCAAATAAAATTAAAAATGACAGAGTTAACCTTTTTTTATCAATTGAGGAGAAACAAAAAGAGAATAAGATGGGTAAATTAGTTTATGTGACATTCAGCGCCTAGAGTGCCCGTGTGAGCCACTGGAGGGCGCCCCTTCCTAGTTTATGGTTTCATTTTATATTGTTATCCTGGACTCTTTATGCTTTATGTCATGCACCTGTTTATGTCATGCACCTGTTTGATGATTATGCTTGTTAGTATCCTTATTTAAACCTGTATGTTTCCTTTGTTCAGTGCTCAGGATTGTACGTGTCACACTGCATGATCTAGCTTTGTTTCTAGTTTCTAAGTTTTCTAGTATTTTAGGCCACATTTACACATAGCCGGGTATTTAGAGAAACGAATATTTCTCCCCCTCCGTTTTCAAAAATAACATCGTGCACACAACAT
This sequence comes from Abramis brama, assembly GCF_963993115.1. Taxonomy (NCBI): domain Eukaryota; kingdom Metazoa; phylum Chordata; class Actinopteri; order Cypriniformes; family Leuciscidae; genus Abramis; species Abramis brama. The sequence continues at coordinate 45,987,689 of NC_139969.1, read as the reverse complement.
CGTTTTCAAAAAAAGTTGTCGTTTACATCAACCCGCATAAATACAATGGGCGGCAGTGTAGGGTAAAGGATAAAGCCATGCAAGCCAATCAGAATCCTCAAAATCGACAACAACGAATAGCACGAGCGACTTCCAGTTCCTTTCAAAACAACAGACATGGCGTGAGGTTCGTTCGTGTGGACAGACAGCGAAGCAAATGCAAACAGGCCAAAAGCGTTTGCACAAAAGTAAAAATGAGTACCACCTTAACAGCATCCATGATCAAACAGTAGCTAAACAAACTATAAACATAGGGCGCTCACATGACATAAGCATTTTCTGGCGCATAATGTGACGTTTGAGAACCTAAAACCCCGTTTCTCCCAGTTGACACGGCAACACATAACCGGCGTTTTCAGAAATCTCCACTTTGGCCGGAGTTTTTAGAAATAATCGTTTTCTGGGATAAAAACGGCGTTTTCGTGTAAATGACAGGCCAAAACGCAGGGAAATATCTGCGTTTTCCCATCGTGTAAACGGGGCCTTAGTCTCCGTGTTTCTGACCTCTTGCCTGCCTGCTTTGATTACCCGACTGCCTGTTCCCTGTTTGTTCTGCTGCTGATTTGGACTGCTTATCTGGACTCTGATTACTGCCTGTTTCCCCGTTTGTGCTCTTTGGATTATCCTTCAATAAAAGCCTGCATTTGGATCACCTGTCTGTTTCCCGGTGCAGTTCGTGACAGTTTAGATATGCCTTCTGCTTTAGTCAAAAGGATTCTGCCCATAATAGATAGCTCTCTCATAAGCCAGTGATTAAGATATTTTTTCATACTATTTATTCTCTCTTCTATATTTACTAGTTCTCTGCTTTTTGAATCTTTAGATATTGTTAAACCAAGGTAATTTACTTCAGTTTTAACTGGAATGGAATCTATACTTTCCTCTTCACACGAATACAAAGGTAGCAATTCACATTTTTTAAGGTTTAAGCACAGACCCGATGCTCTTGAAAAAAATTAAATAATATTCAGGGCTTTCTCAATTATAGATTTATCTTTTAAAAATATTACTGTATCAACAGCAAATTGACTGATTCGATATTCATAGCCGCAAATGGTTATTCCTTTTAATTGTGATGGTTGACAATTAAATAAGCTAGCATTTGAGTGCATAGTATAAACAATTTTGGAGAAATTGGACAACCCTGTCTGATACCACACAAAATTTCAATTCTAGGAGTCATTCCAGGATTGAGGGATATATAACTATAAATATCATATAACATTTTAAAAACCTTGCAAAACCCTTCACCAAAACCAAACTTTTTAAGAGTTGTAAATATAAATTCATGCTCCACGGTATCAAATGCTTTAAAAAAATCTATAAATAAAATAAGGCTATCTGATTGTATCATTGAATTATAATCGATCATATCTAGAATTAATCTAATGTGATTTTGGATATATCTTCCCTTAATAAATGCTGATTGAAACTCCCCAACAAGTTTCCCCAGTACAAGTTTTAGACGGTTAGCATAAACCAAGGCAAATAACTTATAATCGGTGCATAGAAGAGTTATTGGTCTCCAGTTATCTAATGACAACAATTGCTTCTTGGGTTTAGGCAGCAAGGTTATTAATCCTGTCTTCATTGTAGGGGATAAGCTCCTTTTCTGAATGCATTCCAAAAATGCATTATATAATAATTTCCTTATATCCTTCCAGAAATGCTTTAAAAATTGTGTTGTTAACCCGTCGATACCTGGAGATTTGCCATTCTTCATTTGTTTTAATGCCACATCTATTTCTACTGTAGTCAACTCATCATCAATTAAGTTTTTATCATCCTCATTTAGTTTTTGAATATTATCTGTAATATTTTTAAATAAAGAATCACAATCTGCCTTATTAAATTTAGATGTATACAGGTTACGATAGAAAAGCCAAATTTCTTTCTGGATTTCTTTATGATCTTAAATTATAATATCATTAACCTCAAGCTTATTAATTTTTTTCTTTGTTTGTCTTTGTTTTTCAAGGCTGAAAAAATACGCTGAACTTTTTTCTCCTTTTTCAATCCACCGGGCTCTTGAGCGGATATAAGCTGCATTTGCTTTTTCTGAATACAACTCATCTAACTGAGATTGTAACTCTTGACGTTTTGCTGTGTTTTCAGGTGATACTTGTGAATGAACTGCCAATAAATTTATTTCCCCAATCAATTCCTTTTGTTTTTGTTTTCTCCTCATTGACAAGCATTTTCCTGTATCAACGGCTAATATTTTGACCTTAAATTTAAGCCATTCCCATTTATTCATGTAAGACATGTCAAGCTTTTCAATCTCCTCAATAAGAGTCATCACCTGTTGACAAAAACTATCATTATTTAACAAATCATTATTGAATTTCCAAATATTAGGAGAGAACTGAGGTTTCTTAGAAATGGATAAAGCCATAGTGACCATACAATGATCCGTAAGTGGGGAAGCTGAAATGAAGCAGTCTGAAACATCCTTACATAATTCACTAGTAATAAGCCAATAATCTAGTCTCGAGCATTGTCCATTACCTGAGGGGTTAAACCATGTATATTGAATGCTGTTCGGGTTAGTTATTCTCCAGTAGTCAACCACATTTGTTGTTGTACACAGATTCAATATCGTATCATTATACACAGACTGTGTACTTCTTTGGGGGTTTCGATCTAACCATGAATCAGGTGCTATATTAAAGTCTCCACCCATTATCACATTTACTGATTTATAAGTTATTTTCCATTCATTAACCATATTAGCAAGTGTCTCAAACAATTCTCTATTAGCCACTTTGTTATTATAACCATAAACTCATAATAATATAACATAAGTCATTTATTTCCACAGCTACCATTATCCAGTGACCTTCTGTATCCTCTTTGTGAACAATTACTGAGCCTTCAAATCTATTAAATAATAACATCACTCCAGCTGAATGACAAGATCCATGTGCAAACAGGGCTAAATCACCCCATTAGCTGCGTTTCCACTGTCGGGCCAGGGTCGGGCCGTGCTAGTGCGTGCCAGGGCCAGTCGCGTTTCCACTGTCACTTCCGGGGCTTGATCGGGGCTTACTCGGGGCCAACGGCCAGGATTTCTGGCCCGTCGAATACCTTGGGCCAAAGCGGGCCAGCTCGGGCTAGAGGAGTGGTTACGAACAGAGGCGGAGTTCACCTGAGTCGGGAGACGGCAGCGCCGAATGATTCTGTCAGCATTAAAGACTTTTAAAATAATTTAACTCGCGTTCATGTTTGAATGCCTTCTGTTTGTGATGCAAAAGACTATGCGCGCTAACCATTACCATAGTAAACATAGTAAACGCTTGAAGAAACGCGTAGTAAAAAAAAAACATAGTGAACGCTTGAAGAAATCAGACCAATCTTAAAGGCTATCACAGTCATGTTTTTATCTGTCAGTAGCCTACGTCTCGTCTCTTTATACCGGACTATCATAAAATAAAGCAACTTTTTTTTCGGGAGCTTCCTCTGTTTCTCTGACTGAAAATATCTGTATGGGAGTCGAGAGAGTGCTAAAGCTCCTCAGGTCGTATGGCATATATTTGTAGAAATTATCATTCTTTCTAAATGTGATGTATCTATGTGTCCTGTAACTACCAGATAAAGAAACAGATGCGCCTGAAGAAGTGTGTCCTCTTTCTTTTGTGAAATAGACCTAACGGTAATTTATTTCTGAGTGACTAATGTGCAATTCTGACATAAATTAATTCATTATGATCAATGTATCACTTTTTATTGTAAACCTGTGGTAAAACATCGATGCTTGGGTTTTAAATATTCAAGTAAACAAAACAAAAAAAAATCCAGCAAACGGCCGCTTTTATCATGTTTGTTTTCAACGCTGTTTCCAGTGATTTCTGATTAGTTTTCTGATAAAACGTCCATTTGTTGGTGAAATGATGGGTTAGTGTGACGTTGTTCCAGAGAGGCGTGTTACGGGCGTGTTTTAGTGAAGCGCTGTGGAGCTTCTGGCCCGACAGTGGAAACGCAGGCCCGGTGCTATTGGCCTGAGGCTATTAGCCCGGCACGGCCCGTTTAAAGCCCTGGCTCGCACTGGCCCGACAGTGGAAACGCGGCTATTGTGTCTTCCAAAATTTTTTATCATTCAAAACAGAATGAGTCTCTTGTAAGAATACGCAATTTGCTTTTTGTTCCTTGCAAAATACTTTACGCTTAATACTATTTTTTAACCCCCTGACATTCAAAGATAGAAAATAAATAGACATATATTAATTGTACAGTACGAACTTTAACATTCTAATATGCAGGAGTGAACATGTTGTCCTTAATAACTTTATAAACAAAACCATACTAGGCCTGATACCTTAGTATTTGACTGGTAATTAACTAGCTTTTCTTCGATAGCGTTATCAGATCGTTTCCATCTGATATAGTGTGATAACCTTGAAAACTTTGTCCAGACGTTACCTTTCGTGATCAACAGCTATGGATCAACTCTCAGTCCATCAATGAGTGCATAGCCTTCTTTTAGGAACGCTCTTTTCCCCTTTTTCCTGGCTTCTTGCACTTCTTGAGGGTGTCCAGATAGGATTTAAGTTCCTTACAAAAAATAAAGAAATAGGGCTTAGCACCCTGAAATTTACATTTGTGTAAAAAAAAAAAAAATCGCTAGAAAAATAAATAGGTTTATCAAAAAATATTGGTCCTTTTCATCTTATCAAAGTTGTGCTGACCAAAAAGAACATCTTTGTATAACAAAGAGAAGCTCTGTGATGAACAAAGATGCAGAAACCCTTCCAGAACAGACTTGTATATGTGCATTCCCAGAAGAGATGAGAAATGGATTCTTGTTCAGCACCACAAAAAGATATACATAAAAGTGTCAATATCAGGAAACATCTTTTTTTTTTTAAGTAAAGCTTCACAGGATAAAAAAGATGAAGTAATTTGTAAGACACATCCTTGACCTTATTGGTTATGAAATATTTAGAAGACAAAGTCCACACTTTCTTCCATGGAATATTGACAAACTGGCCATTCCAGTACGACACAATGTATGGGAGAGAAACAATCTCATTTTGAAATAGCTGTCTAATTCTTCTGTTCCGACTAGAAAAAACAAATATTTCCAATATTTCCAAAAGCGCTTGTTTATGAAAATTTGATAATTTAAGGGGCGATTTGGTGATGTTGTAGTTACACAATAACAGGAAAGGGAGACCTCCCACCTTAGATTGGGAAAAGTATTCCAGAATGAATCAGTACTGTTTGTTAAGTACTGTTTTAACCAATTTATCTTGAAAGTATTATTTAAAGAAGTAAAATCTAGAAAGTTTAGACCACCATACTCATAATTATTAATAACCACAGACTTTTTAATATAATGCCTCTTATGCTTCCACAGAAAATCAAACAGCATTCTGTCAATATCTGCACTAATGCCACTTTATCCACATATAAGGAGAGGGCAGGGTAAGGCATTCTTGAGATACCCTCAGCTTTAGCAATACGAGTTCGTCCTCTCAGAGATAAATCTCTCTGTAACCATGAATTGAATTTCCTTTTAGTTTTCTCAACAACTGGGTCAAAGTTCAGTCTGCATCTAACTTTATCATCCTTACATATGTGGATATACCCAGATAGGTCACCTGTGACTTAACTGGAACACCGTAAAGAGAGAGAGAAGGACAGGTTTTAACAGCTAACAACTCACATTTATTAATATTTAAGTTTAAACCGGAAGCTTTAGAGAAAAATTGTATGTGTTGGATTGCAATCGGAATCTGTAATTCATCTTTTAAGAACAGGGTAGTGTCGTCAGCTAGCTGACTAATAAGAATATGTTTGTTGGCAATAGTAATACCTTGCAGATGACTACTCAGAAGAAAGGAGGAGAGAAGTTGTGCAGCTATGAGAAATAAATAAGGGGATACAGGGCAGCCCTGACGAACTCCTCTTGACAAGTGAAATCTAGGCGAGGTACCCGATTTAAGGACAGTTGGCATTATTATAAAGAGTTCTTATAAACTTGCAGAATGGATCACCAAACCCAAGCTTTTGGAGAGCTAGAAAAATTAACTCGTGTCAAAAGCTTTGTAGAAATCTACAAAAAGAATAAGACTGTCATCATCAACTAATTCGCTATAGTCTAATAAATCTAGAACAAGTCGGATATTGTTTGCTATATGTCTTTTTGGCATAAATCCTGATTGTGTCTCATCAATAACTGAACTCAAAACACACTTAAGTCTTTTAGCCAAAGCCCAGGCTAATATTTTATAATCGTTATTAAGAAGACAAATAGGCCGCCAATTATCTATCAATGTTGTATCTTTCTTAGGTTTAGGTATCAGAGTTAAAAGCCCTTGTGTTAAACTAGAAGGCAAAGTTTCTGACTGAATACTCTCCAAAAACATCTCTAGCAGGAACGGTGCTAATTCTTCAGCAAAGCTTTTATAAAACTCGGCCGTTCCTGGAGATTTATTATTTTTAAGGCCCTCCAATTACTTCAGAGATAGTTATAGTTTTATCACAGTCAAGCTGCTCATCTTTAGATATCGATTTAACCTCATTTAATGACTGAAAGAAAAGGGAGGCTGAGTCCTTACAGTAATTAGATTTATATAGCTTTGAATAAAAATCACTGCAAAAAGAGGCAATTTCCTTCGAATTATCTGTCAAAACGCCATTAATTTGCGGCGAACTAATAGAAAGATTCCTAGAGTTGTGTTTTTCCATTCTAAAGAAATAAGCAGAGCTCTGTTCACCTTGTTCTAGCCATTTCCTCCTTGAACGAACATAGGAGCCTTCAGCTTTGTATTTATAAATATTTAACCAATCAGCTGTTCGAAAGACAAGCCTGTCCTACCTAGGATGATCCCGGTGTCCTGCCGTATAATCTCGCATAGAAGCGCAGAAATGTGACCACCCATAGAGGGAAGAGTGTGTGGCTGCAGGCCCTCCGTGGTTGTACAATAATACGCTATCAAGTTATTATAAAACTGCAGAAAATAAAAATAAAATACAAATCTATCTGATGAAGGTCCCGTTTAGGACCAAAACATCAGTCTTTTAATTTTTATCTTGAGATGATCACTTAAAATAAATAAATAAATAATGAATGAAACAATACCTTTTAGTGACGAGTGTGGCTTCTTATTCATAGCTTATTATTATTATTATTTTGGTTGACCACGCCCTAACACTAGTGTACATCCCCAGGTCTCTTCCGGTCACTTCCGGTCTAATCGCATTTTCCCATTGGGTGTGAACAAATGCCTGACAAAATCTACAATATCCCTTGTTTCTTCTAATAATTTTTTTTAACGCTTCAAAAACATTTTCTCTTGTTATAAGTATTTCTAAGTATGCCTTGTCTCATTTTTGATAGAAAACCTAACACCTGCACAATTTGGGACCATATTAAAGTATTGGAATATTCTAAATAATATTATCTGAAAGCTTAGATAAACAGTTTAATACTTTGTAGATATTGTTAAAGGAATGGCTTAAGATGTTGGGGGGACATATTGTGTCATTATTCAAAGAGCACAAACGGGGAAACAGGCAGTAATCAGAGTCCAGATAAGCAGTCCAAATCAGCAGCAGAACAAACAGGGAACAGGCAGTCGGGTAATCAAAGCAGGCAGGCAAGAGGTCAGAAACACGGAGACTAAAATACTAGAAAACCTAGAAACTAGAAACAAAGCTAGATCATGCAGTGTGACACGTACAATCCTGAGCACTGAACAAAGGAAACATACAGGTTTAAATAAGGATACTAACAAGCATAATCATCAAACAGGTGCATGACATAAACAGGTGCATGACATAAACAGGTGCATGACATAAAGCATAATGAGTCCAGGGTAACGATATAAAATGAAACCATAAACTAGGAAGGGGCGCCCTCCAGTGGCTCACACGGGCACTCTAGGCGCTGAATGTCACACACTTGAAGCAAATATCCATCCCTTCTTAAAGGGTTACTTCAGGATTTAGCATTAAGCTTTGTATTAGTAGAAAACCTGTAATATTTTCGAATTACCATGCTTTCCACCCTCATATCCCCCTGAGACAAGAGATTTATGTATTTTTTTGTCTGGAAAAAATCCTCCGATGACGCAAAAATCATCATTTTGCGTCATCGGAGGATTTTCTGGCCAGAGGCTAAAGACTCCAGCCAGTAGATGGCGCTGTCCCGCATGTGTTCAGCCCGCCCATAGAGGAGGGATCTCACCCACAGAATGCACACAGTGTCAGCCATAGATATCATATAAAGGCTAGATGTCTCGTCCGCGCTGCTGGCCAATGGAGCTCGACATCCGCACACGGCGGCCATCTTACGACAGGGTGCTCGCTCACTCATAACATGGTGCATGTACATTTAAAGAGCAACTTGCAGGTTAGAAGACCCAACAAGTCAATGTATAGAAAAATAATGTAGGAACTAGATTTTCTTTAAAAAAAAATTATAAATATGCTACAGTGGCTTCTGGAGTCGTTTTTGTGAGAAAATTTTACTTCCGCATCTGAAAATGGGCGTGACGGGCGAGAGTCGTGACGTAGCACGAGGGAGAGCGGTCGATTCAAACAACAGGGAAATATGGATCGCAATGACATTTCGGACGCTGAGGAAATTGTTTACGGACCACAGCCATACAATTATGAGCCTGCTAGGCTGCCAAGAGAGCAGGGACAGGCCAGGATTAATGTTAGACAGAACATATTGGAACTTACAATAACAGAAACTAAGCTTTGATCAGGCGTTTGTCATGCTCATTAATATCCGCCCAGACTAACGTTACGTGATATAACTTAGCAGTTTCTCATGGAGAGACAGAGAGATATTTATTCCTGATACATTTTTTGTTCCATAGGTGCTTGTGTGGGAAATGCGAGGCAATGTTTACAGCTGAGGAAAGTCAGTGTTGCAGGGAGGTGGATGCATACTGGGCCTCAGTGGAAAATGCCAAACTTCCATGGTTGCAGTTAGTGTTACTACAGTAAAGACATGGTGAATGTTGCTGATCTATGGACACTGGATAGTTCGTTCATTCATTGCACAATGTTTATTCCTGGTTTTCACGTCAGCGCTGTTTGATCCGTTAATAACGGAGAAATGTGAATATTTCTCACTAGATCTCGCAGCGATGTTATTACTTCAGTGGCGAATTCTTTATTTACTGGATCTCGCAGTTACAGTGTTGCTTGATCAGGCTCGCGCTGCACTGGTCCAAACTGATAAACGGTCCACACAAACACAATAACGAGTAACTGTTAGCTCAGTTTCGTTCCGCTTACATTGCGTTTGCCAGTTGATGTTGTGCTCGCGCCTACATCCAGCGGGAGAACCCGAAGATGCGTGCACTGAAGGAACCGCACTAGCTCTGAGTCTCACCCGGTTCTTACTTCGGTATCCCATGTTGAACTCCTTCATATCGCCGGGACGATAATCCTCCGATCTGAAGTGAACGCTACACACGACCGCGTTTTCCGAAGCCGACGCGGAAGAGAAATCCCGTCTCTTCACCTGCACAACCCGCACCCAGGCACGAAAGATAGCACCGTTCTTTTTCCTGTTAGGAAACCGGTGGACTCGATGTCCTGACAGGCTGGAGTTTTTGCAAGCTCCACAAACACATAAATTTACCATGACGATGATAAATTGAAATACAAAAACTACTGAAAACACACTGTCTCACGACCGCTCTTACTGAATACCAACCCACTCTGCACTGAGCTGCGGCAGAGCACAGCACACGTCTCCCTCGTGTGACGTAAAATGACGCGATGTTGAAAAAAAAGCGGTTTGTACGAGCAGTCAAAGAAACGCTCACTTTATCTACTAAATTGGTGTCATTATGTCGTTTTAAAACATTTTAAATCCTGCATTATCTTTTCATATGGTATTTTCATACACGGTTATATATTCATTTAGATTTTTTTTTTACCTGCAAGTTGCTCTTTAAATAACCATAACTTGCTAAATTTTCTACCGATTTTCAAACGGTTTGGTTTGTTATAAACGTCAGAGATGTAGCTATTATACTGCATACATATGAATAATTATGTTCAAAATGTTTAAGCATTCAGAATTATAGCCAGGTTAATAACGTTTGTAAGAAACCAAACCGTTTGTAAATCCGTCCAGATTTCAGCGAGATAAGAGGATTTGTGTGCGTGCTGCTCACTCACCTTAATTCACAGAGCCCTGTCCTAAGAAGGCCGCCGGTGATGCCGGAAGTGACTCCGCCTTAAGACATCTAGCCTTTATATGATATCTATGGTGTCAGCCGTCTTTCTTTGGAAGCTAAGCTAGCAGGCTCTTGTTCTGTGGTCTGTGGAGAAAGCTGCTGCTGAATAATAGGAGAAAGCTGAGTAAGTAGGGGTTACGTTAGAAAAATGATCTTCCTTTTCCCGGACTTGTCCGGCGGGCGAGATCGTTCAAAATGTCCGGGATTCGGCTTTTGCGTTCTGCGGTCGCCATTCATTGTTTACATGCACACCTTTAGTTTCAATCTAACTGAATTCATTCCGATAGGTGAATCTGAATGTAGTGTTTACATGAACTCTAAACAAGTGATCGGTTGATGTGCGTTTTACCCTCGCTAAGAAAATTCCCGCTCCTCCGTGAGAGATGTGAGACCCGTCTCAGTAATGACGTCACCGGCCTCGCACCGTTCTCCCGTCAGCCTCGTCCTGCTCGCCACAGTAAACATGATGAATGGCGACTGTAGAACGCAAAAGCCGAATCCCGGACATTTTGGGCGATCTCTAGAGATCCCTGGCAAACTCATCACGTAGGCGAAGTTAGCCTTGTTGTTTTCAACTGCACACTCTTACCGGTAGGCGTGGCCTCCTAAGGCAGCGAAGCAAGTGCATTCTGGGAGTTGTTGTCTTTCATCCACATAAGCCAAAAATACATTTTCTGGCTTTTCTCAGTCTAGAAAGCTCCAAATTCAAAAATTTCTTCACATTTCTTCTACTTAAATTACCTATTTTAAATACACATTCATCTTCCCAGAGGTGAAGTAACCCTTTAAATGTCCGTTGGGCCGTTTAGTGAAACTGACGCAACAGTTTAAATAAATAAAATAATGATTTAAACTATGTTTTACTTCTGATATAAACATTTAGATTAAATATGCCATTCAAATTAATGGAGTTCAGCACTTAAACATGAAATCATTACTGAGAAGTTACAACATTTTTTATATTCAAATTCAGTCAATAGAAATATTTGTTGTGGATGCCATGCGTTTGAACACTTTTCCTGTGGCGTGTTTTAATGTTTTAACTACAGAGATAATTGCTTATCATGATAATACCAGATTGTCTGAGAAAATAGTTTCGTGCAAATAATGCCCAAGGCCGATCTGTTTCCATTAAAAATATAAATCAATTAAAAATACAATTCGGCCAGTGGAAAAGACTGAGAAAAACTTTCTCTTAAATGTATTTTACACTATTTGATTTATGTATTCAAAAACAAGGCAAGGATAGACAACTACTTGATTTTTATTCATTTAATGTGTCTTGTACCGTTAAACTTTATCATGTGGATGAATAATCATATGCAAATGATATGTAGATGAGGATATGCATAGTAAAACTAGGCGTTGTAAGCTCATATATGGTTATTTCGGGGAGGAGACGCATGTGCGCACAATCTTCCGCTGACTGGGATTTATAAAGTGAATTCTGCGCAGGTTCTGGCGTACGCACGGTTTTATAAATCTGATTTTTTTTTTGCGTACGCCATTTTTGGCTTTTGGGCGCACGTACACTTTTAGTATGGTTCCTACGCACAGTTTTATAAATGAGACCCCAGATGACTCCATAATGCCCGGGATGCTGCGGATAAGGTCTGGAGAACGTATGAATGAACCATTACACCTCTGCGTAAATAAGTAAAGTTGTTAAATTACCATGCCATGTAAACCCAGAATACTAATTAGCTGTTAACAATTCCTGCAGTTGATCGGACCAATCAGATACTGATTTCAGCACCAGTGCGTATCACTAGGGTAGGGTTGCCACCCGGACAGTCCGGTTCTCGGCATCTGTGTCCAGGTGCCAATTAACAAACCCGAATGTCCGGTTTTAGGTGAAACGCATACAAAGGCAAAGGCAAAGCATTCATACTGTTAACATGTATTAATTATTATTATTATTATAGACATTTAGCAGACACTAAATGAAAGATTTATGTCCATTAAAAGTAATGTACTGTATAATACACTATATAAGAGCAAACGCGGGTACCGTAGACAGAAAGTATGAATGATTGAGTTTTTCTGTGAGTTTTCAGTGGTGTTACACAGTTATGTACACGATACTGAACTAGCGAAATGTGCAAACATGTAATGGTTTTAATATGTTTATTTTTTTCAATGAACAAAGATTATAAAGAATACATACACACATATATATATATATATACTTTTAAACCAATGTATAATATTGTTTAGCTATTTTCCTCAAAAATGCCAGTGCTGATTACTATTTACTATAATATTTTCCAGAATAATTTCCTTAACTCACCTGTTTTTAAACTAGTTGGTATAGCAGGATAGGCATCATAAAACAAGAAAATGACTTATTTGACACAAGTTTGCTGCCACGTTCATCGGACATTTGCAAAAACTATTTGCAACAACACTGTCATAAATTTCCAAGAGAAAGTTGCCATAGCTGTTTGCCACAAGTCTTCGACACAGCACCTCTTTGCATGTGAAAAAAGTGACCGTGCAGCAAAGTTGGCAGAAAATGTTCAGTACATTTTTGGCAAACATTTAGCACATTTCTCACACGTTTGCCAGAAGCAAGGGCGCTAGGACAACGGAAATGCCAAACACTGCAGTTTTTTTTTAAATCTTACAGCAGCTTCTCAACAAAACTTACATCCAAGTGTGGCAGTTTGCAATTTTATGTTTAAGTCCGACTACGCCACCCGGAAATAGTCCGGGAACCCACAGATTGTTCAGGTACACAAAGCACGCAGATCCGTAGTGGCTGAGTTAGATAGCAGACAACGATGATCGTACAAAACAGTTTTTATTCAAAAAGACACCATTTAATAAATATAACACGATCTTCAATAATAAATCGTAGAATCAGATAAAACAACAATCACATACACACGCACACACGCACACACACACACACCACTTCAGAACCTGGGGGATTTGTCCTGACTATTAGATCAACACAGCAACCACTCGTGCTCTCTCACAACACTCCACTCGCTGTGAACACTGCAGACTGTCAGTCAAACCACCACCACACCCAGAAGACTTCAGGAACCACGGGTACCCCAGATTCTGAAGGGAAAAGACAAGAACAATAAATATAACAATAAACACATACTCTTTCCACATAAAACTCTGTCAATGAAGCATATAGTCACACCCGGCCGTAAAGGCCTATCTTTCTCAGTAACAATACCAGCCAACCAGCTGAAGCTCGTGGACGCACGATAACGGGCGTTAATGGGTCATTCCCATATATGTAAACAAACCCAAAATAAAATCACAACAGTAAATCAATGCAACACAAACGGAAAATCAATTCAACACAAACAAAACAAAAATACAAAAGAAAACTAAACATTCCTGATGATGTACAAATATAAGAGTGACACACATAGACCGTCGTCGCGGTAAGGTTACCCGTTCTCAGTCCGCCGTCGAGAAACACTGTGACAGCCCCAATTTAGATGTATCCTGGCAGGCTGTACGCTCGGCGCGTATTTTGATCAGCTCTGGCGTCCTCCTTGACCGGATGGAGACCGTCACACTGTTGAATTAGAATTCGCATACAAGTTCACAGAAACTGTAGTTCAAATAAGAGACGGAAGGGCGGGCGAACACAGCGACTTGGGAGTGAAACAATCCGTCCGAAGTTGTTCAGCGTCACACATAAATAAGAGTTACAGAGAGTAGTACGAACCGGCAGCGTCTTCAATGCTCCCAGAATCTGCAAAGCCCGCTAAGCCTGCTGCAACACCTCCACGCCTCATACCACTATTAAAACATAACGTTAGGTTTAGGAGATGATCATCTCGTTAGCTTAGGCATAAGAAGAATGCATCACATACCTGCAGTAATTAACTCATGCCACGCAGTGCACTCAAGGCGTGCTAATAAAAGGCTCGCCATGATAAGAGTTCACCCCACGTTCTCCACCACACTGCAAGTTAAGCGAGTCCCAAATTACCCTTTCTGACCCAAACATTCATGCACTTGCCACAAAAGCACTTACCTCCTAAACCTAAACCGGCGCCCCAGAATGACGTCACCTCCCGGACTCAGGATAGCACACTAGTCTAGATGCCTGCCGCATCCCTTTTTATACCCGCAGAACACTATATTTGGGAATTAACCCTATGATGGCTGATTACATCACCACACAAGCAAAGAAAGTGCAAGTGAAATTAAATTTATAGTGGATGTGAGGTGTGGACGCAGCTGGAACACGGAGATTGCTAATCTGAGGTCCGAAAACACACATGCTACACAAACATAATACACCACAGCATAAAACAGACAAGAAATGCATTGTTTAACAGAAACACAAAACACTTGTTTACAAGTGGGAAGGGTGTAAATATGAATGTAACTTCAGTGAAGAACCTGGAGATTCTCTCAGGTTTTTTATTTAATTTCAAGCCCTGCTTGAATTTGTATTTGCGGTTTGTATTTGTTTTTCTACTTGTATATCTTTAATTTTCATTATATTTGAATTGCTTTTTCTGAGTTTTACAAGTACTTTTTTAGCTTTCATTTGTGTATTTGATTTGTATTTTCTTTTCCCTTTTCTAGTTGAGTTTTGTACTTCAAGCCCACTGTACTTTAAATTAAAAAAATAAAGCATGTTGTTAACAAAAAGCATATATAAGTACACCTCCACCCATATTCAACATAACGTTAGGTTTAGGAGATGATCATCTCGTTAGCTTAGGCATAAGAAGAATGCATCACATACCTGCGGTAATTAACTCATGCCACGCAGTGCACTCAAGGCGTGCTAATAAAAGGCTCGCCATGATAAGAGTTCACTCCACGTTCTCCTCCACCACACTGCAAGTTAAGCGAGTCCCAAATTACCCTTTCTGACCCAAACATTCATGCACTTGCCACAAAAGCACTCACCTCCTAAACCTAAACCGGCGCCCCAGAATGACGTCACCTCCCGGACTCAGGATAGCACACTAGTCTAGATGCCTGCCGCATCCCTTTTTATACCCGCAGAACACTATATTTGGGAATTAACCCTATGATGGCTGATTACATCACCACACAAGCAAAGAAAGTGCAAGTGAAATTAAATTTATAGTGGATGTGAGGTGTGGACGCAGCTGGAACACGGAGATTGCCTGTCAGCGTGAACCGCTTTACAAATGAAAAAGATGAAAAAGATGGCGCCGGTGTCTATGGCTTGCCGTCTGTCTCTGCGCACTTTGTTTGTATTTTCGTTATTTTTGTCAATTATTATTGCAAATGTCAACTCTCTACTGGTCTATGACCGCCAAATACTCCTAGACCTTCGACCCTTGATTAAAAACGTGCTGCCATTTGAGCATGATGGCCAAAAAACTTTCTGTCCTCCGTTTCTTACGGGAATACCAGCTCACCTTCGCCGTGTGTCAGCTCCACTTTTGCGCAGAGCGCGCCGGAGACGCCGGGGGAAACGCGGTGGTTGGCTGGTGAAATTGAGGACCAGGCTGGCGTCTTCTACTATGACTTTGCCTGGAATCCGTCCGGAATTTCGTCGCCTCGCGCCGTGGCGTTCTGCGGACCCGATCGACTCCTGTTTGGTTCCAGTGGCTGGCTTGGACGTGGGGCTCCCTGCTTGCCGTGTTCAGGCTCCTCACCTCCGTTGGCACGGGGTGAATCAGCAGAATCTCCGGCCGCTTGCTCGGACTACACTGGCTGCAAAAGCCCCGGATCCAGTTAGGTTTGCCCTGGTGAATGCTAGATCGCTAGCAAACAAAACTTTCATCTTGAAGGACTTCTTTGAGTCGCGTGATCTGGATTTTCTCTGCGTAACGGAAACGTGGATTCCGGTGGGTGAGTCGAGTGCTTTTTGTGAACTTTTACCGTCTGACTGTTTGTACTTTAACTCCCCGAGGACGTCAGGTCGTGGAGGAGGACTGGCAACAGTCTATAAAACAAATTTTAAATGTAAACAGCTCGCACTCGCTGTATCCTTTGCCACCTTTGAGGTGAATTTGTTTGAACTGAGCGGTGCATCTCCAGTGCTGTGCGCACTCGTATATAGGCCACCCAAATACAACAAGGATTTCATCACTGACTTTTCTCATTTTTTGGCTGAGTTTGTGCCAATGTATGACTGCCTCCTTATTGTAGGGGACTTTAACATTCACGTGTGCTGTCCTGAAAAGCCAATGGCAAGCGCTTTTTTAAATGTCATTGAGTGTTTTAATCTTGTACAGTGTGTATCTGGCCCCACGCAGGAACGTGGGCACACTCTTGACCTGGTTTTAACTCATGGCTTAACTGTTTCTAATCTTGAAGTCTGTGATGCTTTTTTCTCTGATCATATGCCTGTTGTATTTGAAATTTCCCTCTCTTGTGTCGTAGTTAAACCGTGCGCTCCTGTGCGCCGTGGTCGGATAGTTAACCCTTCCACTGCTGTTCAGTTTTCCTCTGTTTTTAATCTAAATTATGTCTCTCTCTGTCCTAACACAACTGTTGAAGATCTGTGCGCTGGTTTTAATGCTGCTTGTCAAGCAGCATTAGATACGGTAGCCCCCGTAAAAACCAGGCTGTCCAAACCGAGATCTGATCCTTGGCTGAACGATGTCACCCGCGCTGCCAGACGCGAGTGCAGAAGGGCGGAAAGAAAGTGGAAGAGGGATAAACTCCAAGTGTCATTTCAGATACTTAGAGAGAGTTGGTGTTCTTATCAGAAAATTGTAAAATCTGAAAAGACCAAGCATGTTTCTAACATTATTTCTTCTCATGGTCACAATCCTTGAGTTCTTTTTAATACTCTCAAAACTGTTTTTAATGTCCCACAACTTCAGTGCTTTGAGAACCCTTCAAAAGTGTGTGAGGAGTTTCTTCATTTTTTTATTCACAAGGTGGAGAGCATTAGGGCCCTTATTGGTCCACCTTTGTATGACCCTGGCATTTTTGTAACCTGTTCTGCTGTTTTGAACCAGTTTGAGCCTGTTAGCTTGCCTTTTTTAGAAAAGATTATTGGTCAAATGAAGATCAATGGCTCCCCCAATGATGTGATTCCCCCTCGTCTTTTTAAAGAGGTTTTTCCTACAGTGGCGCCCTGCATACTTGAAATTGTTAATGTCAGTTTAATTACTGGAGTCGTACCTATGAGTTTTAAGCATGCAGTTGTTCAACCCTTGTTAAAGAAACCTGGTCTGGACCGTCTTGAGCTCTCTAATTATCGGCCGATTTCTAAGCTCCCTTTGCTTTCCAAAATTATGGAGAAAGTTGTTTATCTGCAGCTGAGCACATTTTTGAATGACAATTGTATAACTGAAATTTTTCAGTCTGGGTTTAAGTCAGCCCACAGCACTGAGACAGCTCTGCTGAGGGTTTTCAATGACATTCTTCTGGCTTCGGACTCTGGTGATACTGTTGCTCTGCTGCTATTAGACCTTACGGCTGCGTTTGATACAGTTGACCACCAAATTTTATTGTCTCGACTGGAGAACTGTGTGGGCATTAAGGGGTTGGCCTTAGCCTGGATTATGTCCTATTTGGAAGGCAGAAGTTTTTCAGTTCAGGTCAGTGATGCTGTGTCCTCTTTGGCTTCTCTGTCGTGTGGAGTTCCTCAAGGGTCTGTCCTTGGGCCGCTACTTTTTTCAATGTACCTGCTGCCTCTTGGGTCAATCCTCAGAAGTCACAATGTTTCGTTTCATCTTTATGCTGACGATTGCCAAATATATGTGCCGCTAAGTCAGTCAAAAACCCTTTTAGAGTGTCTGAATGAGGTGAAAGCATGGATGGCTATGAATTTTTTGTATTTAAATGAGAACAAAACTGAGATTGTGTTATTTGCTCCTAGTGACTCAGCTGCTGCGGTTCCTGTTGACCTGGGTTGTCTAACCCGAGACATTAGCCCTGTGGTTACAAACCTGGGAGTCAAGTTGGACGGTCGTTTAAAACTGGATGCCCAGATTAGTGCAGTGGTGAAGACCAGCTTCTTCCAGCTGAGGCAACTAGTCAAAGTAAAACCGCTTTTATCTCGACATGATTTTGAAATTTTAATCCATGCTTTTATCACCACTCGTTTAGATTATTGTAATGCACTTTATACTGGTCTTAGCAAATCACTTATGGCACGATTACAATTAGTCCAAAATGCAGCTGCTCGTCTTTTAACTGGAACTCGAAAATTTGACCATATCTCACCCATTCTCCAATCCCTCCACTGGCTCCCTGTGCACTTTCGCACTGATTTTAAAATTCTTTTATTTGTCTTTAAAGGGACTCTGTGTAGGAATTTCTCCCATCTAGTGGTGAAATTGTATTTTGCATTCAAACATATAATGCTCTCTAGCGCCTCACTTTTTCAAATGCGCGTTGCATCTACGGTAGCCCTTATGTACCAAAAAGCTATGACAGGATGTCTTATAATAGCACTTCGAGTTTTTCTTTGGGTGAACAGGTTTGTTATTTAAAACAAACTGAAACAACGAAAAAAATTACTGACTGTGAAAAACATTAACTATTAAATCTGATTTTAAAATCTGGTTTTAACAGAAAATCATTTTATTTGAAAATTGCAGTGATAATTCATTCTCTGTCTTCCAGCGCGTGCGCGCCTTTCTCTCTCTCTCTCTCTTGCTCTGCATCTCGCGCACGCACCTCTCTGTGTCTCTCTCTCTCTCTTGCTCTGCATCTCGCGCACGCACCTCTCTGTGTCTCTCTCTCTCTCTTGCTCTGCATCTCGCGCACGCACCTCTCTGTGTCTCTCTCTCTCTCTTGCTCTGCGTCTCGCGCGCACCTCTCTCTCTCTCTCTCTCTCTCTCTCTCTCTCTCTCTCTCTCTCTCTCTCTGCGTCTCGCGCGCGCACCTCTCAAATTCAAATTCAAATGAGCTTTATTGGCATGACTTGTACAGTATTGCCAAAGCATTGGCCATTACATAAATGGACATTACATACACAAATAATCAATACATTCAATAAATCAATCAGTAAACAAATGTATGAATACATTTATATAAACCTCTCTCTCTCTCTCTCTCTCTCTCTCTCTCACTGCTCTGCTCCTCCACTTCTGCTGGCTTCAGTCACGTGACGCTGGCTCTGAACGAAAACGCGTTGTGGAAACGCGTTGGCCTAGTACTTTTTGTCCCTCTCTGCTATTATAGTTTTTCAAGATGGCGGAACTACATGGAAGCCTCCGTGGACTTACCCGTCCCATGTATATAAAGATAATAAATTCTTTGTTTACGAGGATTAGTCTTATCATTGGCATAGATATTTGTACTCCATTGAGGGCATATTTATGAATAAAAATATTGATTTTAGATAATAAAATACCTAAAAAGCTACACATAGTCCTGTAGCCACATTGGCTATGAATCATGGCTCATTGAATCAGAACACAAACGCACATTCCTTCTTGCTGTCCCACTCTGAACCCCCGAAGGTAAATCAGTTGTGTTGGCTCCAGTTAGTCTGCAACAAATGGACTTTTACGACATAAATTGCACCTTGGAGGATAAAAAGTCAACACATTCCCTTACCTTTGAATAGTTCTGAATTCCAAACCCCCTTTCCCCTCTCTGGACCACAGAGAGATAACGAAACTTAAAACTTTCTACACACACACACACACACACAAACATCCTCCTATAGAAATATAGTTTTAATGTATGTAACTCAGATTTGGGTTTGACCTTCCTGTATGCATGTTTTATTAATTTGTTTGATCATATAATTATGATTTTCTAGAGGTGTGGTTTTGAAATGTATTCTTTAATCAATAGTGTTTTAGTTAGAGAAGGTTCACTAACATTCTCTGGCAATCCCTTCCCCCCTGTGTTGAACTGTGTTTTATTGCCTAATGGAATGTCCAGCAACAGAGATTTTAGGAGAAGAGCAGAGTTAGTGTTAATCTTTAACCCTACTTAAATCCTACATTATTTTATATGTATAACCATTGAAGAAATATGCAAACCTGAATGTAATTTCTCTTTTCCACGATTGTTCTTCTCTGTGATATGTTTTTGTATTCTTGTAAACCTTAAAGGAATAATGTTTCAGAGGTGCACACTGTTGCGAATTCATAGGTATATGTCATGTGGTCTTTTTAAAGTCCAATTTTCATTCCCACTTGTAAATGCACATCACATTTTAGGTTAGTCTTATTCCCAGTTTGTTAATCGAACTTTTAATACTTATCTTACAGAGTAAGAAGGTACTTCTAGGCCGTAGCTTTTAAACATACCAAATTTGGTCTTGAATTAAACCTCCATATACCCGTAGGAAAGATATGGATACCAAATTATGATAAAATGCATTTTACTGCAGTTATAATTGTTTAATGTAGAAATGGCATGATCCTAAGACTGCCATAAAACATGCAAATCAAACTCATAGTGAGACAAAGAACTTTTCTCCCGCCTGGAATTTCGCGTTCCAATTGGCTCAAGCCCAGGGAGGAGTGAAATTCCTGTGCCCTAGAAAAGCGGTTACACTCCGCGTTCCGCTGAGTTCTGTTCTGTATTTCCTTTCGTCTTGTTTTGTTCCTGCATTTTCACGAACCCGCCTCGTCAGCGAGAAGACCTTATGGCTCCCTTTGGGAGCGTTTTCAATTTTCTTTAAGTCTTTTCTTTATTTTCGTCTTCGGACTCCACGAAGCAAACGCAGCAGACAACTTCAACTCAAAGAGAAAGACTCTTTCGAAAACCCCGCTACCGCGCTCACCAGAAGACACGAGAGCGCGAGCCCTGCTTTCTTAAAGAAACACACGCACGCTGGTCTTAGGACACACGCATGAACTCTGCGTTCTTCAGCAACAAAGAGAACCATTTTGCAAGATAAGTTTATTGAACTTTTAATGTGATTTGATTCCTTGCTGTCTCTCAAAAGGTTGCCTGTGATTTTGCCATGCAGAGATCATCTCGGTGATCTCTCTCATCCTGAACTTTAGTTTCACTTTCTCCCTTTCATCCTCTCCCTCTCTCATCTGTTATCCGTTTGGTCTTGTAATGTTTTCATCCGTATGTTTCTGTTGTAAATATGTATTTACTCTGTGTATACTCGTAGAATCAATGTAGTATTAGTCTAATTATTAAATTCCATATGTCCTTGACTGACTCTGTTTTAATTGCCCATGTTACTTAGTCCCTGAAATGTTCGATCTTAGCTATATGCTTTATCTTGGTACGATTTAAGTAAGCTAATTTTACAAACATAGAAAGTTGTCTTTTCAAGGCCTGGAAAAGATACTCTTTCTCGTGTTTGTAAGAAGGATAATTTTCCTTGAGAATTAAGTTAATCTTACGTTCAAAACAGATTGTTTGATAACTAAATTAATTCCATTAAAGTTATCCCATTACTTCGAGCTGAAATAAGACTATTTGATGTATTAATGACGAACCATAACCCGTTATGGTAATCATTCATATATCAATCTAGTTCAGCCGCGATAAATTAATTTAACTGTAACATACAAAATATTAATCATATTCATGATTAATTATTAAAATTCCCTATAGATCATTTGAGCTAATATTAATATTAATGTACAACCCATTGTTGCTACAGTCCCTTTAAATGTCTACATGGCCTGGCCCCCCAGTACCTGTCTGATCTGCTCGTGCCCTACACCCCCTTTCGTTCGCTCCGGTCAGCTGACCAGGCACTGCTGGTTGTCCCCAAGACCAAACGAAAATTAAGAGGTGACCGAGCGTTTGCCGTGGCAGCTCCGAGACTCTGGAATGAGCTGCCTTTGCACATCAGACTGACTGAGTCTCTTCCTGTTTTTAAATCCCGTCTTAAAACTCATTTATTTTCTTTGGCTTTTAACTCAGTTTGATTGTTGACTTTCAGTTTTGTATTACTGTTGCATTTATTTTTATTGTTATTTATTGTTTTATCTTTATTGTTATTGTGTCTTTGTTGTATGTTATTGTTTATTTATTGACTGTGTTCAGCACTTTGGTCAACAGTGTTGTTTTTAAGGTGCTTTATAAATAAAGGTGGATTGGATTGGATTGGATATTCGTAAATGAACACAGCTCACCTGGTTCTCTGTTGGATGTGTGTCGGTTGTCGTCTCGGCGTCAGGCTGGCTGTGGGTCAGGCTCAGGTGATCCACTGCTCTTACATACAGTGTGCTGTGCTGGAGCAGGTCCAGGTTCACTCTCCTTTCCTGGAGTCTGAGTCACGGCCTCCTCCTCCTCCTGCTGGCACAATCCCACATTTCCTGCTTCCTCTTTCTGCAGTAATCAGAAATCTGTGATGGAGAATGCAGATTGGGCAATTTTCATGCAAATAAATGCTGTGGAGCAAATTGTACGGTTACATATGTAACCTTCGTTTACGTGCACAGAGAACACAGTACTCGATAAACTTACATCATGGAATCTATGGCTGTCATGTGACATAGTGTTAAAATTACACAGTGTGCCATGGCTTGTGCCTTGTGTTTGCCTTGTTTAATACTTTGTTTTACTGCTCTTACCCAAATTGTTTTTCAATTCAACTACAAATCTACGAATTTAAAGTATTGTGCAGGCGCTACAAAAGTGCTCAAACAAAAAAAAGACTGGTGCTTCGTTCAGGAATCCAAATACAGTAAACAGAAACTAATCAAGCAGAAAAACCACCAACATGAAGATAGCAACCCCTTTGAATATCAAGTACAAGTCCCACATAAACTTCATCTTTATTATTAAAATAGTGACAAGAAGTTTCTGAAAAGCAAATCACATACAGCATCTTTCCAGTTTCAACTTTGCAGCAAAAATAAAAATAGTGAAGGGACTTCCTCTATGATTATGTAAGTAAAAATCAACCTTTTTTTCTAATTGCTGTATTGCTGTTTAATGTGTATAATGGTTTCAGTAGAGGTTATAGTAGGCTACCACTGTATTCGAAATGTAAATGCTGCTACGCAGACTACAGTGACCCTTTCTGCGTTTTACTAATTTGAAGATAAAACTCTGTTTTGTATGCAATGAAGTTGGATGTAGCAACTGAATGGAACAGTGGAACGTATTTTGACATGTTTTAGTTGGTTCGCTTGAAAGCATAAACGGTCTCAATATGATGCAGTTTTGTTTGAATTAATTTTCTTCATTTCAAATCAAAGTGAAACGTTAATCCGGGAAATGCCGTCTTTCTTTGTTTCTCTCTGTTTCTCCCTCTCTCTGTGTGGGAGGAGCCTGTGGGAAGCTTGAGGAAGACGTAGGGTAGGAGCGGTTGTTTGGAATATTTGTTTTGCTTTTGTGCTTATTTTTTATTTTAAAATAAATAGTTTGGTTATTTAATTTAATTGTTGATTCTGTTTTGGTGTTTTGTTTGTGCGTGTGTGTTTTGTGTGCGGGGGTTTGTGCTGACGGCTGGTCAGTAGAATCCTAGTGATGAGTTCTCATTCCGGTGGAGTGAGGGGTCTGACCCGCCGCAGTGCTGTCGCTGTGTCCCGGACAGTGCGGTGTCAGTGAAGGATTGTTTGCTTGCGGTGTGCAGAGAATCGTGAGGGTCTGGAACCAGCTCCCCAGTAATGTTGTGGAAGCTGCCACCCTGGGATCCTTCAAGAAGCTGCTTGATGAGATTCTGGGATCAATAAGCTACTAACAACCAAACGAGCAAGATGGGCTGAATGGCCTCCTCTCGTTTGTAAACTTTCTTATGTTCTTATGTTCTTACGGTAGTTGGGGATGACAGGATTAGTTCAGGGTCTCGAATGAATAAAGGGCTGGTGATTTTTTTTAAAGAGACGCAGTATGCAGATAAACTGGTGAAGGAGGGTTTCGTAGTGCAGGGGAATTTAGTACAAGTAGCTCCCCTTGCTACACCTTTTACAAAGGTGATTTTATCAAATGTACCCCCGTTTTAAAAAAATGAATTGCTGGAGAGAGAGCTGAGTAGGTACAGTAGGGGAAACTCACCCCCCCCCGATAAAGTCCATTCCGCTGGGGTGTAAAGACCTTCAGCTAAAACATGTCATGTCTATTAGGAGACAAACTTTTATTTTACTTAATTAATGATCCTAACAGTGAAATAAATGTCGCCCGGACCTTTACAGTAGAAGGAAGCAGTTGCGTGCTGTTTGCAAGCACTGACACCATGCGCTGTTTCAAGTGCAGGGTCCAGGGACATCAAATGAGAAACTTCCCGATCAGAGAGGCTGAGGCAGGGCAGGCAGAACAGGAGGAGGCTGTCGGGGTTCAGGGAGCACAGGAGGAAGAGCCGCTGCAGGATGCGGGAAAAAAACAAGCCTAGTGCTCAATCAGAAGAAAACTCCAGTGAAGAAAACGGTGACGATATTGATTTCACTGAAGCTAAAAATAAAAGGAAAATAAAGAAAAATGAAAAAAAAGATGGCAAGAAAAAGCAGCTGGAGCGGAGCTCAGAGGCGGTACCTAAAGATCACAGGCTAGTTATGCCCGCCCGCCCGCCCGCCCTGAAGGAGCAGGCGGTACGGTGATCGAGCCTGCTGGAGGACCTGGGTCCGAGATTTGGGCCGGCGGCGCTGCGGTGGAGAAGTCACAAAGCCACATTGCATGAAATTGACCAGCCAAGGAGGTACAGACGAAAAAAATTGTGGTAATAGTCAGAAGAATGATCATCATGGCAGAGGAAACAGGCGTCACAAGGAGAAGTTAAGGTGGTACTGATCAGCTCCCAAACCTCATCATGGTGGAACCATCTCACATCCAGAGGCACTGAAGCCTCCAGGATAGACTGGTGGACGGTCTCAGGATGTGCTGTCACTGTGTGCCCTCATCATCGTCTGAGTAATGGCTGGTGTTTGCACCACACACTCAAACTTCATGAGCTTGCACTGTTGAGAGTACACGCTACAATTCATGTAGTCAGTTATGAAGAAACTATTTTACCGCCATGAAGAGAATACATTTGATCTCTTTTAATCTAAATGGTTGTAGACAGAGTTTTAAAAGAGCGCAAGTTTTAGAATGTTTAGATCAGAAGAGGGTGGGGTGGCTCTTTTGCAGGAGACGCACTCTGATGTCAGTAATGACCCAGACTGGAGAGCTGATTGGAAGGGGAAGTGTGTTCTGAGCCATGGTTCCAATAATAGTGCAGGGGTAGCTGTGCTTTTGGAAGTTGACATTTTAAAGACAGAAGAGATAATAAAAGGGCGGATTTTAAAAGTAACAGCAAAAATAGAGGATTTTAGCTATATTTTTAAAAATATTTTAAATATGCTCCAAATATTGGGAGTGAAAGGATTTTAGTTTTAGAGATTTTAAAGCACTCTTTTAACTGTAAATGATGAAAATATGTTAATAATGGGCGGTGATTTTAATTGTACTGTGGATTTTAACAAAGATCGTAAAAGTGCAGAACCCCACCCTCCCTCCACGAGAGAGTTGGCTGCAATTTTGGAATCCACTGACTTGGTTGACACCTGGAGGTGTATGCATCCCACCCAGGGCCGTTTCTAGCCTTTTTGGCACCCTAGGCAAGATTCCTATTGAGCCCCCCCCCCCCCCCCCCCCCCCCCCCCCCATTGTAATTTGGCATTAACAGTTTTACTCACTTAAAAGGACTTTGTAGCACTATGCTGGAGTAAAGTTAATAAATGATCGTTCTCTCCCATAGGATTTTGTGAAACTATGTTGGGTGGACCTCAGTCCCTCTAGGGTTTCGGGGGCATGCTCCCCTGCAAGAAAATTTTGTACATTTTAAGGTTAAATTAATGCATCAATCTGGTGCACTTTGAGAGCTAAAAATTAAGAGCTTCAACCCATGAACTGTGCACACTGAACAAAGAAAAACCATTGTACCTGTACTTGTACCTGGACACTAAAGAGGGCTCAAACATCTTATTAGTTACGATATAGAGTCTCAGTCTACATTACATTATCACTGGTGTTTATGATTTATATAAGTATTCCTATGACGTAAAATCCATATAGCCAGTAATATGTACTGTATAAATTAAAATGAATATTTCAAAAGTATATTTTACATTACACTATAGTATAGGAAAATTACAATACTTTTGTCCTAATTTCTTCACTTGCAAGAAATAAACCCTTGAGCTTTTATTTTGGAGAAAACACCAGATCACCATGCTGATCGCATGAGCAAAGTGCGCACTTCTTTTTAAATCATGCAGCACAAACAGAATGCCTATATAGGCTACTTAATTAAAGTCTTGTGCTATTTGGCACAAAGCCATATAACGAGTTCGATTTTAATTCGTTGACAAAATATAACGCTAGAGACCTTTATGTTAGGCTATAAATTTTACATCTCATGTGTTGGGAAAAGGGAGAAGAGCGAGTTCGGCAAAAGGCGGATTCGAACTCGAGTCGAACGCATCAAAAGCTACTTTCAAGCATCTCACGTCTTACGACCTATGCCACTGTAGATATTTAGTGGTGGGTGTCTTTTTGCCAAAAAGACAGGCACTTAGTGCAAATATACGAAATATGCAAAATCACTGGTGTCTGTTTTCCATGAAATCAAACAACAGGGGAAAGCAAGGTTTTTAAATCAACAATATTATAGTAAAACACAAAATTGCTTATTTTTTTTTCTTATTTTTTATTAAACAGTGTTTTTTTATGAACAAATTGTGTCTCTTTCTTTAAATAAATTGAACTTTTTTAAGCTGCAGTCTGTAACTTTTGGTGTTCTAGCAGTTAATAAACAAAACTACATGTGTCTTGCAGAAGAACATTGTAGCCGGAGCTACATCTCTCTGTTTACGTCTATGACGAGTCACTCGGGTACTTGCCTGAGGTAAACGTAATGATTCGTGAGATTTTTTTTCTCAAGCTGTTTTAATGATGCCTTTCTGCATTTAAAACACTTGAGAGGTTACAAAGTAAACATATTTATTCTATGCATAGATCGTCTGTTCTAATTCTAGTCAGTAAACAGTGTGCATTACCTCGCACCCCCTTCTGGATTGTAGTGTGGATTATAGTGTGACAGATTTAAGGAGTCTGCCAGAAACTTGTTTAAAATTTAAAAAAATATATATTAAGTCATTTTTAGAATAATAAGCAACAAACTGAAACAACTAAATAATCTTTATTCACATGCATAATAACAACAAAAAAAGTTTTTATCTACAGTACATCCACAGTCTCTGTTATTATTGACTTCCAAATACCTTTTGGTTGTTCCCAAAGACTTGCCTTTGTTGAAACTTGTGTGTAATCTGTCTTTGAATCTTCTAAATCCCAAATTTGTTAAATAGGATTCAAGTCTGGACTTTGACTTAGCCAACTGTGAATAAAGAGCTTACACATACTGGTGAATTAACCATTAGAGAAACATAAAAATAATCACCAGTACTGTTAGTTTAGGGCAGCCGTGGCACAAACCTTACATTGGATGGTGGTGTAATAAATTTGTTGAGCACTGCATATATATATATATATATATATATTAGGGCTGGGAATCGATTAAAATGAACTAATTAATTGCACAATTTGCTGTAATTAATTGCAATTAATTGCATTTCCCCCAAGCTTGTAATCATCCAAATTTAAACTTAGAATCACCTAATTAAATTAAACAGCACAGGAAAAAAAAAAAGGAACAGAAAATAGCCCTATATTAAAATAATATTAAACATCAATATATCAATATATTATTATTTTTCAATAATCAATCAACATAATCAATTTAACAGATTGTTTTATTTTTTTTTATTTTTACTAATTATCAAAATAAAATATAGTCCAACAAAGCTATTATTACCAGAGCATGTGATCAGAGCAGGTCATTTTAGCATTGTTGCCCAGCATGACTATACCAGCTCAGCAAACAGAAGTCTACTACTGAGAAATTTCATGTTATTTTAGGGACTTTGCTTTTCCAGTGCGTGATCAGTTCATGATTGGAGCGTTTGGGCCGTTAACGACAGAGCAGAACGCGCAGCGCAAACACGGAGCAGAACATTGAGCAGCGCCGACACACACACACACACAGAACGGAGAGTGTGGGGCGGAAAAGACCGGCTCCTGAAACCTGATCGCAGAGCACGGATGGGCAGCATATATGCGGCTTATATTTTCGGCCTTTTTTCTCTTTCGGCCAAAAACCGAAAATGCCATTCGGCGGCCGAAAATTCGGTGCATCCAGCTTCAAACCAACTAGTTGGTATTTGAATTCAGCTCTGCTAATTGTACACAGCATCTTTGTTTAGTCAAACGCACCATCAGGCAACTTTTTAAATGCAAATATTCCTCCTAAAATGAGGCAAAAAAAAAGTGCTGCTCTAATTGCGTTTTTTTTTTTTATACCGCGTTAAACATCTCAAATTAATCACAAAGATTAACGCGTTAATTCCCCCAGTCCTAATATATATATATATATATATATTAGTATTAGTATTAGTAATATATTACTCAAATTTACATCTTATTGTTTACATATAATAAACACAATTTTGTTGTTTATACTTTCAGGGGGTTGGGGAAGTCGGAAGCTCACCCTAGTGGGTACACAGACAGGCTTATTAAAACGACAGAAATAGGGGAGAATTCTATTCTGTACATTGCTCCACTTCAAGAGGAACTGGACACTGCTCCCTTGCCACCTCCATCAGACGCATTTCGCAATATGCCTAAGGCATTATGTAAAAAGTGCAACATATTGTTCCCCCTTCAGGTCCTTACAAATCACATCAGGACTTGTTCTGATGTTGCTTTGGTCGAAGATGAAAACGAAAGTCAGGATGAGGCTGGATGTGGGCAGGATGTGGAAAGTGTGAAAAAGAACAATGAACAGGTAATTTCTCTCTGTACAATGCATGTCTTGCTAAATATATTTGGTCCCAATGCGATCAAAAAACTGAAGGGAAAAAAGTGCATTTTTTTATAGTTATGATTTTTTTTGTGGTTGGTCATCTATATTATAGGGTTGCTGTCCTATGCCTCTTGACATCTTGGAATTTCATGCCAGTGAATGTGGCGAAAGGTGTGCAAGTTGGAAAACATTAGTTTTGTGATAAACATAATATGATTTATAAAAGTACACTTTACCTCACACTAGAAACAGGATTTTAATTGTTTTCTCCCCTTTCCTATATTGTAGACCAATGGATGATGAAATAAACACAGCGGAGTTGTCATGTATGGATAACGAAGTGAATGACACTGCTGAGTTTTCATACATGGATAATGGTCATTAAATTGTTTCTCCTTTGGCTTTTTTTGCAGTGCTAAACAGAATAACATGAATGTTTGCTTAAATCATTCTATTGCTGACATTCTAACGAAGTCTTTATTTTGTAGTCCATCTTGAATTTGTGGCAAACAAGTAAAGATGAAAAAAATATTACACTTCTGTTGATGTGCAATATATATATGAAGAGTTCAGATGCAAAAGCCTCTAAATGCCATCTGAAATTTTCTTATAGAATGATCATTTTTATCAAGCTTGTATATTTAAGTTCAGTAATTTCACTTAAATGACAATTAATAGGTAATTTTCATTGCCATTTAAGTGAAATTATTGAATTTAAATATACGAGCTTGATAAAAATGATCATTCTATAAGAAAATTTCAGATGGCATTTAGAGGCTTTTGCATCTGAACTCTTCATATAAATATAATAGTATTATTATTATTATTATTATTATATATATATATTGGAAGACCCATCCGGATCCAAAAATGGCTGCAACCTTGTACAAAAAGGAAATTCTCCAACTGCACGAGACAGGGAAAGCTCTTTTTATGTGTATGGACTTGAGATCATGTAATGAAGAACAGGAGAGGCAACTGATCAACTTCTACAAGCAAAGAAATGTGGAGTGGGCATGTCCTGTAAAATGTACAGCTGTAGAAGATGAAACTATTTATGCAATTAATTATGCAGCTGATATAGTGTATTCATGTTGTCAGCTTTAAATACTGTATGTTCATCTTTTTTAGGAGATGCTGCAGTTGGCGATGGAGTCACCAGGCACTTTTTTTCAACAGTTCTTGATAAACTGAAGTATGGCTTCAGTTTGACCTTGGGTATGCAGTTTATTGGTTGCACTGCAAAATGTACATTTTTAAGAATTATTTTGATGGGATTTACCTAATGCTGATATGTAATTAAATCAACAGGAAACACAGGAGTTACTTGCCTCTTTGAGGGAGAGCCAGACCACTTGGTTCCCTCATCGTCACAATTCCTCATTGAAAGCGATCTCTTCCTAGTAGCAGGGGGAATGCTAGGCCATCCCTTTCTGCACAGTGGCCCGCGTCTGCAGGGCTCCGATCAGCTTTTGTTCATGTTCTGCTGCAAGGTTCACAAGATACAACCACTTTGCAATTGGTGAGAGACCATTAACTTGGTAAGTGTGTGTGTTTATATATATATATATTGAGTGCTGGATTGGGAGTTTGCTTGGGTGCATGAGTGCAACTGCCCAAGGATTGTATTCAAAGACTCCCGGGCTGCAACCAGAAGGACAAATACTTCCTTTCATCAATTCCTACCATTTGCAGATAAGACTGTTCATTCTAAAGACTGCTCACTTTATCAACCCCATTATTCGTCAACATCTTTATGGGATGTTTCTCACTCATCCACTCACAGCATTACTTTTTGTGTGATTTATTTAATGTTTGAGTTTGTTTGTTTGGTGTTTATGGTAAATTGTTTTATGTAAAAATTCAGTATTTGCTGAGAAAAGATTTTCTTTGTTGTCTTTTGTTGATTCATGCATACCCTGGACACAGTATCCGGTAGGGTAGAGGGCAAGAGTGATTCCCCCCTCATTCTTCTGTAGCAGGCCTGGCTTGAAATAGCGGGGACAGTTATAGAGTATGTACAGTATGTTGTGTTCTTTTTGGTTGTGTGTGTATGTGTGTGTGTGTGTGTGTGTGTGTGTGTATGTATGTATGTTGTGTACTACTGCAGCTTTGAGTCCAAGACAAATTTCCTGAAAAAGGACAATATAGTATACTTACTAACTAACTAACTAACTAACTAACTAACTAACTAACTAACAGTGTTATGATGCCACTGAATTTGGCTGCAGAAAAAAAAAAGCCCTTAAATAACATCCCTTTTTCATGGAATTCATATAAGATAGTTTACTGAATACCTAGTCCTAAGTAAACTATCTTATGAATGAATTCCTTTGAAGTTGGATGAAGCATATTCTTTGAATTACTCCCCATTACTTAAAAAGGTAACGAGAGACCTGGAAAGATGGAACTCACTACCATTATTGTTAATTGGCAGAATAAATTGCATAAAAATGAATGTTCTTCCTAAATTTTATTTATTTTTAAACTCGCGCTAAATCGGCCCAATAGAGGCATCCGACCAGCGCGGAAGGTCTTTACGTGTTACTGTCCTTTTCTCGAGGCAAAGTATTTTTTGATTAAATGCAATACATTTGAATATGTATTCTCTCGTTATTTCATCTGACTCCATAAATGAAAGGTTTTAATAATATCTGTGCCTCACTAAAAGTGAGTTAGAATAATCACATGTAACAATTTAATATTTCAGATATCAGAGATCAATTCCACAATCAATTCAAATATCTATATATATTAGCCAGCAGGGCCCTTTAGTCTCATAGACCAGGCCTCAACCAGTATTTTCAGTCTTACAGATTTATTTCAAACTCTTCCAGTTTCTATCCCAATAAAGTTTTTTAATACTCTTAAAAGCTTGATAAGCATTTAAAAAGCATTTTTTTTAAAAAAAGAAGCAATTTTTAAATTACATATGGCATTTAAAAAAGGTGGATTACAACTCCCAGATTTTTTTGCTTTATTTCTGGCAGCCCAAATGAGAGCGGTATGGTCTTGGCAGATGAACAGCACATCTCTGCCTGCATGGATGCACATTGGAGAATATCATGCAGGAGAAATACCTCTAGACAAGGCTATATTCATTCCCCTGACTTGTGTCAAGGAGGTGGTTAATAACCCGTTTATTAGACACACTTGTAAATTGGGGTTTGAGATAAAAAAAATGTAAATGGCTATTACCAGTTTACAACAATACTCCATTTCATCCTCTTCTAGACTTAAATGGGAAAAAGATGTAGAATGTACTTTTGAACAAGATACCTGAGAATTCATCTGTAAAAATGCTTTAACATTTTCATATAACAGTAGACATAGATTAATACAGTTTAATATTATACACAGGGTATATTATACACCGGAAAGATTACACAAGATAAGAGAGAGTCATATTCAGAATGTTGTCCTAGATGTAAAACAGAGGTTGGTACATTATTGCATATGTTTTGGACTTGTTCGAACTTGAAAACTCTTGGAGAAATATAATGCAAACTATTGACAAGATTATTAAGGTTAAGCTTTCATATGATCTGAGATTTATGTTACTGGGGGATGAATCGGTCCTCCAACTTGATCAAAGGATGAATTTATGTTTTGTTAAGATTGCTCTTATTGCAGCAAAGAAATGTATAGCTATACAATGGAAATCAGAAGAACCAGTATCCATGCGCTGTTTGACAGGAGTTTAGTGTGTGTGACCTTCGGGTGTATCTGCTCAGAAAAGCGCATGTTAGAACAGCGCATCAGCGCGCAAATGTAATGTTTAACCGGCAAAAGCACATGTGAATTGCAGTGTCCCGTGAGTGTAACTCTACCTCTGTGTTAGCATGTGATGTGATTGTACATCGAACATATTTTAAAAATTCCTGCATGCAATTACAGCTGTAATTAATTTATGTAATTATATTTGTAATTACACAGTTGACCCTTTCCTTACACCTTAACTCACCCTTAAACCTACCCAATCCACCACACCTGTCCCTAACCTTACCCGTATCACACCTCAATAGCAGCAAAAGTGTTTTACAGTACAACATGAACACAATAAGTACATTGCACTTATTTTTTGATGTAAGTACATAGTACTTAAAGCCACTTAATATATAATATAAAGTGGGACCAAATATACTTATATTTACTTATTATACTTATATTTTAAAGTGTGCTAAAGTAGAATTGTGAAAATAGGTAAAAGCATGAGGCCAATATACTTTTAATATATTTAAAGGGACACTGCGGAGAATTTGTGTTTTTGTCAAACAGCGACCCCTAGAGTCGCTGTGGAATACTTGCACTGTCGTAAATACCCCTCCAGCTGGCAAACTAGTTCGTGAGGCAAGCCAGGCAATAAAACATAACGCAAAAAACACGTAAGAGAACGAGTGTTTGTTAGCAAGTCTGTCAACAGCTCTGATAATCGAAAGCTAGCTAGACATATGTGGAAATTATTGGACTGGTCTAATTATCAGCAATGGATGAATGAACAGCATGTAAAAAAATGACATACTACAAGCAAGCGCAACAACATACAACATAGAACGCAAACAAGTTTACAAATAAGAGATTTATTTACTGGCCACTTCATGCGTTTTCTCAGATCGGATAGCTCTGATTTATCAAAACTATTCCATCTACACCTGGCCACTTAATGCGTTTTCTCAGATCGGATAGCTGTCTGTTTTATCACAACAATTCCATTTACACCTGGTCACATAAATGTGTTTTTGCAAAACGGATTTAAATCCGATCTCAAATTCCCGCGCTATATGCAGATTTAATGGAGTGCACGTCACGAAAGCAACAGATATGAGCTGCATTTTATTGATCATCAGCTAAAATTTCAAAATCAAAGACCGCAATAAGAGAGAGCAGTAACAGCCCTGGAAGATCATTTCGTTTCTTTACTTTTAATGATGATGATGATTGTGTGTTAAGCATCTGCGACTTACTTTCACTTTGATTTGCGATAGTTTGCACGTTGGCTTGATGAATAGATGCTCATCTGCGGTGATCCAGTAGCGTCGTCATATCTGGATATAACATATAGCCTATAACACGCTCTCACACGGTTTTTGTATTATTTATTTTTTAGCATTTTTGTGAGGAGTACAATTTACATATGTGGTTTCAACAACCAGATGCACACTTGTCCAGTTTCGTCTGGAATGTGTCTCAGACCACCTCCTGAAGTGGTTTGAGCGATCGGATTTAAATCCGTCTCGAATGCGTTTCGGAGGGCATTTACACCTGGTCTTTTCACGATCAGATAGCTATCCCATCTGAGAAAACGCATGAAGTGGCCAGGTCTAAACACAACAGCCCCCATGACAAAAACATACGCACGAAAGCCGAAAACAAACGCTGGTTGGCATCTCACGTCCATAGACAGTATATAAACGCTCACGTCCGAATTTGAGGAAGTGGTGGGGGAAGTGACGTATGCCGTAAAGCAGTCGAATTTTGTAGTTCTTTTTGTGCTCTGGTTACTACCCGAACCCCGAAGTTACATAGTGCCAGTAAAAGCGATACAGACCCCGTCAGGCTATGGCAGACGTGTCATTCAACCTATTGTAAGTCGATGTACCATCACAAGGGTCTTGGAAATATATTATGAAGGTTGAAAAGTTACACGGTGTGGCTTTAAAGATGGTACAATTTTTTGTAAGTATATTTGCAATGTACTATTGAAAAAGGAATATATTTTAAATTTAATTATTTTTTTCACCAGTGACATGCTGCCACCTACAGGCAGGGTCCCGGTAGTTGCCATTCTGTAAGTCTCTTACAAAGCCTTATCTCACAATAACAAGACAATCTCTGTCTGCAAGTTAGTGTCACAATGTGTAGTAGACAGTGGCGTTGTGCAAATCCACGGGTGGAAACGCATATATTCTGTGTGGCGTTGATGTGTTTTATGAATTCATTCTTTATGTACTATCTCCTCTTCAGAACTGAGCAAACTAGACTGACAACTATAAAGAACTTCAAAAGGGAAGAAGAAAACAGGAAACAAACTGAATACAGGAAGATTTAAGGAGTGTTACAGGAATGTATAAACAACAGTTTTATGATCAGCCTGTCAAAGCAACAATCAAGTTAAACCAGTTTAGAAAAGTGCTAAAACTTACACACAGGCAAACCGGTTTAATAAGGAGCCATTATAGACAGGCATCATAAATAATAACAAACACCATTACAATGAGTCTTTATTGAGAAAATTTAATTTCTCAGTTTATTTACTGATAAAATCACTTTCATGTTGCTGATGACATGCTTTTTATAAATCCAATGATTTAAAACAGAATATATAACCTATTATTTGAAAATGTCACAGTGGTTTTCTCCCAGTACACAGAACACTGGTGTTGTACTGTCATCTGGTTTTGACCACAACTATAAACTGGCCTTCATGAGCTCTTCCTGCTGCTGTGTCTATAACTCCTACATACTAATATTTAAACTAATAATTTAAATATTTATTAGTAAAAAGTTACAATGCACTTATTGTGTACATACATGTTTTTACATTATACTTATATTTATAAAATACTTGCATAGACTGTAATTGGATTGTGTAATTAAGATGTAATTACAGAAATGAATTCCATGTCGAGCTCTTAAGCCTCTCTTAAACCCAAACCTGTCCTAACCGTACCCGTACCCCTCCACAATAGCAGCACAAACGCTTCGCAACACTACAGGGACACAATAACTGCATTGCACTCATTTATTAATGCAAGTAAATAGTAGTTAATTACACCTAATATAAAGTGTGACCCCACTTCCTAAAAACAATTGCAGCTTTTTATTGGTTTTACACAAAACTATATGCACCATTTCCCCAAACACAGCAAACAATACTCTATCATTGTTCATTTTCTCAGTCGGACATGAAATCTTAATTACCAGCAAACTGGCTCCAGCTAGATCAGTAATGCACAGAACATGCAATGTACTAAACTGCATTTTACACGGCTATAAAAATGAGCTATAAAAGGAGATGTGAATTCCCAGAGCAAACTAACTTTAGTGGGAAGTGGAGAAAGAACAAGAGGTGGTGAAAGAGAAGGAGTGAGAGATGTAGAAAGAGGAGAGATGGGTCGAGTGGAGGAAGCAGCAGGAGAAACCACAAGAAGACATGACATGAGTGACATCATTACTGTCAATAGTGCTGAAATATTAACCAGAAACATGAATCAGGTGCGACGCTCTAATTCTGTTTTCATCATCATGTTTATTATGAAACAAGAGTTAGACTGTGGGATAGTTGAAGATGATGAGGCTCCTTTCAGTCATGAGGACCTGCGGTTTGTGGGATTAATATTCATGTTACTGAGCTTGATTATTCAGTATTTCATTATTGGTAAAGATAATGTTTGATCACACAGAGGCCATGTCCACACTAATACGTTTTCATTTGAAAACGCATCTTTTTCTCTCCGTTTTGGCCTTCCGTCAACACTGAGACGGCGTTTTTATTAATGAAAACGAAGCTTTTTGAAAACGCACTCCAAAGCGTATACATTTGAAAACGCCGTTTTCGCGTTGTAGTGTGGACTGTAGTGTGGACTGTAGTGTGGACTGTAGTGTGGACTGTGAAACCAGAGGGATTTAAAAACGATGACGTAAATTTAGTCATGTGATGCATATTGTACCAATAGATATTCATGTTTATACCAGTATTGTGCCTTTTATGTGCTATTCACTTTCACACTGTTGCTAAAAATATTCTACATTGCACTCTTCATATCACAGTCCTGCAAAGATGACAGAATTTACTCACATTTGCTGTCCTGCGGTAATACATGAGAGCAGTCGTGTTTTAGACCGAACATATGGTGTCTGCGTGCGACCTGGACACATCAGTGAATGGTGAGATGTTTTACTAAATAAAATTATCCTGTCAGAAGAATTGCGTGATAACTTCATTATTTATTTTTCCATCTGAATCATATCAGTGATCTTTTGTGGGGTTTTACACATGCGCAGTAAAGGTGAATTTAGCGTTTTCAGGCGTTTTTCAAAAGTTTCTCATCCACACTGAAACGTCCGAAAACGCTTGAAAACGGAGAGCGTTTATAAACGAAAACGCCGTTTTCAAATGTATCCGGATTAATGTAGACGTAGCCAGAAATGTTGTTATGCAATTAACTGAGTGAAATGTCAAACTTACCATCATTAACGTGGTACTATGATCTTCTCTATCAAAATAAAAAGAGTAATTAGTTGAAAAATAAAATGCCATGATGTTTATAGTGAGTTGTTGCATAGCTGGCCTGAGTTCTAGCACTGGTGCGCGCTCACCTCTACAGCCCAGCTGATTTCATCTTGTAGTAAAGGAATCCAGCAGCTGCTATGAGGATTCCCAGCACCAGTCCAGCAGTTTCAATGGTGAACAATAGTTGGATATTAAACTCAAACTCCGGGACAGGGGGGTCTGTGAGAGACAGACATCGCTCTATTATCACAATAGCTTTAAATACAGTAAGGGTTAATCCATGGCTAGCTGTGCATTAAACAGTTTTAAAGCATGGCGTGAAAGTTCGTACCTGCGTCTGTTCAGCGTCTACAATGATACTATGAGTTAAATTAAAGGTTCACTCCACTTTTTTTGGAAATAGGCTCATTTTCCAACTCCCCTAGAGTTAAACAGTTGAGTTTTACCGTTTTCGAATCCATTCAGCCGATCTCCTCTCATTCCTGCGTAATAATCAAGGACCTTTGCTGCCGTACCATGAGTCCAGCAATGATATTACGCAGCGCCTGAAAATAGTCCCCAGCCAGTTAACTTCCAACGTGACCGGCGCTAATTTTGCCTGTGCCTGCTGCACCCATGGTACGGCAGCAAAGGTCCTTGATTATTACGCAGGAATTGGAGTTTATCTCCTAGCCATATTGGCCTAGAAAATAGCAACTTTTCATTTTCAGTCGATCTTAGTACACGATGTAACTATAGAATAGTCAAAGTTTAAATGGGAACATTTTTGAACATTGCAAACATCACTGACCTCCCTGACTTCTTGATTTCTTTTGCTACGGACTCAAATTATTATTGTGTAATTGCCGCTACATTGGTGTGTCCTGAGGTCTGAGCCAGCAGGGCTTCTCTCTTACCCCAGTCGTAGATCATGGGTTTGCTGAAGCTGGCGTGCTCCACCACACAGGAGATCTTCTGCCCAGCTTTAGGAGTGTATTCCAGCTCAGAGTGGATCTGGTAGAGCCAGTCTCCATTCTGCAGCTTCTCAGTGTTGGTCACATCAGACGTCACCACTACACCGTCCTGCAACCAGGACACTTTAATCGACTCAGGGTAGAAGTCGTACACACTGCACATGACCAGAGCTGGGTGTGTTTTATCGCCCGGCGTCACTGAACTGAGCTTCACCTTCGGCTGCACTGAACCCAGAAGATACACATACTGAATTACACCTAAAAATGTGTAAAAGAAGAGTTCTGTGTGAGCCTTGCGTCCCGTACCTGTTTTGTTGTAGACGGCTGCTTCTGTAATTTCAGCGTTAGGTCTGCAGAACACGTCCACTTGAGCCTTCATTTGCTGTAAAAAGCTCTGATCTTTGTTCCACATCTCTGCATTTCTCACTCCAAACTCAGTAAACCCCACAAACTTCCCCACAGTGCTGTTGAACTTTACTAATGGATATTTATTGAAGTAGAAGCCTTCAATGAACACCATGTCACTGAGATCAGGGGAGCTGTAGATGCATTGTGTCCACCGGTAATTATAATAGCCATCTGCTGAAAAATAATGTCTTCATGAGATTATTTTAACAATAAAAACACAAGCACTTGAACACATCAGCCTGAGGCTGTTATTACTGGAATGTCCTTTCTGAAACATCATGTCCTATCCATATTATTAAAACATCTATACCTATATTCCCTTTTATAGCAACGTAAGATCTCTACAGAACAAAGTTGAGGAGCTGCGTGTAAAATCCAAAGTCTGACATCACTGGTGATGAAGTGCATTGAGAAGTGTGTAGTATCGGTGTTAAGAGAAAATGTTAATAGTCTCTTAGATCCACTCCAGTTTGCTTACAGGAAAGGAAAAAGAGGAGGTGATGCCATCAATAGTTTGTTGCACTTGGTTTTAAAGCACCTTGAGGATTCCGATGCTTATGCTTTTTATTGAGTTTAGTTCAGCCGTCAGTACTGTTCAACCACATTTCTAAATTAGAAATTGAAAGCAGTTAAATGTAAATCCTACAGTTATACAGTGGTATCACGCCTTTTTAATAAATAGACCTCAGAGAGTCAAAGTAAATGATAGTTTATCTCCAGTGAAATGCTGCAGCACAGGCGTTCCTCAGGGTTAGCTCACCAGCTCTTCTTACGCTGTACACTAACGAGTGCTCAAGTAGGCACTCACACAACTACATTATGAAGTGCTCGGATGATACAGTAATTTTAAGTCTGCTGAAAAAACAAGATTCCTCTTCTATTTTTTATTCTGAGATTAATTCATTTGTAGACTGGTGTGATGTTAATTTTCTAATAGTGAATACTAAGAAAACGGAGGAAATCATTTTTGATCCCAAGGGCATTGGAGATCATATGCCCATAGTTGTTCATAACCAAGAAATCACACAGGTGCAATCATACAAGTACTTAGGAGTACATATAGACAAATCTCTAACATAACCAGCTACAGGTGGAGAGAGGAGAGAGAGTGATAGAGCCAATGCAGTGGATGGGGATTATTAGGAGGCCATGATTGGCAGGGCCAGTGGGTGGAGTGTGGCCAGGACACCGGGGTTACACCCCTGCTCTTTACGAGAAGTGCCATGGGATGTTTAATGACCACAGAGAGCCAGGACCTCGGTTTTACGTCTCATCCGAAGGACGGTGCTCTGACAGTATAGTGTCCCCGTCGCTACACTGGGGCATTAGGACCCACACAGACCACAGGGTGAGCACCCCCTGCTGGCCTCACATATGATTAGATATGGTCTGTCCACTTGGTATGGTGATCTTTCTGTAAAATCAAAATCAAAGTTACTATATATTGTTCGATCTTCAATGAAAATGATAGGACTGAAAGACTATCCTAGTATTCAGACTCTGTACGAACAATTCACACTAAATGAGGCGAAAGGATTTTAAGCGAGCCATCTGACGTACTCTAGCGCTCTCATGAACTCCTACCGTCTCGAGGAAGGTACAGCACTCTCCGCTTTAGACGGAACCTGTTCAAAGACTCCTTTGTACTGATCTCAGTTAGACTGCTGAACATGAACTTTATTTATTTTTATGTGTATGATGTGTATATTTTGCTAATGTATTAATGTAAGCTATGAGGTTTTGTCGAAATGCTGGCTATGGAGTCCATCACAAATTTCCCTACCAAGGACAATAAAGTATATTTCATTTCATTTCACTTCATAACTAACAGTTTAAGAAGTTGAGTCAAGTCACATTTATTTATACAGCGCTTTTTACACTACAGAGTGTTTCACAGCAGCTAATGAGCAGGTTACATAGTTCAAATGTAACTTTCCTCTTCATTAATTATTTAAAGCTCACTTCAAGTACTTCGATACCACAACAAAAACTACTAGCCCAACTAATAAAGTTCAAACTTTTTTTTACAAAAAGTATAGAAAAACACAATAATGGTATCAGAAAGTAGATATGACTCGAGCGCTTTATTCCAGGTTCAAATATAATAACTATAATATTCAAGACTAAAGCTCTGAAACTCCAAAAAGGACACAAATGCATCATAAAGTATCATAAAAGTGCATGGTCCATGTGACTAAGTCTTCAGAAGCCATACAATTGCTGTGTGTAGGAAACAGGCTGAACTTCAACTAACTGAATCATTAAATTAAGTTCAGTTAATCAATAATTCAATTGTAGAAGTGAACAATGACTTACATTCTCACACAAAGACTTGAGTCATAGCTATACTGTCTTTAGTAAAGCGGATTAATCTCACCTGCTCCAGTGAGGACAGACAGCATCAGAATGTGATGAAAACTCAAGAGCCCTGGCAGTGACATCTTCACACACACACACACACACACACACACTTTATCACAACTGACACAGCCAATACCCTGTTCATGTTAATGTGATCAGTGTCTAAAACCACTGACCAATCAGAGACTCTTTCTACATGAGTCAAGTGTTGCTGAGCGATATCATGCTTTCATTTCTAAACTACAGTTCTAATGCATTACCTGTATGCTGTGGTGTGGTGCTAACTCTAACCATAACCCTAACCCTAACCCTAACCCTAAACATAACCCTAACCCTAACCCTAACCCTAACCATAATTTAAACACCTATTACCTTATTTTAATTATTCTCCGGTTAGGTAAAGTAAGTTAAATCTGTGAATCAGCGTCCGCCTGGACATTATCTTTCCAGTCCTGGAAACTGCCTAACCCTTGTTCATGTAAAGCCTTTCGCCTCTTCGTCCTCCTTCTTCGTTTTATCCTGTATCTCTTCCGCAACACAGACGACGGTAATGCTTGCCTTTTTCCTTTGCATTTGCATTTTGTTCCTCACAATGCTTTTTGATATATGCTTAAAACATTAAGTGTGGGATGTTCTTCTTTATAAACCACTTTCTTCATATATGGTTTCAATGATTATTACAAGTGTCTTTCTTTATATAACACTTCCTTAATACATTGTTTAACAACAACTTCTGGTGTCTTGCTTTATAAAAACACTTTCATTATATAAGGTTACCATTGTGGTTGACTACAATACATAAGTGCTTCATACACAAAAAGGCGTATTTATAATAGAATAATTGCATATTCCATAACAGTGCATTTGACAGACACTTTTATCATTTATACTTTTATCACAGCGACTTACATTGCATTTCAAGATACACATTTACATTCTTATCAGGTGCTGCTTTCCCTGGGAATCGAACCCCTGACATGCTCTACTGTTAGAGCCACAGGAAAGCTAAAGATTGCAGTAATAGATTAAACACAATAACATTTAAACTTACATTCCTGAAAGAAACAACAACAACAATCATCTCTAAAGTTTTAGAGAATTGTTTACACACATTTTCTGAAAGCATGCCTCATGCTCTCAGAACTCTACACACAAATCAAACACACACACACACACACACACACACACACACACTGGGCAAAACACCTCAATTATCCTGCAAAATGAAACTTTACATTCAAAACAATGTTATTTCTTCTCAAAATGGTATTTTGTTTTCAAATGACACACACAAACCATCATATGAATAGACATAGAACCAGTTGAACACTGATGTGCTCACTGTAAAACACTATGATGAATGCAAAACACTTCTTCTCCATTCATCATAATGACTTAGGCCTTTTTTTGTTCACTGTTACACTTACTACAGACAGTACATACATAAGTGTGTTGTGAGATATTTGAGAATATTGTTTTTATACTCAGAACACACAAATACACGGTAACAAATATATTTTATTTTTCCCACAAAAACAATATACACAGTGTACATCCCAACCAACACAAAGCTGCACATTCAGTGGTCTGCATACAAACAACAGAAGAATTTACTGTATACAGTTACAGAAACTATGCTGCATCCTCTATTCTGCTTCGGCCTGTTGCCCTTTTATGCTAAAGCTCTGATTGCTAACTGCAAAACTGTGTGACAGGTGTTTGCCCGTGTGATGAGTCAGTGTGCATATCTGAAGGGAGATTTTCTGCATGAAAATTGTGCCAAAAGCAGAGAATTGTGTGTAGTGTTTTGAAAAAAGTGTGTTTTAGAACTGCAGTTTGAAAAGCAGGAATTGTGCTTGTAGTTTAGCAGGATTGGTTCAGGGGGTCGGTGCATGAGTTACATGTTGTGCTCATTGTGTCTCAAGTTCCAGTATTTGTGAGTAAACAACTGAGAAAAACTGTAGCATGTGAATAAAGAGGGGACGAGGTTCTGCTTACGGATCTACTGTAATGTTTAGCTGCTGTATACCAAATCATAAATATTATCACAAATAACTGTGACAAACCTCCCGAACTCAGAATCAGAATCAGAAAGAGCTCTACTGCCAAGTATGTTTGCACACGAGGAATTAGTTTTGACAACAACAGTACACAGACAGTGAAATACAACATAAAGAATAAAGAAAAGCGAATAAGATACAAAATAGACAAACTGTGTGTACAAGCAAATTTAGACCAGATTTATTGAGTGTCAGATGCTGTGCACCAAACATCAATAACAAGCAAAAGAACAAACCCTCTTATCTTTATTTGAAAGCATCCTGAAGTGTAGTTAGTGCCCTCTCCTTTGTGGCTGTCAGGATCCTGCTTTAGTCAGTTTCATTGTGCATTCGTTTTCCCTGTTCCCGTTTTGCCTGTGTTCCTGCTCATTAGTTTCTATTGTTTCTGATTTATCACACACCCGTTTCTGTTCCAGTAATTTACCTCACTCTGTACCTCAAGCCTCTAGTTCCTCTCAGTTCCTCAGTTCCTTCTATGTGTATTGTATCTCTGTGTATCTTCTATGTGAGGGAGTGTAAAAACAGTGCCTCCAGTTTTTGTGAGCGCTGAATAAAGTTAAAA
Organism: Abramis brama; assembly: GCF_963993115.1. Classification (NCBI taxonomy): domain Eukaryota; kingdom Metazoa; phylum Chordata; class Actinopteri; order Cypriniformes; family Leuciscidae; genus Abramis; species Abramis brama. The sequence goes on along the minus strand of NC_139969.1, from coordinate 45,944,156 downwards.
ATGCTGCATAATTCCCCATTTCACAGCAAAATGTCACAAAAATTACAAGATCTCTCAAAAAATTAATTATAATGATCTAATTGAACTATCCCTAATTTAATGTACGTTGTAATGCATTATTTAATGTACGTTGTAATCAGTGGTGGAAATGGGCAAAATTCACTGGGCGGACTCTATTTTGAAAAAATAAAATAAAATAGAGGTCATCTGGCTTTAGATTTTTAGATGTTTAAAAACCTTTATAATCTATAATAACTAAATTAAATAAATAATTTATTTTATGTTTCATTTAACCCCCTGTGGTCGGCTATTGCAAATAATAAAAACAAAAGGTTGTGTCTTTGTCTTCTGTCTTTGAACACTGGACTCTAAGTAGCCCTCCTTTGCTTTTCTCATGATGTCATCAGCAGTCTTATGTCCATGGCTTCCTTTATGTTGCCAGATTTTCTTCCGAAGTGATGCCATTTGTGCCTCCCTTGTGTCTCCACTACTGCATATTTGAAAGTCCAACCATTCTTTGGCCAACCTTGATCCCTTCATGTGATGGTGTAATCCTAATCTTCCTACAGTATACTACCACACGCATCACATCCAAGCTTGCCATTTCTGTTCTTTAGCCACGGATGGCCTTTACAGCACGAGTTGAACTGCTCCTCTGTCCAGCAGCTGGGGAGAATGCAACCTGCATTGCTGGAAGTTCCCTGATCTTCACTTTCTCTAGACTGTTCAGGTTGTTCTTTATTCTGCTCATTTTCCTCCTCATTCTTGTCCTTTTTTTCCATATCATCATCCTCTGCCTTTTCAGTCGTAACTTTTTTGACAGGTGGTCCAAAGTAATTTAATAATGTTCTTTTCATCCTGTCGAACTGACTATCTCCTTCAAACTCTTCTCTATCTTTCTGTCGTTTTTTTTTTTTTACTATCAATAGAAATAGGGGTGGCAAACTGTCAGTTTGTGAATGTCATTGTATTTGAAGAACAAAATACATTTATTTACAAATATTTAATCAGAATGTTAGATACTTAAATTTGTCTACAAGTTGAATAAGAGGAAAAATCTGAAATGAAACCGATACATCAGTCATATAGTGCCACTGTGACTGTAAAGTGCCAAGTAACAAAAGGTAGGTTGATGATACGCAACAACATAATGATCGCAATAAACTCCTGCTGGGGGGTCATTTGGAATATTTCAAATTTATGTGGGAAAAGGATACACAAATGAGTCATGGTTACAGTAATATTGTTTTGAAAGTTTAAAATTTAGATTCAGATTAGCCCTAAAACATGTATAGTTTTTTTGTCAGTGTTTATTTAAAACATCCAATTATGCAGAATTATACGATGTCAATATTTAATTGAATACAATATATACTGTAGGGTATGAATTTACCCCTAAATACCCATATTGTTACAAAATGATAACTGCAAATCCACCTTTCACTGCCTGGAATTCAGTTGTTTCTATGAATTGCAGTGATTCATTTGCGTAGCTTTCGCCATTCTGTAAAAAATATACTTCAGATTTGTTGTCAAATCTAATTGTGCAGTCAATCGTAAAGCTCTTTCCCTTTTTAGATGTGTTTTTCAAACAAATGCTGCCACTCAGTCTTTTATGGGGATTTATGGTATTTTTATTATTTATTTGCCAAAACAAAAACTTTTATGATCAAAGACTTTTACCTACAACCACTATATGGCTCCAGAGGATTACTCAATGTGTTTTATCTCTTTTAGATTTAAGTTTAGACATGTCTAAAATCATTATTATATCAATACAATTTTGTTTTTGATGTAGCTGATTTTTTCTTTTCTAACAAATTATGTAAGAAAGAGCAGCTTCACCATTCTTTTCTGTGTGTGATGTGGGGTGGGGGTGGGGGGGGGGTGGGGGGGGGGTCTGGGGTATTATTTAAATAAAATATTATTTACAAAGTGATTACCTCACAACAAGGCTACAATTAGCCACAAAAACTTATTTATTTTTTTCTTTATTCCCTTAAATGCCTATTAATCAATAACTAAAATAACACATTAGCTTGAAAACCCCTACAATTAACAAACAAACATTATAGACCGTTCTTATTTATCCGTACAGTATTGCATTACCAGTAGATTGTATTTAATAGATTTCACTCTGTAACTGTTAAACACATTTGCAGTTGGTTTGTAAAAGGTATCATCATTACATGATTGGCCTGTTTTACATTTACAGTTTTGACCAGCTTGTGTGTGTTTTGTGCATCTCACACATGTATTTCTGGATTAGCCTACAGTGTGCGTTTCTGGATCTGTTACTGTTTTTTTTTTTCACTCGATACATGTAACGGAAATTCGATTTCGAAATCCGAAAAGCTCTTTTCGAACAAAACAACCGGTTCATTTTAAGATGGCCATTTTTTTATTATTTTAGACCGGATCATTTCAGCTACGTTAATACAGCTTACCCACACGAAAGTTTCTGTTATGACATCTGTTAAAGTAACGGTTTCTATTCAGATTTTCGAACAATATTACAGTTCATCATCCAAGATTATTTATTTACCTCAAGCGGTCTGTTTTGAAGTTCTGTGAGTAGTAAGAAAGACGCGCACTGATAGAGAAGCATTTCCATTGGCTGCAGTCTGCAGGCATTGGCCAATAACAAAAGACGACATAGCGCAGCCAATTTTACAGAATGCCATTGATAAATACCAATATCCCTCTAAGTTTTTATTATCATATATTGTGCTACGTTTATGTAGCTATTATATTGTAGATAAAATATAGTAATCATTACAATGTCCACACAAAATAAAATAAAAAATAAAAATACATATATATAGCCTATATATAACCATTTTTTTCTTTCAACTGGAACGCCGTCCCCCCTCGAACTCCCCACACTCCGTCCCCCTGCGTCCCCCCCCCATTTCCAGCCCTGGTTGAAATGCATTATTTAATGTATGTTATAATGCATTATGTCAGGGGTCTGAGTTAAACCATCTCAAATAATAAAGGCCTAGGACAGCGCAAGCCATTAAAAAGCATTTGGATCGCTGTCATGAATCCAGTCTCTGTGGTTCCTCCTGCGTGCCAGCAGAGGGCCCTATCACTTGAATATTGACTCTTCTCCTGGACTTTATTTCCCATAAACCCCTATACCTGGCACTGATTAGCCTCTTTTCCACTGTGGGGCCGCTGCGAGCCAGGGCTAACCTGTGCCGAGCGAGGCCCATAGCCTTGGAGCTCAAGCACAAGCTGTGTTTCCACTGTCGGGCCAGTAGCATCGCAGCGCTGCCCTAAACCCACCCTAAACACGCCACCATAGAGCAACATCACACAACCCCACAGTTCCACCAGCTGACTGAAAACTAGTTAGATCGCTAAATGATCACGACAGAAGCGGACATTTGGCCTTTACTTAAAGACGTAAAGGGTTCCTATTATTCCCTTTTATGAAGTCTTGATTTTGTTTTTGGGGTGTACTAGAATATATTTTTATGCTTGATTGTTAAAAAAAAACTGCATTATTTTAATATATTTTACATTATCACAGCTCCTCTCCAATTTCGATGAAGCCCCTCCTTCCGAAATATGAAATGTGCTGTGATTGGTTAGCTGGCTCAGTGTGTTGTGATTGACAGCACTTCGGGGAATGGCACAGCCCTTCATAACTGCAAGCTCTACTCAGATGTAAATATTAATGATGGCATCAATTGCAAACCATCTCAAGCCTGATTCAGACTCTGACAATGTTCAATTCACATTCATTTGTAAAGCGCTTTTTAAAATACATATTGTTTCAAAGCAGCTTTTCAGAAAATGCATGTCTACATTACAATTTAGAGTGATCTGTTATCAGAGGAAACTGTCTTCCAGAAGTTATGTATTCCAGAAATGTACATATACAAATCACATAGTCAAATTCAAATAATGTAATAATTTAAGGCAGAAACAACAAGCTCACTGAAGTAATCACAAATGATTTTGACATTTAGAAAATATATCATTGGTGCATGTTGATTTAGAGTTTGCGTCATCTCTTCACAGGTGTTGTGTTGGGGTCATCTCTTCACAGGTGTTGGGTCATCTCTTCACAGGTGTTGGGTCCTCTCTTCACAGGTGTTGGGTCATCTCTTCACAGGTGTTGGGCTGTCTCTTCACAGGTGTTGGGTCATCTCTCCACAGGTGTTGGGTCATCTCTTCACAGGTGTTGGGTCCTCTCTTCACAGGTGTTGGGTCATCTCTTCACAGGTGTTGGGCTGTCTCTTCACAGGTGTTGGGTCATCTCTTCACAGGTGTTGGGTCATCTCTTCACAGGTGTTGGGTCATCTCTTCACAGGTGTTGGGTCGTCTCTTCACAGGTGTTGGGCTGTCTCTTCACAGGTGTTGGGTCATCTCTTCACAGGTGTTGGGTCATCTCTTCACAGGTGTTGGGGTCCATTTCTTCACAGGTGTTGGGTCATCTCTTCACAAGTGTTGGGTCATCTCTTCACAGGTGTTGGGTCCTCTCTTCACAGGTGTTGGGTCATCTCTTCACAGGTGTTGGGTCCTCTCTTCACAGGTGTTGGGTCATCTCTTCACAGGTGTTGGGCCGTCTCTTCACAGGTGTTGGGTCATCTCTTCACAGGTGTTGGGTCATCTCTTCACAGGTGTTGGGTCATCTCTTCACAGGTGTTGGGTCCTCTCTTCACAGGTGTTGGGTCATCTCTTCACAGGTGTTGGGCTGTCTCTTCACAGGTGTTGGGTCATCTCTTCACAGGTGTTGGGTCGTCTCTTCACAGGTGTTGGGTCCTCTCTTCACAGGTGTTGGGTCGTCTCTTCACAGGTGTTGGGTCATCTCTTCACAAGTGTTGTGTCCTCTCTTCACAGGTGTTGTGTCCTCTCTTCACAGGTGTTGGGTCATCTCTTCACAGGTGTTGGGGTCCATTTCTTCACAGGTGTTGGGTCATCTCTTCACAGGTGTTGGGTCGTCTCTTCACAGGTGTTGGGTCATCTCTTCACAGGTGTTGTGTCCTCTCTTCACAGGTGTTGGGTCGTCTCTTCACAGGTGTTGGGTCATCTCTTCACAGGTGTTGGGTCGCCTCTTCACAGGTGTTGGGTCATCTCTTCACAGGTGTTGGGTCGTCTCTTCACAGGTGTTGGGTCCTCTCTTCACAGGTGTTGGGTCGTCTCTTCACAGGTGTTGGGCTGTCTCTTCACAGGTGTTGGGTCATCTCTTCACAGGTGTTGGGCTGTCTCTTCACAGGTGTTGGGCTGTCTCTTCACAGGTGTTGGGCTGTCTCTTCACAGGTGTTGGGTCATCTCTTCACAGGTGTTGGGGTCCATTTCTTCACAGGTGTTGGGTCATCTCTTCACAGGTGTTGGGTCATCTCTTCACAGGTGTTGGGTCATCTCTTCACAGGTGTTGGGTCGTCTCTTCACAGGTGTTGGGGTCCATTTCTTCACAGGTGTTGGGTCCATCTCTTTACAAGTGTTGGGCTGTCTCTTCACAGGTGTTGGGTCATCTCTTCACAGGTGTTGTGTCGTCTCTTCACAGGTGTTGGGTCGTTTCTTCACAGGTGTTGTGTCCTCTCTTCACAGGTGTTGGGTCGTCTCTTCACAGGTGTTGGGTCGTCTCTTCACAGGTGTTGGGTCATCTCTTCACAAGTGTTGTGTCCTCTCTTCACAGGTGTTGTGTCCTCTCTTCACAGGTGTTGGGTCATCTCTTCACAGGTGTTGGGGTCCATTTCTTCACAGGTGTTGGGTCATCTCTTCACAGGTGTTGGGTCGTCTCTTCACAGGTGTTGGGTCATCTCTTCACAGGTGTTGTGTCCTCTCTTCACAGGTGTTGGGCTGTCTCTTCACAGGTGTTGGGCTGTCTCTTCACAGGTGTTGGGTCATCTCTTCACAGGTGTTGGGTCGTCTCTTCACAGGTGTTGGGTCATCTCTTCACAGGTGTTGGGTCGCCTCTTCACAGGTGTTGGCTCATCTCTTCACAGGTGTTGGGTCGTCTCTTCACAGGTGTTGGGTCCTCTCTTCACAGGTGTTGGGTCGTCTCTTCACAGGTGTTGGGCTGTCTCTTCACAGGTGTTGGGTCATCTCTTCACAGGTGTTGGGCTGTCTCTTCACAGGTGTTGGGTCGTCTCTTCACAGGTGTTGGGGTCCATTTCTTCACAGGTGTTGGGTCGTCTCTTCACAGGTGTTGGGGTCCATCTCTTCACAGGTGTTGGGTCGTCTCTTCACAGGTGTTGGGTCATCTCTTCACAGGTGTTGGGTCGTCTCTTCACAGGTGTTGGGGTCCATCTCTTCACAGGTGTTGGGTCGTCTCTTCACAGGTGTTGGGTCATCTCTTCACAGGTGTTGGGTCATCTCTTCACAGGTGTTGGGTCATCTCTTCACAGGTGTTGGGTCGTCTCTTCACAGGTGTTGGGGTCCATCTCTTCACAGGTGTTGGGTCGTCTCTTCACAGGTGTTGGGTCATCTCTTCACAGGTGTTGGGTCATCTCTTCACAGGTGTTGGGTTCATCTCTTCACAGGTGTTGGGTTCATCTCTTCACAGGTGTTGGGTCCATCTCTTCACAGGTGTTGGGTCGTCTCTTCACAAGTGTTGGGTCGTTTCTTCACAGGTGTTGGGTCGTCTCTTCACAGGTGTTGGGTCGTTTCTTCACAGGTGTTGGGTCGTTTCTTCACAGGTGTTGGGTCGTCTCTTCACAGGTGTTGGGTCGTCTCTTCACAGGTGTTGGGTCATCTCTTCACAGGTGTTGGGTCATCTCTTCACAGGTGTTGGGTCATTTCTTCACAGGCGTTGGGTCGTCTCTTCACTGGTGTTGGGTCCTCTCTTCACAGGTGTTGGGTCGTCTCTTCACAGGTGTTGGGTCATCTCTTCACAGGCGTTGGGTCGTCTCTTCACAGGTGTTTGGTCCATTTCTTCACAGTTTTTCTCGACTGTTTACACACATTTTCTGAAAGCATGCCTCATGCTCTCAGAACTCTACACACAAATCAAACAACACACACACAATGGGCAAAACACCTCAATTATCCTGCAAAATGAAACTTTACATTCAAAACAATGTTATTTCTTCTCAAAATGGTATTTTGTTTTCAAATGACACACAAAACCATCATATGAATAGACATAGAACCAGTTGAAAACTGATGTGCTCACTGGAAAACACTATGATGAATGCAAAACACTTCTTCTCCATTCATCATAATGACTTAGGCCTTTTTTTGTTCACTGTTACACTTACTACAGACAGTACATACATAAGTGTGTTGTGAAATATTTGAGAATATTGTTTTTATACTCAGAACACACAAATACACGGTAACAAATATATTTTATTTTTCCCACAAAAACAATATACACAGTGTACATCCCAACCAACACAAAGCTGCACATTCAGTGGTCTGCATACAAACAACAGAAGAATTTACTGTATACAGTTACAGAAACTATGCTGCATCCTCTATTCTGTTTCGGCCTGTTGCCCTTTTATGCTAAAGCTCTGATTGCTAACTGCAAAACTGTGTGACAGGTGTTTGCCCGTGTGATGAGTCAGTGTGCATATCTGAAGGGAGATTTTCTGCATGAAAATTGTGCCAAAAGCAGAGAATTGTGTGTAGTGTTTTGAAAAAAGTGTGTTTTAGAACTGCAGTTTGAAAAGCAGGAATTGTGCTTGTAATTTAGCAGGATTGGTTCAGGGGGTCGGTGCATGAGTTACATGTTGTGCTCATTGTGTCTCAAGTTCCAGTATTTGTGAGTAAACAACTGAGAAAAACTGTAGCATGTGAATAAAGAGGGGACGAGGTTCTGCTTACGGATCTACTGTAATGTTTAGCTGCTGTATACCAAATCATAATTATTATCACAAATAACTGTGACAAACCTCCCGAATTCAGAATCAGAAAGAGCTCTACTGCCAAGTATGTTTGCACACGAGGAATTAGTTTTGACAACAACAGTACACAGACAGTGAAATACAACATAAAGAATAAAGAAAAGCGAATAAGATACAAAATAGACAAACTGTGTGTACAAGCAAATTTAGACCAGATTTATTGAGTGTCAGATGCTGTGCACCAAACATCAATAACAAGCAAAAGAACAAACCCTCTTATATTTATTTGAAAGAATCCTGAAGTGTAGTTAGTGCCCTCTCCTTTATGGCTGTTTAACTCCCTGTGCCAATGCACTGATGAAGTCAACAGTTGGATGTGTCAAAACTTTCTTCAGTTAAACAAAGACAAAACTGAAGTCATTGCGTTTGGAAACAAAGATGAAGTTCTCAAGGTGAACGCATACCTTCACTCTAGGGGTCAAACAACTAAACATCAAGTCAGGAATCTTGGTGTGACACTAGAGTCAGACCTTAGTTTCAGTAGTCATGTCAAAGCAATAACTAAATCAGCATACTATCATCTAAAAAATATTGCAAGAATAAGATGCTTTGTTTCCAGACAAGACTTAGAGAAACTTGTTCATGCTTTCATCACCAGCAGGGTGGATTATTGTAATGGACTCCTCACTGGCCTTCCCAAAAAGACCATAAGACAGTTGCAGCTCATACAGAACGCTGCCGCCAGGATTCTGAGCAGAACCAGAAAATATGAACATATCACACCAGTCCTCAGGTCTTTACACTGGCTCCCAGTTAAATTTAGGGTTGATTTTAAAGTATTATTACTGGTATATAAATCATTCAATGGCCTAGGACCTCAATACATTGCAGATATGCTCACTGAATATAAACCCAACAGATCACTCAGATCATTAGGATCATATCAGCTAGAAATACCAAGGGTTCACTCTAAGCATGGCGAGTCTGCTTTTAGCTATTATGCTGGAACAGCTTCCAGAAGAGATCAGATGTGCTCCTACTGTAGTCACTTTCAAATCCAGACTCAAAACACTTCTGTTTAGCTATGCATTTACTGAATGAGCACTGTGCCACTGTTCGTCCGACTGTTTGTACTGTACTGTATTTAATTTTATTTATCTAAACTGTTTTAAATATTCTTATTTCTTTTTATTATTTTAATTTCTTCTATGTAAAGCACTTTGAATTGCCATTGTGCATGAAATGTGCTATATAAATAAACTTGCCTTGCCTTGCTGCCAGGATCCTGCTTTAGTCAGTTTCATTGTGCATTCGTTTTCCCTGTTCCCGTTTTGCCTGTGTTCCTGCTCATTAGTTTCTATTGTTTCTGATTTATCACACACCCGTTTCTGTTCCAGTATTTTACCTCACTCTGTACCTCAAGCCTCTAGTTCCTCTCAGTTCCTCAGTTTCGTTCCTTCTATGTGTATTGTATCTCTGTGTATCTTCTATGTGAGGGAGTGTAAAAACAGTCCCTCCAGTTTTTTGTGAGCGCTGAATAAAGTTAAAAATGCTGCATAATTCCCCATTTCACAGCAAAATGTCACAAAAATTACAAGATCTCTCAAAAAATTTATTATAATGATTTAATTGAACTATCCCTAATTTAATGTACGTTGTAATGCATTATTTAATGTATGTTATAATGCATTATGTCAGGGGTCTGAGTTAAACCATCTCAAATAATAAAGGCCTAGGACAGCGCAAGCCATTAAAAAGCATTTGGATCGCTGTCATGAATCCAGTCTCTGTGGTTCCTCCTGCGTGCCAGCAGAGGGCCCTATCACTTGAATATTGACTCTTCTCCTGGACTTTATTTCCCATAAACCCCTATACCTGGCACTGATTAGCCTCTTTTCCACTGTGGGGCCGCTGCGAGCCAGGGCTAACCTGTGCCGAGCGAGGCCCATAGCCTTGGAGCTCAAGCACAAGCTGTGTTTCCACTGTCGGGCCAGTAGCACCGCAGCGCTGCCCTAAACCCACCCTAAACACGCCACCATAGAGCAACATCACACAACCCCACAGTTCCACCAGCTGACTGAAAACTAGCTAGATCGCTAAATGATCACGACAGAAGCGGACATTTGGCCTTTACTTAAAGACGTAAAGGGTTCCTATTATTCCCTTTTATGAAGTCTTGATTTTGTTTTTGGGGTGTACTAGAATATATTTTTATGCTTGATTGTTAAAAAAAAACTGCATTATTTTAATATATTTTACATTATCACAGCTCCTCTCCAATTTCGATGAAGCCCCTCCTTCCGAAATATGAAATGTGCTGTGATTGGTTAGCTGGCTCAGTGTGTTGTGATTGACAGCACTTCGGGCAGTGTCACAGCCCTTCATAACTGCAAGCTCTACTCAGATGTAAATATTAATGATGGCATCAATTGCAAACCATCTCAAGCCTGATTCAGACTCTGACAATGTTCAATTCACATTTGTAAAGCGCTTTTTAAAATACATATTGTTTCAAAGCAGCTTTACAGAAAATGCATGTCTACATTACAATTTAGAGTGATCTGTTATCAGAGGAAACTGTCTTCCAGAAGTTATGTATTCCAGAAATGTACATATACAAATCACATAAATTCAAATAATGTAATAATTTAAACAACACAGGTGATGGGTTTGCTGCCAAAAAGCTCTTTTTTGTTTCATCTGGCCATAGAACCTGTCCCGTTTGAAGTTCCAGTAGTGCCGGTTACTTTTCTAACGTTCTACGGCCAGATGAAACAAAAAAGAGCTTTTTGGCAGCAGTCACTTAATATGGGTTTGCTTCATACAGGGATAAAAAAAATTTAGCCAATGTGTAAAATGAAATACTCTACTGTATCTTTAATGCTGTGGGCCTAATTTTCTGCCAGAGGTCCTGGACTTCTTGTTCAGATACATGACATCACGGATTCGATCAAATTCCAACAGATAAAAAATCTAAACCTGACAACCTCTGCTAGAAATCTTATAATTGGCCGTGGTTGGATCTTCCATCAGGACAGTGATCCAAAAACAAACATCAAAATCAAAACAAAAATGTGTCACTGAGCACAAAACTAAGCATCTGCAATGGCCATCCCAGTCCCTGACCTGAACCCTATAGGAGAGGAGTGGCTGAACTGAAGAGAAGAAGCGCCAACATGGATCTGGGAATCTGCAGGATCTGGAGAGGTTCTGTATGGAGGAATGCTCTCTGATCTCTGGTCAGGTGTTCTCCAAACTCATCAGGCATTATAGGAGAAGACTCAGAGCTGTTATCATGGAAAAAGGAGGTTGCAAAAAGTGTTTAATAAAAGGGGGCAAATAATTGTTCCCAACGTGTTTTGGAGAAAAACATTTATTTCATAATGTGATTTTCCCCCCACTTTCAATTCTTTTACTTCAATGAAAGGTTAGATTTTTGCTAATTTTTTAAATAAAATATCAAAAGGATAAACAATGCAGATTTATTTTTTTTACAGCCATCTTTGATCATATTTACCAAGGGGGCAAATAATTCTGACCAGCACTGTATGTGTCATGGTGCAGCCTGTCATGATGGTTTAACAAACCTGTAAATCTGTATGTGAAATGTTTTTATGTTTCTTATGTCTTCTATGTTTCTTTTTTGGATGACCGAATTCTTATTTTTATCTGCAAACCAAATTTACCTGCGGGTATGAAATAAAGATACCTTACCTTACCTTACCTTACCTTACCTTACCTTACCTTACCTCACCTTACCTTTCTGAGCGTTACTCTGTTGTTTTTAACTGCCTGTGTTTGACCCTGTGCTGCCTGACACTGACTCATCATTATAATAGTACTAAATGGGTTATTAAAAGCACAGTGTACTATTAAAGAGAACTCAATTTGGGACTGACATATCAAAGCCGAGCATACACTGTGCGATTTCAGCAATGCTTTTGTTAAATGCCAACTCTTTACAACCTCACTGTACGAGCAGATTGCATGTGATGTAAAGGATGATGCAAGGTGATGTAAACATGATTTTTGTGCTCACACTAAACGGTTGTCAGGGATTTGCCAAGCTCCACGACAGCCAATCACAATGAGCACCGTCTGCGGAGTATTGATCACCTGCACCTGTCACCGATCAACACCTCATCTCATCACAGACAGAAGCTCACACCTTGGCTTACACACATTCTGGCCTCGTTTATACAAAAGTATTACTCTCCTGTTCTCCAGAGCTTCTGCGCTTCTCCAACGAATCTCCTGTGTGTTCCCTTCTCCTTCGTGTCTGCATCACCTCCTGTGTGAGTCAAGAATTACCTGTCTTCTTATCGTCATCCAGATGAGGTGTGTGCATCCCCCGTCCACCATTGCCTCTCGTTTCAAAGCTGAATTCTCGAGTCAGAAATCAGCTCAAAACCGGATGTAAATCACACTGTGTATTCTCGGCTCAACCTTGGTCAGACTGGCTGAGGATTTCTGTGAGCGCTTGCCGCCTGTCGGTATGCAAGTACTGAATTGTGTTCTTCTTTGAGGCTTACTGCACAAGAGCAGGCAACAGACAAGAGTTATGTTAAAATGTCCGTCTTGGCGGTTATGTCTTCAGTGATCAAACCGTTTGTGACGTGTGTCAGTATTGGATTTACGCATTAATGTAGGTCTTAAAGTAAAACAGAATAATATACCTATATAAATATTTTAGCAAACTACATATTTTAGTCAGAATTATTGCGCTCCAATTCTATTGCGCTCCACCTGTCTCGTTCATAAGCCTTGCACTCCTGACAGCAAATTGGAAATATTTGCATGACTTCCTAACATGTACAGATGGGGAATATACAGGTAGCTGTGAAATATCAGTTATGCACTGAGAAAAACCACACATCAAACGCATTAAACAGCACAAATATATTTGCTGTTTTCCACGGTGGCTTGATTTGATCCATGATCGGCCTTTAGGGCTGCTTATGAATAGCGTGCACATCAAATGATCTTGACTCAATGAACCTGGGTCAAATTAGTGGGATTGCGCAAACTTAAATTGTCCTTTATGGAACCGCTTTAGCCCCGTTAATTTAAATCAGGTTTTGGACAGAAATCCTGTTTTCTTAACACACTTTATGAAACCGCCTTCAGGTGTTTACTCATTTAAAAAACATGGAAACTAGTAAGCAAAGGAAACTCAGGCAAATAAGAACACTGAAGCCCAATAAAACAGAGCAAACATGTTGCAATTGCCCACACTAGTGATCAGTTTATTAAAACTACATTGTACACCACTAGAATAGCCTAGCTAGATATGTAATAATCTAACAATTTTGGGAAAATAAATTATTATTATTTCAGATTTGGGAAGCCTTGTGTTATAAGGTTGTGCACCACACTCAATATCCCACTTTCCCAGCCTGAAAAAAAAAAACAGTGTTCATAAGATTTTCATAAAAAAAGAAAAATGTATATGTATCAGTGTTTATTACCAATAAACAAGATTTATGCATTTTGTTTGTCCTTTGTGTCATGAATGAGTATTGCGCATCATAATCTGGTAAATATGGTTTCCTAGTTATAAATAAAACTTATGTTTAAATAAAAATATTCACGAAACCCCAGTGGCTGGTCATTGTTAAATAATGTGTTAGTTTATACTCCTTCATCATCGATTACTACAGCCACATCAGCTAATGGCAGGTTTGACAGGTTTAGTATGTCATCTTTTTAATGGCCATCATGTTTCTCTAACAAAACCTTTTTATAAATGTCTACACAAGATGCACAAAAGTCATTTAACATGTCTATTTTAAAAGAAACTAGAATGACACATCACTGTAAAATATCCTACTTGGTTGAAATCTATCACCTTAACATGTGAGAAGCACAGGCACGTAAGAAAAAGCGAGGGTTCGCTACAGATTATAGAAGCGCCCACTACCAGCACTGTACCCTAACCCTAACCCTAACCCTAACCCTAACCCTAACCCTAACCCTACTACAGTACATGTCCAGATACAAAGCAATGCACACCTATTTCAATAAAACTGCCAAAGACATTTCAATCTTTATTTGGAATGTATGACACAAATTATAACAAATTTAGAATTTTATGTTCTATAATATTTTAACAATAGTGTCAACTGCAGTTTTAAATGTTTAACTTTTAATGGCTTAATTTTAAGTACAAAAAAATGCAACATTTTCATCCATGAAAAAATGCTACTACATTTAACATGAAGGTAGCAAAAGTGTCTTATTTGAATCATTAAGTCACTCAATATCAAGATTATGATTTGTCTAGATTACTTTTGATGAACTGCAAATGTAATGTAAAAACAAAGACTCAATAGAGCTACATTGCAAGCAAAGATTGTATGGGGTGACTTCAAGTGCTTTCAAGGTTCAGCCAGATCATTAGGGTTATGAATCTCTCGATCTTCAACACCAGCAGTGCTGTCCGTCATCTAAAAGGACACACAAATGCACTGTATCGTTGTATTCAGATCCTCAAGAAATTGTCTTTATTTGTAGGTCCATTGCATTAATTGTTTTTCTTTTTTTGCCAGATCTGTATTGTCAGTTGCAGCTCCTTTAATACAGTAACAGATTCCAGTAGCCAGTCCCAGCAGGGCCAGAGTCATTCCCACTCCACAGAACAGCACCGGACCCACACTGGGTGGCACAGCTGACACCCCTCCGACACCTGTCAATCATCGCACGGTGTGTGAAGGTTAAAACAGCTGTCGAGCAGATGCTTTCACAACAGAAGGTTTCATAGTACAATCCATTCTGCTCTTGGTATTTCATTTGTACCACAGAGTAAGTTGTTTTATACACACATCATTCATACAGAAAACAACATAAATTATAGTAGTTTGATTTGATTTTCTTACCCCATATTTTTGTCTGTGGTCCCTGGAGGGCTCTGTGGTTCACCGTACAGCTGTAAATGTCTCTCTCTTCAGGAATGATCTTCAGAGAGGAGAAGATGTGGAAGGTTCCATCGCTCCTTGGCCGGTACTGGCTCAGACTCACGCCTTCTGTCACGATGACATTGTTCTTAGTCCATGAGACGTCGACAGGCGGAGGAAAGAAGCCAGTCACGTGACAGATGAGGGTGTTCTCTACACCCAGCTCAACATCATTCTTTGGGTAGATGGAGGTCTCGGGGGGGTCTGTGAACACAGAAAACTGTTAAACTTTGCAGGAGTAAATCTGAACTCATTCAAAGAAAGCTCTTTCATAGGAAAACTAATCTCATACATATCAAATATAATTGTGAGCCAAAACTAATCTTGATGACACTGAATGCAGAATATGGAGCTAATTTCATTTCTGTTTCCAAACAGATTAATGTGAATGTTAAGAAATGTATTACAGTAAAACTTTAAAACTCATGCAAAACTGTAGTCATGCTTTACAGTGCAAATTCACATCGTACCCAGTTCCTCTGGTGGGTTGTTGTAAGCTTTAATGCATATAGCTAAGTTTTGTTTGCATACTTCTTGTTCTGCAAGGCTCGATTCATAAAATCCTGGAAAGCTCATAGGATCTGCAAAATCAGGTAATGTATTCACTCCCATCTTTAGCTTAAAGTCAGCATGAAATATCTCCTCTCCATCAGATCCAACCATACTTTCTTTTTCTGTATCAGAACATCCATTAAAGTTGAAATAGTTGTGTATAACTGAAATGGAAGAAAAAATATAAATTAAAAATGTCCAGAAAATGTATGGATAAACTGCATATCAGATTTAACGATTTTACACAAAACCTTATTTTTCCATATATCTTAAGTAATTAGTGTACTTCCTTGTTCAGGCTTTTCACATAAAACAAATCTAATATAGAAAGTATGACTTACATTGAGCATGAGTTGAGAGAAACAGAGTGAGGGTAAGAATGGCCAGATACAGCTCCATGCTTGTAGATGACAGTGGACCAAACTTTAAATGAGGTGGAAGAGGAGGAAATAACCCCTCTTGTGGACTCAGTTTCAGTGTCCTCCAATCAGAAGCAGGCTCTCACTGTGACACTGCTGTATCTAGGCGGGAACGCTTTCCTGTTCCAGCCGTCAGGCCACAGTCACATGACTCCTTTACTCAAAATTGTAGTGTAAGATTTGAGCTCTGGCCTGAATTGATCGCCAGTCTACTTATGTGAATACAAAAGTTTACAATGAAAAATGTAAAATGTTCTATGACAATCTTATAATTTTTTTAAGGTATTATCTGTTTATCTGTTTATCTACTTTGCATTTTATTTTATTTCCTGCTTCCTATCTCCATGTAATGTTGAATTGTCCACTTTGAATTGTTTGAATACAAATCTAAAACTGCAGGACAGAGGGAAAATTCAATTTTCCTGAATACTGATTCCCTACACCTGTGATTGATTAACCGGATCCTGCATAAAAGCCCACACTCACCTTCACTAACCCCTAATTTCCACCAACTGCGGAACGGCTCCGGAACGGCAACGGAGTCAATAGGTTTCCATTAAAGTCAATGTGTGTATTTTCACTGAATTGCGGAACGGCTGCGTTCCGACTCCGGCGATCCCCAGCCCTCCGGAGCAGATACGCAGAGCTTCTATTGCCGGATGCCGGAGAGCTCCGCAGCAATTCAGCACTTATATCGCGCAATCATACGTTAATTCACGAGATCTAGTGGGTCCTCGTGACTTCAGCTGTTAATCATGGCCGCAGTCGTTCCGCAACAAATCCGGACCTGGTGGGTATTGAAGGACAGCGGAGCACGGATCCGACACGCAGCGGAGCCGATCCGCAGCCGTTCCGCAGTTGGTGGAAATCAGGGGTAAGCTGTCTGGTCTCGTCTCTCACACCAGTGCAAGACTTACCTGACTCCTGTTCGCGCATCTTCATCTTCATCTGTCCCGGTCTATCCTTCAATACAGAAAGACTGTTGTACCCAAGTTAAGTCATTCAACTGCCAGCTGACGCTCTATGATGCTTCCCCGTGTGGTTTCCTTTATTCTCTTTAATAAATTCCTGTGAACAATCATCCATTGCAAAACAAATTTCCATGTAAAATGTTGAAAAATCCAATCTGACATGAACTCTCGTTGAGCTGAATTTAACTATTTAGAAGTCATTTAGAAATTAATTCTGCTCTTTAATTAATAAAAGACTTTTTCTTTACTGTGAAGCACAAACTTGTGTACATGCAATGTAATGTAACCACAATTAATGTAGGAAAGTTACAAACGTTTCAGTTGTGACTTTTTTATTTTATTTCAAACTATGTGCATTGATAAATTCGTGTTGAACAGATAGCCTAAGAATCCTGTGAACTGTATTGTGTCTTACAATTTCTCTTGCAATATGTGAAAAAAAAAAAGAAAGTTAAATAATCCTTTTGAAAAACAGTTTGTAAGCAAAAAAGAAAAGCATGATTATTTGTATCATAGATAAACACATTCTGAAATCTCAAAATCACTCCTTAAGTCAGTATAATTAAAGCCTTGAACATAAATCATTCAGATCCCAAACAAATGTACAAAAAGGCACATTAAATCCCTGTGCTTCTATCCTGTAAAGTTCAAGTGTAACGAGTATCATACTCTGAAAGTGTTCCACATTTATGCATAACTATTACTTTAAGCCTTGAGTTAATTATTAACATTTTGCCTTGTGATGTTGTTGTTTGCTTGTAATGATCCTTTAAAACACATTTCTGCAGCTGTCATCTGAAATGAGGAAAAAAGCTGTGGTGTTCCTCTCTTCTTGTCTTTCACTCATCTGTGCCACCATACATGTCAGCTAGTTTAGTGAAGCGTGGACCCCAGTCTTTGAGGTAATCGTAATCCTGGTCTCCATCACTGCTAGAGGAGATGATGGAGCTGAGTGATCCTGCAGTAGAGCCGTTACCCTCGTAGTCGAACACTAACAGGGAGTCATACGGTGGAGCAGTTGGATCTTTATCAGCAGCCCTTAGACCCTGCAAAGACAATGTACACAGTACCAGTTAACTTTAACAACACAGGCAAATGTGATCTTGACAAATTAAACCAAAACACCATGGAGGAGCCAGGGAGGAGATGATGCAGATTACAGCTCAGAATACTGCCAGGATGAAGGCCCATGGCAGAACCGGTGGTGGGAGGAGCCAGGGTGGGGTCAGGAGAGTTGAAGACCCTAGTGGAGCTGAGGAAACACAGAGACCGGGCGACACTCTAGATCCTGGAGCCCAAGGTGGACCCGTGGTGACGAGCGGCCGAGGTGGAGCCAGGGTGCCAGAGAACTGAGGTAGATCCAGTGGGACTGAGGTGGAGCCATAAGAACGCCTGTCTGAAGGAGAGATGAGCCAAGGTGGAGCCATTTGGGTGACGGGCTAAGGTGGAGTGACGGGCTCGGCGCTCCGGGGCAGACCCGAGGGATCCATTTACCAAGGCAGAGCTGGAGGTTGATCCATGCACCAGAGTGGAGTAAACAGAGGAGGAGCCGAGGAGCTGAAGGGAAGCAGAGGAGGGAGGGCCGGAGGACTGGCTTGCTTTGGTATAGGAGGTGGGAGAGGGAGGCTGGGTGGAAGAGGAGAGATGCAGTAGACTTGGAGCTGGGTGGAACCAGCAGGAACGGGACACTACTGGGAATAACCTCTTCCAAATCCTCATAATAGTTCACAGAGGCCAGGAACTTACCCTCAGCGGCGGGAGAGTTTAGGCCAGGCATCCCTCCATGCCCTCGTACTCCACAAGCACATTCCCCTTGAG
The DNA here is from genome assembly GCF_963993115.1 of Abramis brama. Taxonomy (NCBI): domain Eukaryota; kingdom Metazoa; phylum Chordata; class Actinopteri; order Cypriniformes; family Leuciscidae; genus Abramis; species Abramis brama. The sequence goes on along the minus strand of NC_139969.1, from coordinate 45,925,635 downwards.
GTAACGTATATACTAATATCAATGTACTAGTACTATACTTGTAATTTTACTATTTCAATACAACTTGGGATTCAATTTGGCCACTTTTTAGTGTATAAAAGTATACATTTAAGCATACTTACAGTCAGTGGTGGATGAAGTACATAAATCAAGTACTAGTAAAAGTACAGATACTCTATTAAAATATTACTCCAGCAAAAGTATTAAGTACTCCTTTTCAATTTTCATTGATTTTCAATTTTCATTTGATCCAGGGTCACTTATAACAACAACATACAAAAGACAGAAGACTCGAGACGTGAACTAGTCAATTCTGTATCGGTCTACAGACTGCATAGCTCAGTTTATGAGGATGTCATGGGATGAACGAACGACTCGTATCGGGAGGTGAGGTAAACTAACAGACTGCATAGCCTGAAGACCCAGATAAGCAATGAATTAATCATTTCTGTTCCTCATAATTTTGCATTGTTCTTTCATTGCAATTTTGGTAACACTTTAGAATACTGTTCCTTCATTAATGAATAACTACACATGAACAAATGAGTAATGCACTATTAACATTGTAGTAACTACTATTAACTAACAAGAAACTCTGATTAACGAATTAGTAAGTCATAGCGTTCAGTCGAATGTGGTAGTTCACTATTAGCAATCAATAACTACTATTTTTCATACCTCACTGAAGACTACTAAGAACTACTATATACAGGTTCATAATTAATATTAATAATGCATAATATATAATAAGGTAATGGTAACGCATTAGTAATTAATCAAGTGTTACTACATCCTTCTAAAGGAACTACTAATAATTTGGATCAGTATTCCAAAGTGAAAAACATGATAAATACCTAATATTGACTGAAGTCATTGTAAGCTTTTAAGGCTTTTGTAAGGTTTTTGATAGTAATGAATCAAGTGTTACTACATCTTTATAAAGGAACTACTAATAATTTGGATCAGTATCTAAAGTGAAGATCATGGGAACACACTAGTAATGACTAAAGTGTTACCAAATCCATCGGAAGGAATTACTATTCAAAATCTTACAAAAATCTCAAAAGCTTACAATGACTTTCGTCAATATTAGGTTGTTATCATGTTTTTCACTTTAGATACTGATCCAAATAATTAGTAGTTCCTTTTGAATGATGTAGTAATACTTGAGTCATTACTAGTGGGTTACCATTACCTTTTATTATAAATTATGCATTATTCATGTTAATTATGAACCTGTAGATAGTAGTTCTCTGGGAGGTATGAAAAAAATAGTAGTTATTGATTAGCTAATAATGAACTACTACATTCATCTGAGCGCTATTACTTACTAATTTGTTAATCAGAGTTTCTTGTTAGTTAATAGTAGTTACTAGAATGTTAATAATGCGTAACTTGTTTGTTCCTGTGTAATTATTCATTAATGAAGGAACAGTATTCTAAAGTGTTACCGCAATTTTTTTCTTATTCTAAATGTGATCAACATTTTATATTTGGGGAATTTGGCTATTAACATTTAACATGTTTATATTAACATTTTAATTATATTCTGTTGAAATGAACGAAATGCCTTGGAAAAAAGTTAAGTTCATTTTAATGAATGAGATTCAAAGATCCGAGTCAGTAAAATGATCGGAACTTCCCATTACTATCAAACAAGCATCTTGTTTCCTGGTTTGTCATGTGATTCCCTTGCCCTCATGTGATCCTATCATGTGCCTCCTTGTTTCGTGTGTTATGTTCTCATTGGTTCATTGTTCTATTATTCACAGGTGTTCTTGTTAGCCATTAGTCTTTGTGTATATATATAACATAGTTGCCTGTGAACAATACCTGTGAATAATATATATACACAGTGTGTGTATTTATGTATGTATGTATGTATGTATATTATTATATGCTAACCCTATTCCTTATATATATATACTGACATTATTATGGTCTGACATTATTATGAATTGTCAAATAGCCAGCACTTATCAGTCAGGAAGATTAGTGTATGCAGATACGTATGTAGTGATCTGCAAGAAAATTCATTTTATTTTCTTACCAAACTTTTGGTTGTTCATACACTATCAATACACCTCAAAACTCATACACTTTCAAAACATTAAATATATCAAAATTAATTTAAGGTTACTGATGGGCTACTTCATGTGTGCAAACAAATTGGGCATAGTATTTAAAAATCATAGTATTTAAAAATAAGGAAAAACAAAATGCGTGTTAACAAAGAATATAAATATAGACTTCACAAAGGGCTAAATGCATACAATTTTAAGAACACCACCACACTATGCCAGAATACTACAGTAGTTTAATATAATTTGATCTGCAACGGCAGCGGGGAAGACACATGAGCATTACAGTTTTTCTCGATTGCTTAAACATATTTCTTGAAATTATGGCTAGTTTTCTCAAAACTCTAAATACAAATTCATAACTTCTCACCCAATTCCCTAAACTTCCAATTTTGGTCAAAATGAAGCTCTCCACTCAAAACCATTTAATCTTGCTAGAAAATCAAACTTTGCCCTCAGAGACTAAGGTAGGGACACACCAAACCAACGCCAAAGAACTAGCGCTGATGGAAGCCGACTGTGTTGTCGTCAGCGTCGGGGCAAAAAGCTGTGCCTAAACACACCAAAAGGACTACAGCTGACTGTCAACTAGCATGCATGTTCTGCGCCTGTGCGTAAAAGAGATATCTGTCTATTTCTGCAGAGATATTGGTCTATATTCATCATTCAAAAAGGGAAACCGACACTGCAGGCTGCAGATACACAAACCGTGAACAAAGCAGGTAATAAGCTATGTTGCTAGGTTCTCCCCCTCAAAAACTTCTCACATGATGAACACAATAGATGTATACATTTGCAATTTTTTTATTCCTTAATGTACTGTACAGTATAATACACAAAACAACAACAACAAAAAAATATTCTGCCCCAGCATCCTGTCTTTGGCCTGCAACAGCCCTGAGAATCTCGTCAGCATCACAGGCTATATTGGCCCTAGCCAGGGAGCGGGGTAAAATCCTCTTGTATACGCTGGATCCTCCTCCTCCTCCTCCTCCTCCTCCTCCTCCTCCTCCTCCTCCTCCTCCTCCTCAGCTTACTGGGCAGAGCAGATTAAGTTTCCCCTGATCTGATGAATGAAAGGGAGGAGGACAAAAGGTCTGCAACATCATGGGCCCTGAAATGTTAGTAGGGACCTTGGACACATAACCCGGTCGAGGGTGAAGAAAGGCTTTCACTTTGCCGGTGAAAATTCTAGGCACGAAGGAGAGACCGACAGGGCTTGCAAGTCAGCAATTCTTTTGAGAGATGAGATAACAAGAAGGAACATAGTCTTTAGGGTGAGGAACTTTTCTGGAACCTCTTCGATAAGGGAGCCAACCGTAAGGCCTTCCAACATGATGGCCAAATACAGGTCGGCAATCTCGTGCACAGTGCAGGTCTTAGTCTCAGAATACCACCAAGAAAATGAGTAACCAGAGGGTATCTCACCAATGATGCACCACCCAAAGAAGTGTGGTAAGCAGCTATAGCCGCCACATACACATTTAAGCTGGAGGGAGATAACCCTGCAGAGAAACATACTGCAGAAATTCTAACACTGAACCAACAGGGCAGTTGACCGGGTCCAGCTGACGTTCTCTGCACCATGAAAGAAAAACCTCCACTTCAAAGCATACAATTTCCTTGTGGAGGGAGCTCTGGATTGTGTATGGTCTCCCCAGCCTCAGTTGAAAGACCAGATTCTATGAGCTGAACCCACTAAGGGGCCAAGCCCACAGTTTTCATAACTTCGAAAGGTGAATTATTGTGCCCCCTGCCTGGGACAGCAGGACCCTCCTGATTGGAATCACTAGAGGAGAGCCATCGAGGAGGGACACCAGGTCTGAGAACCAAACTTGGGCCGGCCAGAATGCGGCTACTAACAGAAGACAGACCCCATCCCGGCGGACCCTCTCCAGAACTGCCGATAGCAGAGCGATCGGGGGAAATGCGTACAGACGTATGCGTACGTCTAAAGGAAGGAATGGCTGGAGTAAGGGTTTGCTGGAATGCCTGATCTGGCCAAGACTGATTTGAGGTGTTTTTGGACCAGTGTCTGGACTGTAATGTTTCTGTCCAGTAATTGGAAATCAGAGAAAGACGAATGGATTTAAGGATCAAATTTAGAATTTCAGGTAAATAGCAAACATCTGAGGAATCGAGTGTTCTGGCTGTGTTTTCTGTGTGAACCTCAGTAACTGGTGACAGAGCAGCTGGTTAAGCGGTTGGAGCTGGAAAAGGTGACTTAGGGCACATTTACACAGGCCTTAATGCCCAATTCCAATTTATTGACTATATATGATTTATTTTTTGATGACCATCTGACATCTTCTTTTAAAGGTTACTCTTATCTGATATCTGCATTTACATTATACGTTTGGTGAAACAACGTAGACATACTGAGACTGAAAAGGAAGTAAAAACTGCAATGCCCCAAATGCTCAAAAGACATAACACTTCAACATGACACCACTGGGTTGAGCCTTTGTCAAGAGTCATGTGATTGTGGTTGGTGTCCATCTGAGTCGACGTCATTTGCCACCGATGCTTTTTCAATGACATAAAAACAGTCATTGACAGGAATATTCAATCTTTCTTCTTTTTTTTCTGAACTTGTAAATGTAAATGCAGCCTTAGTGAGAGGGGCTCCCATGAGAAAGCTTGCTTCAATTAAAAACTCATACTCCACAGCTATTGACTTCCTAAAATCATTGTAATTTTTTACCCAATCAATTTGGCATTCAATCCATTTTGTGAAGTTTGAATGTTGCGCGAACAAGATATAGGCCGATTAGTCATAATGGCTGTGATGAACTGACCATCCATCTGAGGTGTTTCCCTACCTATGGTCTGAGATGCTAGGACACATTTAAAGATATATGTATATTTTTAAGAAAGCTGCTTTTGAAACAATGTTTATAGTGCAAAGTGCTATACAAATAAAATTAACTTAAATTGACCTAAAAATGCATCAGCCCATATATGCCAAACTATTCGTCAGGAGTATCTTAAGATGGTGGGTACCCAGTTTTGTGCAAATCAGACAAATTGCCTAGGATGATTTAGAAAAAAAGTTGTTTGTGTACAAACATCTTGTGCACAAATAGATACAGAAATTAACAAGTGATTTGGGGGTACTAAAGGATTCAGAGGAAATAATTTTTAATCTAGCTCTCATGTTTCCAGACTTATTAGCAAAAACAATTTCAGCTTCTAACTAAAAGGGGCACACAATCTCATGTAGTATGTATACTCTACATTTCATAATGATCAGTCATTCAAAGTGCAATTTATAATCTGGTAAAAATGTATTGTATTTTCCCTAAAGTAGATACATATAAAATGTTGTCCTTTGATCAAACACTTGCAGAGTTATGACAGGTTTTTAGTTGTGGCTGAACTCATGACTGTAATATCCACACCTGCCTCAGTCATACAAATATTATCTCAAACACTCACACTCTTCAGTGAAATACACCCTCCACCATTAAGTCCTTGTTTTACACATAAGGTGGCACAGGGTTTGTTTTCTGCACCAGTGAAAGCGGGTGCCAATGAGCGTTACACCCAAACCCCCTCATTGCCAGAGATGGGCATAAATACATGGAAATTTATTTAAAATACAAATACAAAATACTGTGTGGAAAAATGTATTTAAATACAAATACAAAATACTGTGTGAAAAAATGTATTTAAATACAAATACAGTATTTTGTATTTTGAAAATACACAAAATACATGTGAAATTGGCCATCCAGTGCAGGTACAGGTCACAGTGAATGAAGAAACTACATCGGCCGACTGACTTTTCATTCCTAACCACATCTCTGCCCTTTCTTTCTTTCTTTCTTTCTGGCAATTACAAATAAACTTATGCAAAATAGCAGCCATTTATATGGCTACTTATTTCTGGTTACAATGTAGTCTATTACTTGTGGTGAAGACTATAAAAAAAATCATACTGTATGTAAAACTGTGGGAACCTTTTCTGCTATCTAGCAAATAATATGGATGGGCGATATGACCAAAATCTCAATTTTACTTCACAGTAACAAAATCATGGTTTCACAATTCTCAATATCAGTTTTGATTCCACAGAATAAACTGAATTTCAAACTCTTTTGAATTTTTTTTTTTTTTTTTGCAGGTAGTCCAATGCTTTTTAAGTAATTTTGTTTATTTTATGTAAAGTTTATTTGTTTCTATAAGTTTATTAAAATTAGAAAGTGTATCTAAAATTTAAAATTAGAATTAATTTACATTAATTTGACACTATTTACCCCTTTTTTATTATTATTTTTTATGTACAATAAAATTAAAAGCTGAAGATTTTTGTGGAGTATCATTCATCAGTGCTTCTTTTTCCACTCCAACGTTCCAATTATTCCTGCCCACTAAAAGCTGCACGGATAAATTTGCTTTCCCCACAAATAGGCCTATCTAACGATTTAGAAGAAGTTCCATCAATTCACACTTTATATCACTATGATATGTAGTGTCATATCACCCAGCCCCTAACATGCAGTAATGCTTTAAACACATTTGACAAGCTAGTTGATCAAAATAAACAACCTATGGAAGCTTGTTTCCACCACTGAATAATAAATAAATAATAATAATTGCGACTTTTTATCTCACAATTCTGACTTTTTTTTCTCACAATTGCGATATATCAAGTCAGAATTGTGACTTTTTTTCTCAGAATTGCGAGATATGAAGTCAGAATTGTGAGAAATAAAGTCGCAATTCTGAGAAATAAAGTCGCAATTCTGAGAAATAAAGTCAGAATTGCATGATATAAAGTCGCAATTGCGTGTTATAAAGTCAGAATTGTGAGATATAAACTCTCAATTATGTGTTATAAAGTCAGAATTGTGTAATATAAAGTCGCAATTGCGAGAAAAAAAAGTCACTTTATATCTCGCAATTCTGACTTTATAAAACGCAATTGCGACTTTTATTTCACGCAATTCTGACTTTAGGCTATATCTCGCAATTCTGAGAAATAAAGTCAAAATTATCTTTTAAAATGTTTTATTTTGTGGCGGAAACAAGCTTCCATAACAACCGGTCAAGAATGATTGGCTAACGCTATTTTCCCACTTGTCTGTGCTCTTTTATTCTTTCATGTTAACTGAAGTGAATAATGCACTATTTTAACTTTAATCAACAAGTAGAATTGATCATGACATTCTCACCTTATTCCAAAGAAAATCGCTGACCCAATGTTGAGCTAGTGAATGTCTGAACTATTTCATGCACAAAATCAATACCCCGATAAAGAGGTTGACTGGCAAAAAGTATTTTATGTATTTTGAAAATACAAAAATACTCAACTTAAATGTATTTAAATACAAATTACATTTGATTTTTTCCAAAGGCGTTAAAATACAAAATACAAAATAGTATCTGTGAAAATAGTATCAATGTATCTGAAATACTGCCCATCCCTGCTCACTGCCCACCACAGTCCCCATCCCCCATCCCCCTTGAGGATAAACGATCTTACCTAGGGCACCTGAACTCAGAAACGGTCCTGAGTTTACCACAGTATGTCAGTACTAGCAACAACACACCTGCTGTACCACACAATCTGTAGTTTTCAACTGTGTTTTCGGTAACACTTTACAATACGGGTGCACTAATATGCATTAATTCATGCTTAACTAATGCACAGATAATCATGTGTTAGTGTACAACTCATGAAGAACTAAACCATTAAATAATGATTACTGCATCAGCAACTAATAAAGATTCTAAATGATTAATAGATTAAGTAATATATGAATTGTTATTAATTAAATGTGTCATAATGTATTAATCATATTTTATTAACTAAATTAATGCGTAAATTACCACAATGGGTTGAAATCATGTACTTCAACTTCCAGTTGTCCGCTTTAATTAATCATTAGCTAATGATGTGCAAATGTATCATTATGTTATGACTTTACTTGTTGAGGCACATGACTATTAACTAATTGTTAAGTAATATGCCATTTTGGTTTTGACATCCACACTAAGCCATGGATTTCAATTTCCAACCATCTAAAACCAAGATTTCACTGAGTCCGATGAACCTTGTTGTTCATGGCACAGGACTATGTCAGGTTCAGCTTGAGGTCGAGGTACACTGAGAACATGCGGTCGAGCTCTGCTGTTTCATAACACTGTGTCTAGACTGGACAAAGACAATAGAACGTCCATTATAGTCAGTGATACTACACTGGATGCGGCGCGACGCTATACGACAAAACCCCGACAGTAAACCGATGCCACACTCTATTCCTGACGTACTCCGAGCTCTTGTGCTAGTTCTGTTACGAAGGACTAACGGACTTGCGATGGTCTGTCATGTCCAGTGTAGACAGCTGGTCTCGTCCAGTGTAAACACAGTTTAACAGCGTCAGGAGTTCAGCCCAACTCACCCATCCTTCACACACATTCACCGACATTACATTCTCTGCATGTGCAAACATTCACGTGCCTCATAGTCATAACATAATAATACATTTGCAAATCATTAGTTAATGATTAATTAAAGCAGACAACTGGAAGTTGAAGTTCATTGCTTTGACCAATTGTGGTAATTAACGCATTAATTTACACTTTTACTTAATAAAATGTGTTATCAAGAAATTAATACATTGACACATTTAATTAATAACAATTCATATATTACCTAATATATTAACCATATAGAATCTTTATTAGTTGCTGATGCAGTAATCATTAATTAATGGTTTAGTTCTTTATGAGTTGTACACAGTGGTGTAGTGGTAAAAAAAAGAGGTGGGTAAACTATAAATTCTGGTGGACCACGACGTGGTCACCCGGTAAGGTGGGCCACTGCCTACCGGTGTATGTGTATCCTGATGACATCGCTATAGGCTATCATTTTATGGTACTACCAAGGGTATCACTGGTTGTTCCCTCATCATAGGTCACACAATCACTATTCAATTCATACATTAATCTAAGTTCTTGTTAAAGAGACTCAAAAAGGAATAATATGGTTGAAATCTATAAAGTTTACTAAATGACAAAACATTTTACAGGTCATTTTTAGGTCATTTTTAGGTCAATTTTTCTAAAGAACAAAAATATTTAAGAGATATCGAGAGGGAGGCTTATATCCAGGGCTTCCAATGCAATGCACTTGTGCATAATGATTAGGGATTTGGGATTATTTTCATAGTTATCATGGATTAGTTTCATAGATTAATCTGTTGAATATTTCCTCGATTAATTGATTAGTTGTTTGGTCTATCAGAAAAATGTGGAAAATTGGAAAAGCAAAGTCCGCTCAAATAACGTGAAATTTAGAGGTGAATAAACGCACTTTGGAGGTGGACAAACGCTATTTCCAAATTTTGGGAGGTGCGTAAACGGCGTTTACGTGCGTTTAGCCTCCACTACATCCCTGGTTGTACACTAACACATGATTATCTGTGCATTAGTTAAGCATGAATTAATGCATATTAGTGCACCCGTATTGTAAAGTGTTACCGTGTTTTCTTCTCTTTTTAAACAAGTATTTTAATAGTATTTTGTTTGTTTGATGCTTGTATAGTGCTACTTCACCTCACTGATGAAATCTCCAATATCTCCAGGATGAGGTACGGTGGATCTGATAGGGTAATGGGGCTCGGGATGCAGAGGTCTCTCATCCAACCTGCGGATGCCATGAGTCTCTGTATCTGGCTGCTGCAGCTGGCTCAGGTCATAATCCTGTTTGCAAACACAAAAGTGCAAAAGCATTAAGACCATTGTTAGCATTCATAGAACTGTGTTGGTGTGTCTGTGTCATTCTGCAAGCACATAGCCAAAGCACTTGGTGGTGGTGTCGACAATAGGAGCGTAGCATTAGCAGAAGACGTTTGTTTACTTTTGTGTATGGTGAACATGAAACAATATTGATGCATAGACCACTTCTTTTCTTGCAAATGGAGTTAGTATTATTTTTTCAAATCTGTGTCATGTTAACACAAACTCTGCTACAATAATATATAAGCAGCATGTATGTAAAAGTTTGTAGTTTTGAGATAATGACATTTATGCGTGGTTTGTGAAAATACAAAAAAAAATTCTCACTGAAATAAGGCCATGAAACCCATACTGATTATTTCTTCACAAGACTTTTGAAAATTGTATGACGTAGCCTAGAATATTTGCTCCAAAACTATGTAAAAATCGCCCTGACTGCTCATTCAGATAAGACAATATATTGATTTAAAATTTGTACGACGTGTTTTGTGTGAGAAAGCTCTATGCGGGAGGTGTGATCACATCATTAATACGTAAGCTTTTCACACCTGAGAAAGACAAAGACCCTCCCCTAATGGCCCTATTAGGAGCCATCAGGATCTGTCATTCTGAGCAACCTTGCACAAAGAATGAGGAGATTTAAAAAAGAATGGCTTTTTGATTGTTTGGATTTATTTACAACACAACATAATCCAAAGATACACAACAAATGACAAAAAAGCACTTATTGAAAACAATGATCCAAAGACAGAGACCTTTATGCCATTCCTAAAAACATTGTACATACCTTTCATTTCCAAGGTGTTTGATTTTCACTTTACCATGTTCATGTACAGAGACTCATGTGAATGTTGAAGTCAGCAGGACTCAGTGGCATCTGGTCACTGAAAGAAAAAAAAAAAGTACTGATATCAAGAGAAAGGCCTGCACGATTTGGGGAATAAATTTTAGATTTTTCTGGTTAAAATTGCTTTTTAAAATTCACAGAATACACACACACAAATGTTTCCAACAATATATAATATAATGAACACCAGGTTTGTTGTGTCTTGTTAGGCATAGGCTATGCGCAGTGCTGGATAAAATAATAATAACAATAACCTAAAGCAGCCTGTAAATCTTCCAAAAGATTTCAGTAACAACTAAGCTAGAGAAAAATATATTGATTATCATATGTTACTTCAAATGTTTCCATTCGTTATGATGATATGAAATGAGATAATAGTAAAAACATGAAGCCGTTTGGTGCGTTTTGCTTTTCAAACGCGATCGCGATCCAAAATATGATACATTCAAACGCGATCGCGATCCAAAATATGATACATTCAAACGCGATCGCACTCAAATATAAAACATTATGGTTACCATATACATATCTACGTTTGAGCAGATATCCACAAACACAGTAACAGTAAACATGGGTCTAAATATTATAATATTCACCATATATCTAGCAACAGTTCAACTGCAATATGAAATTTATGCAACAATAACAAACTAATATGTAAGAATTTCTTACCTTACATCTTTCTTGTCTTCAAATCGCGTTCTTCTTCTGAGGTAAATCCAATGTAAGCTCACTGCATGTCTTTCAAACTCGACGAAAAGCAGAGACTTGTGAAGTGTTTTGGTGTTTTGTTTTTGAGGTAATGAGTGCGATCGCGTTCCATGTGGAGATTTGCATGTGAATCTCTTTTGCGCGCGTGGTCAAATTAAAAATAATGAGGAAGCGTTTGAGAAGCTGGACATCTTGTTGGTTTTATACAAATTACTTAAACAGAGAATATTTGTTTTCAGTTTGAATCCGATCATTTAAAAGTACACACTTAAATGTTTATAAAGGTATATGGCTCATAAATGTGTGACAAGTATTCGCTGAGTTTGGTTTCAGTTTATAGACGTGCTCAAGAAAAAAAAGTTCACCGCGACAGAGAGGCAGAAAGCACACCCTGTTTATTTTCTTTATTTGACAAAAGCACAATGTTTTGATTTGATTGTAAGTGGACACATACAAAAGTAGAAATATCACAGATTCTTTTTTTATATTTCTTTTTTCTGTATGACCATAAATGACGGAGTAATTTAAGTTTATTGTGCTACAATGTGACGAAAATCCAGCAAAACGCGCGGGCGGGTTAAACTATATAAAAGATCCTAGGTGTAACGTGTAAGCAGGGACGAGGCAGAGAGAGAATCCAGATGCAAGCACAAGTTTTAATAGACAAGCATAAACGCAAAATAATACAGGAGCAAGGGTAAAATCCACAAAGAGAAGGCTGGAGAACAACGACTGGAGAACAATGACTGGAGAACAACGACTGGAGAACACATACAGAAGCAACGACCGACAAACAACAACTGAAGCACAGAGGTTTAAATAGTCAGACTAACAAGGAACAAGGGACAGGTGTTGGTGATTGATGTCATGAGAACTAATGAGGGTAACTATGGTGACAGACAAGGCACAAGGCAAAATAGGAACCAAGCACAGGAAGTGAACACAGAAACAATGGGGAACTAAGAATACACTTTAACATAAAAGTCCTACAAATCACAAGACACATACAGGGATCGTGACACTAGGTCAGTTCACTTTTGTTTTAGGGACAGCATCTTACCGGAAGCCTTAAAGACTTTGGCAGTATCTTCTATAGCTGGGGAAGTTTTCACACTAAATCTAACTAAATCAAACTAAAGTTTGACAAAGAACCGAACAGTTTCATTTTCTGCATCTAAACGCAGCAGCTCAAGTTCTTACTAGAACCAGGAAATATGACCATATTAGCCCAGTTCTGTCAACACTGCATTGGTGTCATGGTTAGGTCCAGATGATGATGATGAAGGAGAGTTGAAAAAAAGCTTTCAATAAACAAAAGGGTTCTTTAATGAAAACAAACTCAGGTAATCCACATAGATGAAGACAAAGTAACGTCTTGGTCACTAACGTAACCCTCGTTCCCTGAAGGAGGGAACGGGAGACGTAACGTCGACATGACAACGTAATTGGGATCGCCTTGAGAGACCAATCTACTTTGAGAGTATTAAAACGATGCACATTGGCATGTGATAATTGCATCAGCTGCTCTGCTTGGAGCGCGAGCATATAACGAGCAGCAGGTGCGTCGCATATTGTTTTACGCTGAGGAGCCGAGACGTGTTCGGCCGTACAGCAATGGTCAATAACCGTGGTGACGGGACGTTACGTCTCCCGTTCCCTCCGTCAGGGAACGAGGGTTACATTAGTAACCGAGACGTTCCCTATCAGTCGCTCACGTTCGCTCAGTAGATTGGTCTCTCAGTAGATTGGTCTCTGACCAGCGCCCTACGCAAGACTCTCAGACCCCCAACTGGCTGGGGCGGAAGGCCTGCGTAGAGGGAGTTTGAACTGCTGTTCCGTTATACCCCACACAGTGGAATTCTTGGATAACACTGGGAAACACTCTCCAGGGGAGAGGGACACTGCGGAGCCACATCCTGCCCGAAGGGAGGTAACATGTGGAGAATACAATATAGACTGTCCGGAGGGGCAGTGCGACATATGGAATGTCACTGGGGTGGCTCCAGCCTAAGAAGGGGGAAGTAACACCAGACAGTGATGGCAGAGCGGACTCTGCCAAGGGAAAGACACAGGCTCACCACAGGGAGCTGGTCGTGGAAGAATACGCATATGGGATCGCCGCAGGGATCACCACATATGAAACCCAGCCTAGCACAAGTTAACAAGCATACGAGCACTAGGCTTGGCGTCGGGCACTCCGCAACATCCGACTGCCGGAGGGGTGCGGTGGAACTCACAGGGTCCGCCAACTCGACTGGAGCAAAAAAGCGCACGTATCCGCTCCGTGGAGGGGAGTGGCACAGCAAGCCGACACTAGAGTGGGAACTTCATGCATGCCCATTGTACGTGGCCCCCCAGCCCATGGCAGAGGCATCCGTGGAGACCACAGAATGCCTGGACACTTGATCTAGGGGAACACCTGCCCGCAGGAACGAAGGGTCCGACCACAAACTGAGAGTTTGGCGACAATGCGGGGTCACTTGGACCCGGTACAAGCCACTCTCATCTTGGGACTCGATCATGGAGCCAGTGTTGGAGCGGCCTCATATGAAGCAATCTGAGCGGCATTACCGTGGCTGCAGATGCCATATGCCCCAGGAGCCTCTGAAAAAGTTTCAGTGGTGCTGCTGCTGTTCTGCGTCTGAGTGAGCTCACGCAGTTCAACATTGACTGGACACGGGCCTCTGTGAGGCCTCTGGACACTGGCCTCTGTCATGTTGATCGAGTCCAAGATCCTCTGCCCGCGGGTGAGTTTGCTCTTTTCACAGTTGACCCGAAGCCCTAGGTGGCTGAGGTGACTGAGCACCATGTCCCTGTGTTTGTACAACTGCTCTCTCAACTGGGCCAGGATAAGCCATTCGTCGAGGTAGTTGACACGAACACCACGCTCGCACATGGGAGCAATGGCCACCTCCGCAACGTTCGTGAAGACATGGGGCGACAGGGCCAGCCCGAAGGGTAAGACTTTGTACTGATGTGCCCGTCCCTCGAACGGACAGTCCCTCGCACTTGAAAATGCATTTCTGCGTAAACATTTTGAACGGCAGCCTGTGAAGGGACCGGTTCAGGAAACACAGGTCCAAGATAGGTCGTAACCCACCGCTTTTATTGGGTACAATGAAGTACGGGCTGTAAAAGCCGGTCTTCATATCCGCTGGAGGGACCGGCTCGATTGCATCCTTTGCCAGTAGGACTGCAATCTCATTAATAATTCTAAAAAACTCAAAATAACACTAATAATTCATTACATTTATATAGCGCTTTTCTAGGTAGTCAAAGCGCTTTACATAGAAGGGGGTATCTCCTCAACCACCACCAATGTGCAGCATCCACCTGGATGATGCGACGGCAGCCATATTGCGCCAGAACGCCCACCACACACCAGCTTATTGGTGGAGAGGAGACCATGAGCCAATGAGTTTTTATGGTGATGATTAGGAGGCCATGATGAACAGAGGCCAATGGGCAAATTTGAGCAGGATGCCCTATCTGACCCTCTAGGCTTCAAACAGATGCTCAGCACACCCCAGCCCAGTGGGGAAACAACTACTGGAATGTGACTCTGTGCCGTCACCACTCCACACAATTTCATGACGTTCAAACTGTTAAGGTGAAATTTGGTGCCTGAGGTAAAAGGAGGGAGGAATCATCCGATACACTCATAAGTAGACCTTCACTACGTCCTCAGTACCAATCACTATATGGTTACACAAATGATTTTGTTATGTTCTCAAATTATATACAATATAAAGGTATCTTCTTAAGTCATATTGTGGAGAGAGGCTGATGACATTTAAAGTATTCCACCCTCCTTATAATTTAGAAGGGTCACCCCTCTGATGTTTTTCATTACTGTAGTACCAAGAAAAAGGAGCTAAAAGTTTTTAATTCAAATCTAAAAATGCTAAAAGTCTTTTTAGTTTAAAATGAACCAGTTAGAGTTAGTGGACAGTACCTGGTCTTCCTCGCCTCCTCCCTCTTCATCATATTTAAGGATGTTGTCTCTGATGTCCTCCTCTGGGTCAATCAGCAGCTGCTTGGCCAGTCGTTCTTTATCTCTCCTTTTCATCCACACAACGAACAACAACACAAGGACTACACAGAGAGAAAGTTATTAATGCAAATGGAACAAAACATTTGTTTTCCTTTTCAGCATCGACACTGAAAGGGTGAAGCTCAAGAAAGGTATTTTGCTTTGTGACATTATATTTAAGACAATTATTTGACACATTTACCCTGCAAATGATCATTGTGACTCACTGAGGAGGGTGATGATGCAGAGCAGGAGGGTGATAATCACTCCTGTGCTGATCCCTGCGGTCACGATGCGCTCCTGGTCTGTGCAGTCTCCATTATGATCACACTGACAGACCTTCACTTGCAGATACGAGGTGTTGGACAACGGTATCTCACCAGAGTCTGTGATTATAATGGGAATCTTGTAGATTCCATTCTCCAAAAAGTCAATTTTAAGAGCGAGTTGTGCATAATCACCTAGGAAATGGATTTAAAGAGTATTTAAGCAGTAATTTCACACAATACTTTAAATTATTCAAATGTATTTAACTACAGGTGAGTTATTTGTGTTCTTGAGTCAGTAATAAAATAAGAAATTAATAAAAGTGTCTACACTGGAAGTATCCATGACAGTATTTACTGTGTTGCATTTTCATTTCATCTTTTGCTTTATTGTTCCAGTAGGAAATATCAGTTTACATTTCCAAACATTCCTTTTTGCCATTAATTGTAATAATCTGTTAATAGTTTTGTGCAGTTCCCACAGATATCCCCATAATATCCCCATCACTGACTTACATGAGACCGCAAAAACTGAGACGGACTAAATCCATAAGAACTGGGGAAACATCTCCAAGACATTTAGAGAAATCTACCCGCAAAGCTTACTCAAAATTATGAATTAGAAAACTCAAAAACTCCACAACTGAAGATAAGACAAAAGTAGTTTTAAGATGATTTCACTGCTATGTGAAAAAAAAAAATCCAACAGAACGTGCCAGCATAAAAAGTTGTATGCACTTGTGAAAAGAATGCTGTAAATAAGATGCTATGAGGATGAAGAAAGAACTTCTATGAATTTCTACTACCAAATAAAAATTTGGTTTGACCACTCTTAGCCTTTAAACTACTCAATTTATGGTCATACAGCTAAAAGCAATACTTCATTTGAAAGTGTAAATGGTCTATTTTTACATGTGTCTACTTACAATCAAAACAAAACATTGTGCTTTTGTAAAATAAAGGCCCTTGTTAATTAACTCATTAGCTCCCTCATTTAGTTCTAGTATAAGTACTCCCTGTTTTGTTCAGTTAATTGTCCTGTCTCGTCTGTGTTTGAGTGTGCTATTCAGTTCTTAAGTTATCTCCTGTGTGTTTCCTTGGTGGTATTTTCATTTAAAGACTATTTTGAGTATCTCCTTATCATGCTCTTTTGTTATCAGCCACCTACCGTGACAACAAAGACATGAGCAATATATCTATAGAAACATTTAAGTGTCTGCTTTTAAATAATCTAAATGAAAACAGATATTCTCTTTTTATTTAATCGGTATGAAAAGAGAGATATGCCAGTCGTTCTCGTGTGAAATCATTACCACTAATGCGAACACTACGTGTGCTTTTCATATGGTAGTGATCTGAGGTGATCCAATGCAAAGTCAACGCCCACATCAACTCGATAAAGCATATCAAGTTTTATTAGATTAATTTACTTTATATAATTTTGGGATGCGGTAAGGAATAATCCTGGAAGAATTTACCTCAGAAGAAGAGCACGACTGTGGTTTCGGTTTCATTTTGAGGGGCGACTTGATCCAGCGGAGGATTTAATTTCTGATGAGTTATTTATTCTTACTATCATTAGTAACCCTAACATTCTAACTGTCACCAGCCCCTTTGACGACGAGACCCTGAAGTCACTGTTCTGGATCGGGGAGACTTGCCATCACCCTGTACAGACACCTCTGGGCTGAACTGGAGGGAGGCTATCATCTGGTGTCAGGAGAATGTATATACTCTGTCCAGAATACAGCCGGACCCACAGTCTGTTCCAACACAGAGGAAATGCGCGTCCTCAGCCGCGTCAGCCAGAGCCCAATGAGAAGTGGCCAGAGCTGACCATCGCCCCGGAAGAGGAGTCCCCAGTGAGTCTGACCAGGGGTGTGAACCCACGACATCAGTGACCGAGGGCACACTGGTGGAATTTGAGACTGAGGACTGGCTGATTGACTTCAGTGCGGAGGTATCGTCTCCCACCCCATTTCGAATTCTTCATTGCTGTTCCAAGACAGCACCATGCACTGTTTGAACTTTTTATCTTTCTTCTGAGCCTTCATTGCTGTTTTTAGACAGAACAAACATCCGCAGGACAATGTTGTGTTACCTTCAACCGTCTAGCCTTCATCTGCCTCCATCCCCAGTTCTCAGCCAGTTCTCCAGCCCAGCCTCTGCTGGAAGTTGTCAGCCTTTTGCCATATCCTGCAATGCCAAGCACTCACGTCAAGCCTCAGATCCTACAACCACCATCAGCGCCTGAGCGGATAGATCCAGTGGTTCCGCCTCCGGCCTTAGATTGTCTCGGCCCATCGATCTATTGGCTCCACCAGACACACTCGGCCTTTTGACTCCACCGGGTTCCTTCGTCCCACCCGCCTCCCCTTGGACAGTTGCACTGCACTGCATAAATAGTCTCTGATTTACGATCAGATTAGAAACAGGTGTGTTTAATCTTCTTCCGCAACGCTCCGTTCCTCCACTCTTACAGCTGCAGCAGCTCCTCCTTCCCTTCGGGTACACCTCGGTCCTCCATCACACCAGCATCGCCTCAGTCCTCGGGCAGTCTGGCTCCTCCTCAGACGATCATCGCTGTGGCATTGCCTAGGCCCCCTGTGCCAGCATCAACCTGATGCTCTTCTCCATCGGCTCTCCGTCTGAGCCCTGGGATCCACCAGCTCCGCCTCCATCGGTCGTCGCCTTGTTGATGTTAGCCGGCACGCCACATTGGCTCCCCCCTCTCTTGACTCCACTGTGGGCTGTCGTCACTGGGCTCTGGGTCTGTTCCTTCAGACGGATACCATCATCGCCAGTGCTAGCCATTTTGGTGCCCTAAGCATAATTCCTTTATGATGCCCCCCACCCCGACCCCGAGAAAAAAACGTTTGTTTTTGCCAGTTTAACTTTTTATTACCAAACATATAACTCAATACCAATAACACAACAGCAGCATCACAGTATAAAACTTAAGAACACTAAAAAGAGAAAGTAAAATCTTCACAGCTTTGCTGACTTTGTAAACATATGTAGAATAGCCAACACACACTACACATTTGAAAGTGCAAACTTTTGTTCAGTAAACAGAATAGCAAATTAAAAAAAATATCAAAATAATCCAGACATGTTTTTCCCAAATTCAATGTCACTTTGAATAAATTACATTTATTAGACAAAATATTCAAACAAAGAATCTCATACCGAAAAAAAATTATAAACATTTAAAACTGAAAGCATGGCAGCCAAGGAGTTCTCCCCCTTTATTCCTTATTTATCAACTATTTGATAAATCTAATCTAATATAGAATGAGGTGCAATAATGCACACAATTCAACAGTAATGTTTGCTTTATATCATTCATAATGACAATTTATATTTTTTATATATATATTTAACAGGAATTGTTAGCTTACCATGTGCACTGCACTGACTGCTAACGTTAACTGTTACTGAGAAAGTATTAACCACCGTCACGTCAAAATAAACCATAAACTACTGCTCAATATCTAAAGAAAGATAGTAAAGAAAGTAACAGCTAGCTGGCGTCAGTTATTTGTAAAATAGGTAATGTTTAACAGTAAAATCTCAATTTAGCTTGCACCGAAGTTCTAAGTTTCTAAGTTTTACTCTCTAGACTAGAGCAATTCAATTATCTTGTTCCCCCTTTTTTGTTACATATTTTGCTAAAATGTGCCTAATAATATTTCTATAGGCTAATTAAATAATATCGGCATTATAATTTTTTTTTTCATTAGGCTATTTTTGGTGCCCCCTCAGCACTTGGTGCCCTACGCACAGCGCGTGATGCGCGTGGTGGGAGCGGCGGCGCTGATCATCGCTGCCGGGGTCTTGTCCATCTCTCACCATTCCTCCACTGCCTGCCATCACCATCCCTTTGCCATTTCCTGTCGCCATCTCCACGCCCTCCTCCTAAGCCTCCGCCTTCACCTCTTTAAGCCGTGAGGTCACGCCATGAGGGGGGGAGAACTGTCACAATCCTCAGTCACCATACCAGTCACCTTGCACTAAATTTTCCAAAAACCCTTCTGGCTCACACTTGCACACACTCATCTAATCATCACACCTGTGTGTTATTTCATTATACCAATGCATTTCCCACTTTCCAAAACACCACCAGAATAGCTTTGGCAATATTCTAAACAAATAGAGTCCAAAAAGATTGAACTGTTATGCTTTCATTCATTTGTACTTTAACAGCTGGAATTGTGTAAGATGTTGCATTACAAACTGAGAATACTTATTTATCTGAATAAGTATGAAATGAATGTGTGTTGTTTACATCAGGTTTGAGGTTTCAAAACATAGTTATGAATGGATTTGGATGGATCATTGTGGCTTTTTTTTCACCCACTGCTACTGCATCCGGAGGTCCTTAGGAATTTTTATGGCAGTCACAAGCCAACATCCTAAGATTTAGTCTCTAGATGGGTGAAGGGCAGAAACTGCATGTGGACCAATCAGAAGTCCTGTCCTTCCCAGGCTTGGTACTAGAGTTCTTCTTCTTGTCTGGCTGTTGTCCTAGCATCTCTATCTGATGGCGTTGGACAGTTTGTTTGTGTTAGTCCACCAAGATCCAGTACGGACAGAGAGGGGCCCGACCATAAACTGGGCCCTGGAATGTGCTGTTGACTGCAATTATTAATAAGTGGTATGCTATACCATATATATATATATATGTATATCCGTATAATAGTCCTTTTAATAGTGATTAATAGTTTACACTTTAGATGGGGGGATGCAAAAGGTGTTGTAAATGATTTATTCATGCATTTACACATAATTTATAACAGGTGTTGAACACTTTGTAGTTTGTACTGCAGTGTAAGTGTTGACTAGTGAGGGTATAGACAGCTGTGCACCTGATGTGGAAGGTCAAACCGGTTCACATTAGCACTAGATCCCACACAGAACACAATTCTGTGCTGATGAGATAAAGGATTTAACATAACCCACTGAAATCACCTGACTGTAAGTGATTTATAAATGTTTATCCACTTCAAAACAAATAAATTACTCTTCTTAAAATTACTGCTTTAGCATACCTGCATGTTTGTGCTTTTGAACACAGACAAGCTTACAACTTAAATATACATCAATAAATTATATACTGATCATTTACTGATGGTTTATTCATCATTTGTTCATGTATAACCATTGTTTATTGAGATAATGATACTAAAACAATTTTGACAAATACTGCAATGATTTATAAGTGATAAATAATTTATCAGCTAATCAACCATCTACTATTGAACAGTTTGACTTATTTCATGATTTACATTTTTTTAAAGATTACAACACATTTGTAAATCATTAGCATACCACTTATTAATAATTTATAAACATATAGTCATGCTGTGTTAATGATTAGATCCTCATTAACTAATAATTTATAAATGACTTATAACTGAATTAACAAAACATTTATAAAATGTTAGTATACCACTTATTAACCATTTATGAATGTATTGTCATGTTTTGTAAATGATTAGTTCATCATTAACTAATAACTTCTGTTAATGTTATTATTAAGTGTTACTGCCTCTTTCACTAAAGACTATGCTAGCTTTTGGCATCAGTCGAGCGAGTTGGCGACTTGCAGGCTCTCTCAGTGGATGCATCTTGCCTCAAGTTTGGGCTTAATGACAGTAAAGTTGTCCTTAGTCATAGATCCTCTTCTTAATATCATTAATTCATCTTTGTCTCTAGGATACGCATGGGCGTCGGAAGAAAAAAAAAAGTGGGTGGGTCCTCCCCCAGAAAAATGTTACTGAGTAAATACCATTTCATGTAGGCTATTCTGGTGCCTTTTAATTAAAACAACCCAGGTGAAAAAGACGTACTATTAAATATATATAAAAATGTACTTGAGTATGTTTTTAGTACAATACAAATATACTTTAATGCATTTTTAATACATTTAACAGTACGTCTTTTTCACCTGGGAAGTAAACTAAACTCCACTTCACGTCGGGTGGTTCTTTGCCTCCAAGTCGTGCATTAAATGCACAGCTATCCGTGGATTATCCCGCTAATACCATGGTCATCTGCCGGCAATGACAATTTAAAGCTGTTATTGATGTTTGCAACGCAATATTTGACTGGAAAGGTACAACGGGCGGTTACTTTCGTCAGCTGCGGCTCGTTGAGAAATATAATGTAGCGATTCAGCGGAGTTTCATTTATTAGGGAATTCCTAATAATTGGATTTGACTGACAGCACTATGAAAAGACAAATGCGCTGAATCAGAGATGGTAAAAGTAAGTGGGTCCAATATCATTAGTCTTAAAAAGTGGGTGGGTCTTGTCCCACCCATATACAATGGTTCCGACGCCCATGAGGATACGTGCCAAAAAACTTTAAGCTGGCTATGATTAAACCGCTTCTTAAAAAAACGCAACTTGATCCTACAGAATTAGTCAATTACAGGCTGATCTCGAATCTACCTTTTCTGTCAAAGATGCTAGAAAAGGCAGTATCCTCACAACTGTGTTCCTATTTATAAAGAAATTATATCTGCGAGGATTTCCAGTCAGGATTTAGACCGTACCATAGTACTGAGACGGCTCTCATTAGAGTCACAAATGATTTGCTCTTATCATCCGATCGTGGTTGTGTCTCTCTATTAGTGTTACTCGATCTTAGTGCTGCATTTGATACTATCGACCACAACATTCTTTTAAATAGACTAGAACATTATGTTGGCATTAGTGGAATTGCATTAACATGGTTTAAATCATAATTATCTGACCGTTATCAGTTTGTAGCAGTAAATGAAGAGATGTCTCATCGATCACAAGTTCAGTATGGCGTACCACAAGGCTCAGTACTAGGACCGCTGCTGTTCACTCTGTACATGCTACCCTCACACACACACACACACACACACTCTGTACATGCTACCCTCACACACACACACACACACACACACACTCTGTACATGCTACCCTCACACACACACACACACACACACACACACACACACACACACACTCTGTACATGCTACCCTCACACACACACACACACTCTGTACATGCTACCCTCACACACACACACACACACTCTGTACATGCTACCATTAGGAGATATCATTAGGAAACATGGCATTAGCTTTCACTGTTATGCCGACGATACTCAGCTCTATATTTCTTCAAAACCTAACGAAACTTACCAATTCACAAAATTAACGTAATGCATAGCTGATATAAACAATTGGATGACTAGTAATTTCCTACTTCTAAATTCTGAAAAAACAGAGATTCTAATTATTGGACAAAAAACTTCCTCACGTAATAATCTAGAATACTGTCTAACACTCGATGGCTGCTCTGTTAAGTCTTTGTCGTCGGTTAGGAACCTGTGTGTGTGTGTGTGTGTGTGTGTGTGTGCTCTTTGATACCAATCTTTCATTTGAAAGTCACGTGTTTAGTATCTGTAAAACCGCATTTTTCCATCTTAAAAATATATCTAAATTACGCCATATGCTCTTATTGACAAATGCAGAACAATTAGTTAATGTGTTCATGAGCTCAAGGCTAGATTATTGTAATGCTCTATTGGGTGGTTGCCCTGCACGCTTAATAAACAAACTACAGCTGGTCCAAAACGCAGCAGCTCGAGTTCTTACCAGAACCAGGAAGTATGACCATATTAGCCCAGTTCTGTCAACACTGCATTGGCTGCCTATTAAACATCGCATAAATTTTAAAATATTGCTGATTACTTACAAAGCACTAAATGGTTTAGCTCCGCAGTACTTGAGCGAGCTCTTAACGCATTATAGTCCTTCACGTCTATTGCGATCTCAAAATTCCGGCCAGTTGATATGGTATGGTATGGTATACTTTATTGTCCCAATGGGAAATTTGTTTTAGGCTCACAAATACAACCACTGCATCGCCACACATATAAAACACACACAATACATAAACAGAGAAGAGAGATACACATTTACACACAAGTAATTGACCTCACGCTACTGTATACACTGAAGTGATTTACATCCTGCCACTCAATACACTGGAAAGTGGTTGGCATCACCCCACTCTATACACTATAAAATAATAGGAATCACTCCACTCAACACCGGAAAGTAATTGGCATCACGCCGCTCTATACACTGAAAGTGATTTGCATCACCCCACTCTATACACTGTAAAGTAATTAGAATCACTCCCCTCTATACACTGGAAAATAATTGGCGTCACGCCGCTCTATACACTGGAAAGTGAATAGCATCACCCCACTCTATACACTGCACACTGTAAAGTAATAGGCATCACGCCACTCTGTACACTTGAGAGAGGAGAAAAAAAAACCAAAAAAAAAACCAAACCCTTAGAATAATTATTTCTACTTTATATTATTTAATAACTTAACAGCTGAAGGGATGAATGAGTTCTTGAACCGGTTTAGTCTACAGCTAGGCATTCTTAATCTTCTCCCCGATGGCAACATTACAAACTCAGAGTGCAGGGCATGTGTTGTATCATGCAGAATCTTATTTGCCTCCCTCAATGTAGATTTTTCATATAGGGTCTGGAGATAAAGAGGTTCTGTTCTGCCCATGATCCTCATGGCCATGCGAACAAAACGACCAAGCCTAGATTTCAGATGTACTGTTAAATTACCGTACCAAAGATGTATTCCGTAACTGATCACATTCTCCAATACAGCCTGATAAAATAACATCATAATCTTACTACTAACACCATAAAGTCTAAGCCTTCTCAAAAAATACAGTCTTTGTTGTAACCGAGTGCACAAAGTATCTATATGAACCTGCCATGTAAGAGAACAGTCAACGTAAACATCAAGATATTTATATGAGGACACTTGTACAATAGGAACATCATGAATATGTATAGGGCTATGGTTTCCGATTGACTTAGGATCAAATATCATCTCCTCAGTTTTCTTCACATTTACAATCAGGTGGTTGGCATCACACCACTCTATAAACTGATCAATCTCAGAGCCGTAAGACAAAATGTCTTGATCTTTATATAATAAGCTCACAATCGCAGTATCATCACTAAATTTCACAATATAGTTGTTACTATTATTCCTCACACAACTGTTTGTATACAATGTGAAGAGAACTGGGGAGCTTACACACCCTTGCGGGGCTCCTGTACTAATGTCATGAGAGTTGGAGATCTTCCCATTCACCTTGACCTGTTGGGTTCTATTCGTTAAAAAAGAAAAATACCATTTAATAATACAAGGATTTACATCCATCTGTTTTAATTTCTCCAAAAATAAATACGGTTGCAAAGTATTAAAAGCTGAACTAAAATCAATAAAAAGTAGGCGTGCATATGCTTTTGAATCGTCCAGATGTTTAGATACTAGATGGGTGATACTTCCTACTGCATCATCCGTACTCCTGCCCTGTCTGTACGCAAACTGCCATGGATCTAGTTTTGACTTTACTTCACTTTTCAATAAGGACACAATGTACTTCTCGAAGCATTTCATTATTATTGATGTCAATGCTGCAGGTCTAAAATCATTGTTCTCGGACGGATGTGACTTTTTTGGAATTGGAATAATCACAGCTTTTTTCCAGAGCGCAGGAACTATATGAGAATCCAATGAACGCTGAAAGAGTGTACACCACACTGGAGTAAGTTCTGCAGCACAGGTTTTCAAAAGCTGTGAAGAGATCCCATCAGGTCCCTTGGATTTCTTTGTGCATAACTGCTGAAACAGTAATTCCACCTTACAACTGTCTACCTGCAGTCTAGTGCCCGTATCATCCGGCAGAGAACCTATCACAGATCTGCATTTATCAGAGAAATCATGAGTTTGAAACCGCAGATAAAAATTATTAAGTTCGTTAGCTTTCTGTAAATTGTCACTTGTACTTATAGGTGGTCTATTTGGTGCCATATTAGTAACAGCTTTCATTGTATCCCACATTTTTTTCGAATTTGAAGTGGAGAAATGACGCTCAATAACATCTTTCTGTCATCCCCTTGCTTCTTTTAAATGATGATTAAGCTCTTTTTGTATTAATTTCAACCCAGCAAGATCATGGTTCTTAAACGCAGCCTTTTTCCTGTTAATGCAATTCTTAATTTCTTTAGTTATATAAGGTTTGTTGTTTGAATATAACATTCTTTTTAGTGAGTACATTGTCCACACAAAAATGTATATATTCCGTTATTGTCTCAGTAGTCGTATCAATGTCCAGATCATTAAAAACATTCCAATCCGTACAGAGGAAACAACCTTTGAGTCTCTCAGTGGCGTCGTCCGACCATATAGTTACTTCCTTCATACATGGTTTACTACGTTTGAGCATAGTCCTGTATGTAGGAATTAGATGGATAGTATTGTGATCGGAGTTAGCCAGCGGTGGTTTCGCTCTGGCTTCATAAGCCTTTTTAATGTTACCATAGCACTTGTCAAGGGTTCTGTCCTTTCTCGTCCCACATTTTATATATTGTTCGAAACCAGGCAAAAACAGTTCAAGCTTGCACTGATTAAAATCACCTAAAATGAATACGGGAGCCTCAGGAGAGCACTGTAGTTGTTGGTGAGCACAATACGCTATACACTCTGCTGCTCTTGCTGCGTTTCCACTAGGAGGGACGTAGGCCGCACAAACAACGACACTACCAAACTCCCTCGGTAGATAAAAAGGTCTCATTTTCAAGCACAGAACTTCAGCATCAGGACAGCAGATTGAGTCTTTAATTGTGTACTGTTTACACCAAGCATTACTCACATACACAGCCAGACCGCCGCCTCTGATCTTCCCTGACTGTGAAGTCCTGTCTGCCCGTACCAGCGAAAATCCTTCCAGCTCCAGAGCAGCGTCTGGGACATCGCGGTGCAGCCATGTTTCCGTAAACACCATCAAACTTGAAGTGCGATATTCAAAACATGCTTTGGAGTTAGCTCGAAGTTCCTCCATTTTACCATGCAGTGATCTGGCATTGCACAGTAACATCGATGGTAAAGGTGGTCTATTTCCTCGTCGTCGAAGACGCTGCCGTATTCTGCCTCGTTGGCCTCGTCTCCTATGCCTTCTATTGCGCACAGATGACGACCTCACGCAAACAGGCAGGTTCAAAGGAGGTGGCCCAACATGGCGTAGCGCTAGCAATGCGTCTCTGGTGTAGCTGATTGACGTCCATGTCGTCACACCTGTATGTAGTGTTTGGCACCGTGCAAGATATCCCAATACAGCGGCTACTAGACACAGCTGAACGAACATTGTCATACGGATATCGGCGTTAGAACAATAACGTTAAAATTAAAATAAAAAGCTAAAAAACGGATAAGAAAAGAACAAACAACAGACGAATGCAGTAGAGCAAGAGCCCGGGTCGCAAGCAGAGCAGCGCCACCGGAAGTTCGGGTTACAAAGAGTTACAAAGCTCTTGGAACAGTCTGATAATACCTAGAATATCTAAATCGACTGCTGGCGGTAGATCCTTCTCCTATTTAGCACCAAAACTCTGGAATAGTCTTCCTACCATTGTCCGGGAAGCAGACACACTCTGTCAGTTCAAAGCTAGATTAAAGACACATCTCTATGGCCTAGCATTCACATAATACATTATAGACTTCTATAATTCAATATTAGGCTGCATAGATTAGGTCAGCTGGAACCGGGAACACTTCCCATAAATCCTGATGTACTCGTTACATCATAAGAAGAATGGCATCTACGCTAATCTTAGTGTCTTTGTTTATCCCGAGGTTTTCCCGCAGCCTGCCGGATCCAGGCCGTATCCAGATCTGACGAAGGACCTTGGCCTGGACCCGATGTCAACGCAGTGCTGAAGTGCCAACTAGTCTCTCCCTATGGAGGATCCCTTTACCACTCTACAGATAAAGCGTCGTCGGGAAAACGCAATTTGCGTACCTACCCCGAATTGATAAAATAATATAAAATTCTGTATCAAAATTATAAGGAAAGACCCGTACTTTATTTAGGCTTGGTTTGTAGGGAATTACAAACCTGCGCACATATATTCAAACGCACACAACTATAGAACCAATTCTTAATGCGCATGTGAACGCCATCAGCGTTTCTCACAGGTTCGCGTTTAAAGTCTGTGTAGAGAGAATGGTGTCGTCTTAGCGGCCCCTAATTTAATAACAAATGATTGTTGCGATGGAAGCGAATCAATCAAAACTAACTTTAGCTGGAAAATAACTTTATTAAAGAACCGCTATAAAGCCAAACCAATCTTACCTTAAATTATGTTTATCTCTGTAAAGCTGCTTTGAAACAATCTACATTGTTAAAAGCGCTATATAAATGAAGATGACTTGACTTGACTTAGTCGAAGAAGAGCCTATGTGCCTAAGGTGCTTTCCACACCCTTCAGAGCACAAGCTATAGCGGTCTCTGCTCTCCCTTATGCTGAGGATGAGCAGGCGCCACAGCCACTCTGCCCGGCCCAGGCCCTTGGGGTGTACCATGAGTGCTCTAGCCAGTTCCCGCAGTCAGAGCAGAGACGCTCTCATTGGAAACTAGATGCGATTGCGCTGGCGTACAAGTCCTTAGGATTGCAATTCCCTATAGGTGGTTTGCAGTCACGTGATTGTGATGACGCGCGAAATTCAAATGGAGGGCAGGAAGTGAAGAGCGGAATGGACGAGATGGAGGAAAGTCTGTACTGTACTACTTTAGACGCTATTACAAGAGAAAGTATAAACAAAAAATCTAAATACATGTTGGATGTGATCCTTGCGTTATGAAGAGGAGTGATTTTTCAATTGAATTGAAAGATTTGCCTGTCATCGAGGTGGTAGATATCAGCAACTAACTTGTCTTACAGACATCCTTCTACTCAAGACAACAAATTAAAGCATACAAAAGTATGGAGGCATACAACTTTTTTGTAAGTGGTTGGGTCCATGATCTCGGTACCAAGATGCTCCACAATGACTGTCGTTTGGTTTTCGCCCGGGTGAATGACATTTCTTTTTTGTCCTGTGGATTAATCCGTAACGTTAACCCTAACAACCATTCGACGCTGCGGCGCTTCTCGACGTTACTTTTACAGCTGTTTACTTTACGTTATTAGGTTAACCACTCTCAAAGGTCCACCGAAACACCACTAAAGCACTGAAGTAGCTTTGCTAACGTTACGTGTTTGTCTTCAGTTACAGGGGTAACTTACAAACTCAAAGAAAAGAAGAAAAAATTACTTTGACTTTACAAAGTTCGGAAACTGATACGTTACACAAACATAGCCACATAAGTTGTATTAACTCACCTTTGATGAAGTGATCACTGCACACACAGGCATTTTCCGATTCGGCTCCTCCCGACCGCAGACGTAGGTTTGCAAGCCATTTTTCCGGCGTTTTTCGGTCAATTTCTTGCATTTTTCCGCCTTATGAACAACAACTTTTGGTACACAATAAAAACTCCTCACGGTTTCTCGGTTTGATCGATTTGAGCAACCATAAACAATGCAAAATATAGGCATTTTGAGTTTGTTATAGTGCTTCCTAAATGTAGAAAATCCCTTCCTGCCCTCCATCTGCATTTCGCGCCATGGCAACGCAGTAACGTGACGTCATATGCATTCTACCATTAGAGTTAGATGTATAAAATTGAATAAATGGCTGTCAATAGAATTAAGTAACTGGGACTGAACTCATGATTTCTTGACCAGTTTATTACATATCAAATTCATAACAACTTATTTATTTTGTCATTATTTTATTATATTTTTAAAATATACCAGCACCCCCTTTGCAGCCCCAGAACCCAATTTAAAAAATCCTTGTGCGGTAACTGTTTTATAATAATCAATATCAATATAATAATTAACATTAATTGCGTTGGAGAGAGGTGACTTTTCTCCTCCCAAAAGTCTCAAAGATTAGAAACATCACAAGCTTTGATGAACTTTCAAATATTAAAATATAAAATGCATAGCAATCAAGTCAGATGGACATTAACTGAAAAAAAAATTAACTACATTTACATTTTACATTTACATTTAGTCATTTGGCAGACGCTTTTATCCAAAGCGACTTACAAAGCAGGACTAGATTAAGCGAATCATCATGAAGAGGCAAAAACCAAAGCTACGCAAGGAGTGCTCAAGATACAAAGTTCAGGCATTATTCAGAGTAGCATAAGCCCGATAAGTGAGGTTTTTAGAGGGAAAGGGGAGGGTTTTTTTAACTGTGCAATATGCCTAAAAAAGATTGTGGAATCTACTGAAGGTGTGTTGTGATTAGGGATGGGAATTGATAAGAATTTAACGATTCCGATTCCATTATTGATATTGCTTATCGATCCGATTCCTTATCGATTCTCTTATCGATTCTTATTGGGTGAGGGAATAAGTACAAATTTGTTTGTATTAACTCGCTTTAATATCTGATCAGAAGACACAGCACAGAGTATACACAAATTATGTGTAGCAACCTCAGAACAAACCTAAAAGTAGGTGAGCTACTTCTCAAAGTAAAGTCCAGGGACCTATAGCCTAGGGCAGTGTTTCTCAACCTGTGTGCCTTGAAAGATTATCAAGAAGAGTGCCTTAGGATTAGGAAATTGACAATTTTCACATTCATTGGTCCGGACAAAAAAATAAATAAAACTGCCATTTATGTGCCATAAAAACTAAAAACACAGACTGAAAACAGTTTAGGAAGAGCTTGTGTCTTTTGGAATATTAACAGTGCTCATTTGGATTAGGCTATTGAGTTACTAAAACAATCTTTGTCAAATAATACACGGGTTTTCTTCACATTTTGAACGATTTTGTTTTCATTTGTTTAATTTCAAGATCTGATGTGACTTATCCATTGTTGTTTTTACAGCTACAAAGCTGGGAGCACTAAATGATATTCAGGCACATTATACACGCTTTTAACATTAAATAAAGCACAAAAATAGTACCTGATATTATCATTGCCACACTTTGAGATTGTTGTTCCAGCGCGACGTCGCAGTAAAATAGGATCCGTTTCAAATAGAATCGTCGCGTGTCGCGGCTGGTTAAACTTTGATCAACATGGAAAATTATACTTTTTATCGCGTGTCGCGCCGTCGCGTCGCATGTAGTTAGGACGCGGTCAGAGCGCTTCTGCCTCGATGCCATGTTTGCTCATAGTGTTTGCTACGTTCTGAACCAAAACAACGCAGCACGTGTGTGACGTCGTGTCACATTTGAACGAGCGGAACCGATAAGCGGAATCGTTAAGCAGGCATGCTAACGGTTCCAAGGAATCGATTCACTGGGCACCGGTTCTGAAGAAGAACCGGTTCTCGGTTCCCATCCCTAGTTGTGATACATCGTGTGCTTCCAGTGTAGACGGCTAATGACCACTGTAATGAAAATCTAATTGCTCATGTATGGTGTAGACAGTTCAGGAGGCCGATGAGAGATGTTGTTTTCTGCATATTTCTGTGTGTGTGTGTGTGTGTGTATTTTCTCACCACTGAGATGCGTGATTGTCCAGTTCTTCCTAACATCAATAGGTTGTAAGGGCAGCTCAAAGGAGAAGGGTCCAGTGTTGGGTTCAATGTCTGCATCCAACGCTGTGATGTTAATGCCGTTGTTCTCAGGTTTTTCACACATCACCGTCTCTGGTGGGAAAACCTCAGGAGCATTATCATTGACATCCAGAAGAAGGATTTGCAGAGTACCGGTGCTGCTGGCCGGAGGAATCCCTGGAGACCAAACAGACTCATTACTGTTATGCTCCCTTCCTGGGACACTATCCCAGCGTGCTACAAGAGGACTCCCTCTCCTGAACATTAAACACACCTGTTTCTAATCTGTTCATCAATCAGAGACTATTTAAGCACTGCAGTGCAACTGTCACAAGATGAAGATGAGGATGAAGGATGAAGACAAGATCAAATTACATTTTACATTTACGCATTTGGCAGACGCTTTTATCCAAAGCGACTTACATTGCATTCAAGGTACACATTTTTACATTGTGTCAGTTCTTGCTTTCCCTGGGAATCGAACCCATGACCTTGGCGTTGCTAGCGCCAACGCTCTACTGTTTGAGCTACAAGAAAGCCTGTAATTATCAACGCAGTTTAATAAAACTAAAGACGAACTGGTGTAATGGTGTGTAATGCTAACAAACATACACAAACAGTGACCAACACTGAAGACTGCAAACAGAGGAAGTAAATACACAGAGATAACGAACTAAATGATGAGCAGCTGTGGTTGAGGATTAGTGTCCATGGTGACTGATGAGTGGCGGGAAAATAGAACAAAGGAAACATGTGACTGAAGACAAACAAACTAAAAGTCCATGAAGGTGACACTAAAGGCGGGCATACACTGTGCGATGTCTGTGCGATTTCAGCAAGGAACCTACTCACACTGAACGAGTAGATCGCATGCGACGTAAAGCCAAAGCTCAGGATTTCTGTGCTCACACTATACGGTCCGAACGTCGAGCTGCGACTGCTCACACTATACGTGTGAAATATGCGCGAATCAGCGCGATAAACCCTCGTGCCGGGTTGCGGCTATAGATGATATCATGTAGGCCTATCCAGAGATATTGTCAAAACAAGCATCAGCTATCAAAAACAAGATGATTTAGCATTTCCAATTTATGTATTAAATTATTATTAGTATTATTGTATATTATTATTATTATTATTATGGAAGGCCTAGGCTACTTTTATTATTAAAGTGATAGGCTGTTAAATTGCCACGCAATAATTTCATAGCGCATCACCGCAAAACCAACGGGCTGTGAGGATAATAAAATATTACATAGACGCTTACTCCCCATTGAAAATTGTCTAAAACTTTAGGTCGATTACAATGAATTATAGGCATATAATTAATTATTAACCGTCTATAATATGTCCGAACACTGCAATAATTAATCAATGAAAATTAAAAACTGCTTTATTTCAAAAACATTGTTTAACAAATTAATAAAATAGGCAAAGTGTACATCGCAGGTGGCTTGGAAGAAGTGGGTAATGGTTAATCCATTTTGCAACACAAACTGGAGGTAAGCAACAGTAATTTGTACTACAGAACTTAAAGATCTCCCTTTTTTTGTTTTTTTTTTTTGTTTTTTTTTTTTTGCTGCAGATGAAACTGTTTTTGCACAGGGGCAGTGAGGGGAAAAACACTGAGTTTAGGGCGATCGGTTCGTATCTCTGCTTCAACTGTGCGATATAGTCACGAGGAGCGACCAACATTTCTAACATGCCAGAAATTCATCCGACCATCAGATTGCCGGTCGGGAGAGGTTTATCGCCTCTCGTTTCCCCCTGTACACTGCACGAACACTGAGCGACAAACGACGCACGACAAAGCTGAAAATCGTCCCGACCCGAAAAAGAGTCGCACGAGTCAGAATTCGGCTCAAAATCGGACGAAAATCGCAGTGTATACCTGCCTTTACTGAACATACGTGACAGCAACATGTGTTTGCCATTGGTGACATCTCTGAACAGTTTTCCTGTGTTATTGCATTCTCGTCTATGATCTTGCTTGCCTTGTTTTAATGGATTATTTGCCTCACAACTTTAGTTTGGATGCCTGGTTTTAAAATGTTTACCTGTGTTTTGACCCTGCATGTTCTACACGTTTCGGATTTATCATTTTGGGCTGATTCTCTATGTATGACCCTGCCTGCTTTACAAGGTTTGGATTTACTGTTGTGGACCGATTCTCTGTGTATGATCTGGCTTGTTATAACACCACCAGGATTTATGTCTGGTGCCTTGTCACAATACATAGAACAGAAATATAGAAAACCTGTCAGCGATTGCAGACTTGTTACTGGCAACAAAGTCATGATAAAACGTCATCACGGTGCACGGCACGGCTGTGAACCACGTCCAGTCGGCCCAAATCATTTTGTTTATGGTTTCTTTTATTTATTTATTTTTTTTGAGCGGAGGAAATGTTATTCTGCACGGCTGAAGGTATGCATATGTGGATTATTGCTTTTTTTGTCATGGGGGGTATGGCTGCAAACACAGCAGACATGTGGTGAGGTCGATGTGGATTGGCATGTTGGGTCATTTGTCCTGCTATTGTGTACAGCTGTCAGGAAACGTGAATGGAGGACTCAAAAGCAGAGTGTTCGTGCAACACAACATCCAAAGTGTAGTGACACACACACAGAAGAAATTAATGTGTGAGAGCTTCAGAGCCACCCGTACAGACACCTGCGGACACAGGCAGTGGTCACCACCACAGGTACAATGCCCAACAGGACGAGAAACAAGCAAAGAGAACAGCAAGAGCACAGCGAGCTGTCGAACTCCTCGTCTAGGAGTCCTGGACACAGCAGCAAAACAGAGATAAAACACAAAAACACACAGCATAGAACCCACAGAACATGAGACGAGGCACAGAAAAATCTACTGACAATAAGGGGCAGACACAGAAGAGAATATAAGGGAACGAGCGGCAGGTGAGGGCAGTCAGCATGTGATCTGCACACACCCTACAGAAAGTGACAGGACAACACAGACAACAGGGAAGGCCGGTGAACTGTGAACCCTGAACTGTGACAGTATCCCATTTAATGGGATGGTTCATTAAATTTGGGTCCCAGTTTATGTGAGGGAAGTTTAAGAGTAATGTCCTGGGAAGATAGCCAGACCTTCTGTCCGCACACGTAAAGTGGGGGCTTAGCACAGTGATGGTCCGCCGACGCCTTGGTCCTGTCACCAGTCCTAGTGAGTGCTTCTTTGGCGATCCTCCACATATGGAGGCATTTCTGAATAAACGAGTGCATGGATGGAACAACGGCGTTGGATTCTTGGGAGGAGAATAATGGTGGCTGGTAGCCTAAACAGCACTGGAAGGGAGACAAATCCATAGACGAGACCAGGAGGGAATTATGTGCATTCTTGACCATGGTTAATATGAAACTCCAAGACGACGGTTCAGTAGATGCCGCACAGAAAATGACCCTCTCCAAATCCTGGTTAGCACACTCAGCCTGACTGTCAGTCAGCGGGTGATACCCGGAGGAGAGACTCGCAGTCACCCTCAGCTGTCGACAGAACTCTGCCCAAAACTTAGACACAAATTGGGGACCCCTGTCAGAGACCACATTCACCGGGAGGCCATGAATACAGAACACGTGATCTAAGACAACAGTTGCTGTCTCCCTCGCTGAAGGCAGTTTGGGAAAATAAAATGGGCTGCCTTCGAGAACCTGTCCACCACAGTGAGGACTAGCGTGTTGCCGATAGACAGGGGTAGGCCTGTGATGAAGTCCAGCTATGTGTGACCAGGGCCTCGAGGGGACAAGCAGCGGCTGGAGTAGCCCTGCCAGGGGTCGACTGAAGCCTTTGCCCGCAGCACAAACCAGACAGGCCGACACAAACCGACAAGAGTTCCACACCATGGATGGCCACCAAAATTGCTGCTTGATTAAACTGCAAATACGAGTTGCTTCTGAGTGGCAAGCTAGTATGAATGAGTGGCCTCACTGTAGGATGCTAGTTCAGACCGATTCGGACACAAACAACAGGCTCTCAGGGCACCCCGCAGGAACCGTGACGTTGCGCAGTGCAGTGAGGACTAGCCAATCGGGAGGCAGAATGGTTACAGGGAGGATGGATCCAGGTTCAGCTTCAAAGATCCGCGAAAGTGTGTCGGCTTACCTGCGGTGCGGGAGGGTTGATCTGTAACTGATCGAGCAGTTCTGAGAGCTGGGTTAACTGGAGAGACAGCTCAGAGAAAGCACGGTGAGAGGCGTTGATTTCCTCTTGCTGCCTGAGGATTCGGTGAACGTCTGCTTCCTCTACTGAGTCCATGACTCGGCAATCAGCGCTAAATTGCCCAGGTCACAAGCTGCAGAAAGTGACAGGACAACACAGACAACAGGGAAGGCCATGAAGCACCCTGAACTGTGACAACAGCAGAGGAGCTTTGCTTGAAGTAAGACACTAGGTAACTCAAGACTTTGCAAAGGAGTGTGGCTTGTGTGTGATACTGGGACATTGTATTGACGCTGGTCAATAAAGAACAAAGAAGAAACAAATCTTGCTATTGATTTTGTTTTTTTGTGCTATTGATCGCGTTTTGTTGTACAATATGGCATATGTGCATGGTATAGTGCATAGATTCGCAAATTAACTTGATTCTGCCGCTACACTAAGATTATATGGGCACACAAACTTTTGAAATGATTTATTGATAATAGGTTTCCACGCAATTTCGATAAAGTCAACTAATTTGGGTTAGGGTTAGGGTTAGGGTTGTTTGGGACATTCCGGGACTGGAATTCATCCAGTGTATAGGCTCTCCCTATTCCCATGTCATCCACGACTACATCACATAGACAGAAATAAAGAAATACACAAACACAAGGGCTCACGGCCTTCCGAGTGTCTGAACTCACACTGTATATGGCCGCACTAAATGCAGCTTTTTATGGATTTCCTTTTTTCAGATTGTTGATTTTACTTTTCAAAAAAAGGAGCAAGAATAAAAGAAAACAAATATAATTATTT
Organism: Abramis brama; assembly: GCF_963993115.1. NCBI lineage: Eukaryota > Metazoa > Chordata > Actinopteri > Cypriniformes > Leuciscidae > Abramis > Abramis brama. The sequence goes on along the minus strand of NC_139969.1, from coordinate 45,889,476 downwards.
TCTCAGACAGAAAACATACCGCTGTCAGTGACAAGGAACATAGCCGTGTAGATATTGTCTTGCACAAATGGAGACTCTCTGTCTAAAACACCAATGGTTGTGATGTGTCCATACATGGGATCAATTCTCAGCCAGTTTGCAGGGTCAGACAGCGTGCTGTACCTAAGGAGAGAGGTACAATGTTAAGACATACTAAAAGATTTAGATAAAATATATATATTTATTCTGTTCATTTTTTTGCTCCTTGAATCTGGTCGAAGAGCTTTTGGAACAGCACAGCTATAACATACCCAAGTATCTCTTGGAGGAGGTGTAAAGTTCTTGATGGCCTCCTTGATTTTAACTCTACTCTGTGGCTCATCCTCAAACACATGTGTGCCTTCTGCTCTGATTAATATGTTCAGGACAGATGTTTGCGTCACCTGAGGCTCTGCTGCATGAAGCGGTCTGGATCCTGAGCAGTAAAGGTGGCGATCGCAGACTCGGCCTGCAAGCCCTCCTGCAGCTCCAGCAGCTTAGGGTTGGGCTGGAAATAAGGGCTCTCATTGACATCTGTGACGCGGATGGAGACGGTGGCTGTGGACTGACGGGGGACACGGATGCCTTTTTCTAGAGGAATCTCATTTGCTGCCACCACTGTCAGCACGAACGACCTGTTGATCTCGTAGTCAATGGGCTGAAACAAAGAAGGAATTATTATTATTTGTTAAATGAATCTACATAAAATGAATTCAAACCGGTAATGTACTCTGTGTTAATGTAAAATTCTGAATATTCTATTCTATTTTATTCTTTCCACAGTTCTCACACTTCTGTGAGTTCATTTCTAATCGTTGGTGACGTGACACTCCTGCCATGTTTTTGAACATTGTATCTGAGCACATGGTTTGTGTAATTCCTGATCATGTGCTCTTGTTCTTAAGCCAGGGGTCGTCAACTTATGGAACGGAGGGCTAAAACCACTGGCACATCAGCAAAAGTGAGAAAGGTTTATGTATTTCACATTTGTTGCATGGATGGAGCAAGAACATAATGTAAGTGTCTAAAATGCCCTCTTAATACAATATATACATTATACCTACATTAACCCTGTTCACTAAAATAACAAAGTAAGACTTGAGAAATTAGATAAATGCCAGGCAGTCTACTTGAGGAACGACCACTCCCTGAGAAGACAAAGGACCTTTCTGGAAATTAACATTTGAACTCTCTCTTGTGAATCTAGCACCATCATTCGAGACGCAAGTCTCACCTAAGCAATCCTAATCTACATTTCTTCCCCTCTTCCCCCATCCCTCGTGCTGAGATCACCAAAATTCACCCAAGAATCTATAATGTGAATAATTATCATACAATATTACACACGTTTGGTATTGTTTGAAATGTCTCAGTGCGACTGGTACAAATGTCTCATTCCCAAATGAGTAAAACAAAAGGTAATAAGGTTTTTAAGAGTTTGGAGATAACTGGCACACAAGGAGGGTTGGTCTCCAGACAAATGGTCTCCTACTCCCAAAAAGGTGTCAACTCTGAATGTAAATTCCCATTGTTAGCAGATGTTTCCATGTTAAAGAAGTTTCTGTCTATATAATGAAATGCAACTAGAGGATCGGGGCGATTCTGTAACCCAGATCAGCCCGTGATACGGAGAGTCGCCGAAACTCTCAGCATCATGTATTTCCTAATGTTGGGTTCGCATTTCTTCTCTTTATTCCAGAGATGTTTTGATGTTTTGTATTGATTATCTTTGAACTGATTATGAAATTGGCGTGATATATTTACCTGACATAATAAATTGTAACCATTGATTTTATTCTAACGGACTCTGCCATTATTTTCATTAAAGAGTTAAAAAGAATATTCAAACATTCGCTCACATTTAATGATGCACAGATATCATAAAAACCTTTTCATTTTTGGAGTCAGATGAAATAATGAGAAAATACATATGAGAAAATGTATTGAATTTAATCAAAAATACTTTGCCACGAGAAAAGACAGTAGCACGCAGAGACCTTCCCCGCTGACCGGACGCCTCCATTGGGCCGATTGAGCGCAGGCTTACAATAACCTTAACAACAACTCTGAAATAAGAGCTTGCGGTTTATCTGTCAATTAGATGTGTGTGCAAGTTGCTTAAGTTACTATAACAACAGTGAATCCCATCACATTTTCTTTCAGAATCATCATTAGCTAATAGAAACATAAAATAGCATTTTATTAAAGATAAAAGACCCGTAAGTCGGCAAGCTGAAATGTTCGGTATAAATAAATATAGTTATTAAGAATAATGAATTTCCATTTGAGATTTCCATCCTCACAATACTGCACTGGTTGCCAACACTCAACAGTTGGCTTGTGTTCTGCAAGTGAACATCGTCTTATGGTGCATCATCTCAAAGAGGCACAGAATCACTTTCACAGACCTTCACCATGACTGTTCCTGCTGGTGGAATGATCTGCCTAACTCAACCAGAGCTGCTGAGTCCGTAGCCACTTTCAAGAAACGGCTGAAGAAGCTTCTTTTTCATCAACAATTGATCTATTAATACTAACACTTTCTTTTCTCCTCTCTGTATGCGCATACTGTGTTAGATTACACTGGGAAGGGTCACAGCACTTGCATATTGTTGTCCTATTGTTAGTTTAACTGCTTCTATTGCTCTCCTCATTTGTAAATCAGGTTAGGGTTAGGGTTAAATGTAAATGTTTCTGATTCAGCATGTAGTCGGCCAAGCAAAAGACATTTCTGCATAAGGCTGACATGCAAATGAAAATATAATACAATTATAACTAAATGCTAAAACTCTTCAGTGGTCTTTTGTTTTGACAAATTATCAAAGAAATAAAAAAATAAAAAAATAAAAAATCACCTGCCTGCAAAAACTTGTTTCTTCTGTACAAATTACTTAAATGTAAAACATACTTAAGATATAAAACAGGGATTTTTTTGGCCAGAAAGTGATGAGTTTGGCACACCAATATTTGATCTACAATTAACAAGGAGATAAATATCAAAGATAAAAGAAAGGGTTTTTTTGGTAATTGCATTGAAACAACTGCTTGTAAACAAAATATATTTAGTTAACCTTCAAATACCAAAATTTATTAGAATATTTACTTCAAGCGGTGAGAAAATACATTGTGAATGTAACATATTTTGAACAACATAAATATATTTACTTGGAAAATGTATTAAAAAATGGCCAGAAATATATGAAGAAATATAAATATAAGTAAACTTGTAGAAAATATATTTATATAAATACATTTTACCTCTATACTATCAATATTCTGTTTTATTTTGAAATATATTTAAACAAATATATCTGTGAGCAGCAATTATTATTTTTATTATTTATTACAATTATTATTTAAGCACTTACGTAAAAAAGTTTTATGTTTTATTTAGCAAGCATGTAACCACTTAGATTATAGATGGAAAAGACCATTTACTGCCTATATAGACAATTTACCATAGGAAATATGTGCCTTTTAACAGTTAAAGTCCCACCTTTTGTCTAATCTCCATAAAAGTTTTTATGCTTCTTTAGAATCATATGGCACATATGCACACCTAATTTTGTGAAGTTCTACTTTGACCGGACCATTTTTCAGTCATTTAAATGTAATTTCGCATTGGAAATATAGCATATACTGTAGCATAATCTCCAATATTTAACAAACGATTCGATTGACAGCGTTGGTCCTAGAGACAAAGTTGCTCAGAGAGGAGTTCTACCATGCGGTATGAATGTTGTGGGAAAAACGCGATGGCTATCTTGAATTCCTCAAAGGCCTCTATGGCCGTGAGTCAAACAGGCCAGCGAGTTCTGTTCCGATCGGCCTCCGTTAATCTTGTCTGATAGCTGTTTTCAGATTCTGTTTTTTGAGATACGCAAATGTCCTCAAGGGCAGTATTGGCACCTTGGGCGAAGACACCACATGCCAATTTTCAACTCAATCAGACTTAGGGTTGCATAGTTATAGCCATTTTAAAGTTTTTTCCATGTCATAGCACTACCAAGTGGCCAGTCATGCATGCTTTTCACACAACCACAGAATGATGTCTTACATTTGCGTGCCGAGTTTGGTGAAAATATCTCATTCCGTTCATGAGTTATAGCCATTTTAGTAAAAGTGGCTCCTCCCACTTTCATAAGTTTTGCTGGCCCTTAGAGAATGTGAATTGAAATTTCAACTTTGTTTTAAATGTATTGACTACCAGACTCCAGAGAATCTTGCTGCACTGGTTTGGTTCCAATCGGGCCAAAAACCAAGGACTAGTTCGGAAAAGTATTTTTTTCAAAAACTTTTGAATCTGATGGTTTAGGAGTTATGAGCGATTTCCTACTTTTGACCGCTGTAGCGCCCCCGTCAGGCCGATCAGGTTGGTCTGCCCGATCACTTTTAGGGGAGAATGCTGATCCTTGGAAAATTTAACAATAACAATAGGGTTTCAATGATATGCGCTTAATAACTGAAAATAAATACATAGTTTTTGCTATATATAATTTTTGTTGATTTAAAGATCTCACATGCTGTTTGGATGGACATGATGTTTCTGAAGTAAAACATGATGATCAATTTAAGAATAATAAAAGTAGTCATTTGCACACTTTGTATGCCTGAATTGAATTATCATGAAAGCTCAAGAGCCCTATTTTAACGATCTGAAACGCAAGTACTTTTGTGGGCGGGTCTCGGCGCTGTTGCTATTATACCGGCGGGATAAATGACTCTTGCGCTCGACGCAAATCTAAAATGTGTTGGTCTGAAGTCGCTTCATTACTCATAGGTGTGGTTTGGGCATAACGTGAAATAAACCAATCAGAGCATCATCTCACATTTAAGAGCAGGCGCGCTTGTTCCATGGCGGATCGCTATTATAACGGCGGATTTGCCAGATTCGCGCCAGGAGCGGTCCACAATTAAAACAGCTGTAATGTAAAAACTAACCATAACCTTAACCTTAACATTTTTGCAATTAATCTGATATTTTGCAGGTCAATGCTTGTCTAAAATTTCTTTTTTTTTTAAAAATCATTGTGCACTAGAACTAAACTCGTAAATAGTATGAATGCTATGAATATTAATAACATCTCTTTAGCTTATCATTTGATCAGACTGATTTGAGTGATTGGTGTCATAATGGTTTATCTGCCACAAGTGTGTTCTTTGAAATGTTTGTAGTTGTGCTGAGTGCAGTATTTCCCTCACCTTGATGACCGTCAGCAGGCCTTCGTTAGAGACCGGGTCAGTGTGCGCAGAGAAATGAGCCGCGGGGTCGCCCGCTGTTATCCTGTAGATAGTGCTCCACGCTCCAGTGTTGGGCTGGTCTTTATCCGTCACCGTCAACTTCAACACATTAATGTTGACCTGGTTCTCTGGTACCTCGCCAAAAAACTTTATAACATAACACATGTATGTGACAGTTAAACAGAGGGCATGTCATGTTATCATTTACATGTCACATGCTAATACTGCATTGTTAGTTTGGCTCGATGGACCATATGTCTTCCTTTTCATTCAGCCAATATTTCTAAATTTGGCTTTAGTTTCATTATGATGTGCTTATGGTCTACTACTTTGTGATGAGTATGCATATTTGCATTGCTTTAACATCTCTCTGTAATTCTCACACACCAATTGGTTGATTACAAATTGCTTGCAGCAGCCATTGGCCAAATTCCTGTCTCAACCATTAGCCTACTCGAAGCATGAACGAGTGAATCGCGTGTACGGCATCATACAGTTGTTCAAGAGCAGCCAATGACAGCTATCCTGAGCCAAAACAGTCCACGCGTGATCTCGAAAAACTCATTCATGCTTTTGTATTTACAAGGCTAGATTACCGCAACTCACTACAACTGGTCCAAAATGCTGCTGCGAGGCTTTTGACAGGTACTCGTAAGAGAGACCACACCAGAGTCCTGCACGGGTCCGATTTTGTAAATCCGCACCCGCCCGTACCCGCAGTGCTTCAAACCGCATCCGACCCGTTATCCGTCAACAGCACCAATTAAAATCCGCACCCGAAATAAAATCAGTTTAGCCAATCACATTATAGACACACTTACAAAAATGTTTATTGCCAGGTCATACAGAAGTTATAACGACAATTAACACAAGGACAACTTCAGCCGAAGCTGTCAAAAGGCCGGTACATGCGGAACATGGCTAACGTTACCACAAAACTGAGTAACAGACGCGGCTACAACACTATATCTGCCACGCAATTTCTACATCTGACCATTTTGGGTTCAAACACTGCACACCACACATACTGAACAGTGTTAAATCTGAAAAATACTGTTCGATAGAACTGCTTTGTTACCACAGTTATCTGCGTGCTTCCTCAGCGATGAAGTTCCACAACTGCGGCTATCCAACACGAAAATGCAGCAAAGCCTTTCACAATATTGTTTTCTTCAGATAACTCCACATTTCTCCCACACACTGGACTTGATTTTTGATGACGTATTGTCGACAACTTTACAATCTCCACTTGCTATTCTTTTCTTCAGCTCCTCAGCATCATCTCGACGACTGCAGATCGCGCGCGCCGTTATGAGGGATTTTTAAAAGTGAAAGTAGCCTAGGGAACGTTATAGATCCTGGGAGGGCGTGGCGCGTCGGCACAAATAAACTGATGTGGATTTTAAATTATTTTATCAACTTGAAATACAGAAATATTTTTGTAGATGTGTTCCTAAAAATATGCATATATTTTTATGTTTGCACGTGATCGTTTTAAAGGAGACATATCATGCTTTTAAATTGTTCCTTTTTACATATAAATGATACATTTGTAGTCTATATAAAGCGGAACTGCAATGCTTGGGTCTGAATTCCTCATTATTATAGCTCCACAGGCCCCTTTTCTACCCCTTTTCTGATGTGCGTCTGAGAGCAACTCGTTTTGGTGCGGTCTCTTTAAATACAATTGAGACACTTCATACCCCGCCCCCTCTCCAGGTTGCAGAGGTTCAACTACACCCCGTTCGGCCATTTTTGTAGTCTGATAGCAGAGATACGATTATCTAGCGGCACAGAAACTTTTTATTCACACGTTATTAACAAAATGTCAACAACGGAAGACTTGTCCAGCCAGCCTTACATGTTCGAGCCAGAGTCGGAGCCGGAGCGAGATGAAAATGAAGACGACAAACCTGTAGAACAACGTCTTCATATGGATGTATCGCAATGGTGTGTTACTGTATTTACACATGAAGCTTTGGTCTTCCGACCTTTTACCACCGTGTCGATTTATTTTGATTAATATGTGTGAGGGAGAGAGAGCAAGACAGCGTCTAGTTTGGAGACGGTGATGTCTTGTTTACACTTTCGCCTGGCTCTGAAGAGAGAGTGAGAGAGTGAGCGCGCGACCGGGTCTCTCTCTCTGCTCGTTCTTTCAGTTAAACATGCGCCCTGTCAGAATCGCAGCAGTTCATCTACATTAGACGGTGTAATGAAGCATGTGGGTTACTACATCCAACAACCGAACATTTTAACTTACCCTCTCGTAACTTCTGCATCCTTTAGCTTGGACTACAAAATTGCAGCGAGAAATAAAAATGGCGGATTGCTCGAAGTGTTGGGCCGGAAGTCAATGTCCTTATTTGGCAGTTCCGCTGCAAATACTGTGACGTAATAGTTCAAAAAACGTCATAGAGCAGGGGTTCCCAAACTTTTCCATGCCAAGGCCCCCCAAATACCACTAGGTTCTGGCCAAGGCCCCCCGTATTGAACCCATCGACAATACTATGGCACGGCACATGTAGAAATAAATAAAACATCTAGGACTAGGTGAACATCAGATTATGTGATGGTGTTTGATACCAGCCAATCAGAAAGATGAGATGCACCGATTACAATTTTCAAGGCAGATTCCGATTTTTCATTGAGTTTGACCTGCCGATACAGATTTAAGCCGATTCTGATTTCATTTTTTCTAACCTTTACAGCACACACAAATATTTATTTTATATATATATATATATATATATATATATATATACATATATATAAATAATAAAACACCACTTTTACCCAAACTGGTTAATAAAAGCAAGTTTAAATGGATACATTCTCTATAAATATTTTTGTCTTCATTTTCTTTTCTGACATAGCCTACTCCTTGTTAAAACACTATACATGCAAATTATGTGCATTTTTTTGAGTGAAATCATATTTATTTTGTCCATCAAAAGTGTGCTTTCACTTTAACTGAGCGTGAGCAGCGCTACAAAAATAGACTCGGCGTCGAAACCCTCCGCTTCACTGCTGCTCATGCGACGCTCCTGCTTGACGCTAACGCGCTGCTCCAGCTCGCGGTGTGAATGCACTCACTGAACATGCACGCCGAAAAAAATTCGCGCTGCTCACGCGCCGCTCGCGATCTGAAACGGCTGTAATTCACAAGGTTTCCTACATGTGCGTTCTGTGTGCATGTGTGTGATGTTGATGTTGCGCGATGTTATTCATGCGGCGCCCGAGTGCATTTGAATCGCATGCATCACCGAGTGCATTTGAAAATCACGTGAAAATCGGCCAATTCTTGTCACTAGCCGATCAATCAGATATCAGATAGGCTATGCAACAAATTATTATAATGTTTTTTCATAACAATACTCATATTAGCAAATATTTCTTTTTTAACGTTTTTTAACTTTTTTTTTTTCAACTTGCTGCGGCCCCCCTGGCGCCCCCTGGCGGCCCCCACTTTGAAAACCCCTGTCATAGATAACAGAAAAATCGGAACAGGTTGAAAAATATGACCAAAACAGAATATAAAGATATCAACAAAGCACCTGAAGAGAATAATTTCATATTTTCTGTACTTCTAAACACTCCAAATATACAACAAAATGCATTTAAGGGCTAAAAAAGTGCATTTAGCATGATATGTCCCCTTTAAACCCGTGTTTCCCCAATGTCCGACCCGACCCGTATCCGACACAGTTGGATATTTTTCACCCGTTTGAGCAAAATTTGCGGGTCACCCGTCGGGTACCCGAACCCGTGCAGGACTCTAGACCACATTACTCCAGTTTTGAATCTGAGCGATTACAGAATAAAGTTTGACATTTTTTTTTTATATTTTAGAATTAAAGTTTTTGTTTATAAATCACTGCATGGTATGGCTCCATTGTATTTGGTGAATTTGATTTTTGAAATATGAACCAAAACGGTCTTTAAGGTCAGCTGACCAGCGGATTTTAACGACTCCTAGAACTAAACTGAGAAGTGGAGATCGAGCTTTTGTACCGATATAGCTTATGAAGAATGATCTACCCCTTTCTCTGACATCACCACCCACATTAAGTGTTTTTAAACACAAGCTTAGGGAATACCTCCTCGCATTTGCATTTAATGGGGTATAGAAGTTGTTTGTGTATTAAAACTGAGGGGGTTATTTCGCTGTGGTTTTAGTGTTGTGTTTTTATGGTTGTCTTTGTGTTTTAGATATTGTACAGCACTTTGTTCAATGGTCAGTTGTGTAAAAGTGCTCAATAAACAAGTAAACGAAACGAATAAAGGTGCAAGTGTTTTAGAAGCACACATTATCAGAGTTCAGCACGAGCACTGAAAATCAAATGTGTAAAGGCACTAGGCATGTGCCAGTATCACATTTTCATGCTGCGATTAATTGAGTGATCTTTTATCACGGTATACGGTATTATCACGATAATAATTGCACATGAGAAACAGATGGATTGGGGGGTGGGGGGGTGAAAAATAAATAAAAACTTGCATCACAAGGTGTAATTGTGATTGTCAAAGCATTTGGTAACTAAACTGAATTTTATTAAGTTTAGTGACAACATGTTACAATGATTACATGGTACAATGACTGGTAGGCTACTGTTTGTATTGCTTAACACAAATTTAACGATTTCAATTCAATACTTGGGATTTGATTTAAATCTTGATTCAATTTTGACTAATTTTGGATAAATATTAGGAAGGCTACAGTAGATAGCCCACATGTTATTTTTTTCTCATGAAAAAAAATATCTCACATAATGCTATGAAACCATATACTGTAGAGCCCTATCAGCTGGTATTATTAAAGGTTACAAATAACTAATTAAATCAAATATAATGTGGTTTTCATTATAATAACAATTATGTAATGACACGAGTAAAAATATAATAAATATGTAAAAAAGTGCAGTGCACATATTCAGCAAAATACTCCTCTTTATCTATTTGTTTTAGTCATCTAACATGCTGCTGGTCATTAAATGGTTTAAATGTAACGTTCTGTGACACAATTGTTCTCCTGTTATCAAAAGTTATATCAAAAGTAACCTGCTCTGTCTTGTTTGACGGTCTTCGTGTCCTCTTTGCTCCGCGATTTTTCTCTGCGTGAGAAAACGGATGTGTGGCGTGAGCGTGTGAAGAGTCTCTGAAGTCGAGTTGGCAGCTCTGCTTTTAGAAGCGGGATGGATCCGGATAGATCGGCGGCGGCCATAGACTGTAGGCGGCGGCGTTCCTCCTTCCACCATGCTGCTTCTCTATGTGAGGACTGTTTACATTAGACTAGAAGTGCGCACCGGCCGCATGCTTATACACATGGCGATTGTTTACATCAGAGTGCGCACGTGTTTCGCGCAGCATATACTGTTTGTTTAAGCGGCTGATGGAAAATAATCTATAATGCGCGTTCTAAAAATCTAAATTCGGATCTATTATTTTTCACGGTATTTTGAAGTGCCCGCGATAACAATATCGTGCATATTCATTACCGCGATTTATCGCATTACCGAATACCGGCACATGTCTAAAAGGCACACAATTTTTTGAGAAACCAAAATAATGTCTTGTTAGTTGATTCTAAGGTACAAGTCAAGTCACCTTTCTTTCTATAGCGCTTTATACGAAGCAGTTTTACAGTAATAACAGGAAAAATTCTGTTAAAAAGGAAAGTTAAATTCTGCAGTAAAGCAGCTCTAAAAAGAGGATAAACAGTCATTGTTCAGCTGATATCAGTTCAGTTGGGTTCATTTGGGTTCAGTAGCTGAGAGAAGTTCATCAGTTCTGTCAGAGTTTCCTCTGCAGAAGCGGTGTGTGTGTGTGTGTGTGTTCTCACCGTGTCCGAGGTGAACTCTGGAGGGTTGTCGTTGATGTCTGTGATGGTGATGACAGCAGTGCATGTATTAGACAGACCATAGGTGGGGTTTCCCTCCATGTCAGTGGCTTGAATGATCAGTGTGTACTGAGGCACTTTCTGCAAACACAGACACAGCGAATGTTCAGCTACACTTTCTTGCATTTCTTTTCACTTTGAAAAAAGCGGAGTAAGAACAACAACTTTTTATGCATTAAGACGAGGGATCCTTAATTGTTACAATGCCAACTAACTTCAGTGGCCCTCTTGTAGGATGCGTGAAATGAAGAGTTTTGCCTCCAGGTTCCCAGTGTTGTGTCCTGATTTCATAATCAGCAATCTGAGTGTTTTTCATCTGTTGCTTTTATAAGATGATGCTTAAAAAGCTATGTTTGCTTTATACTGCACTTCTGTGGTGATGTTCATGGTAAATTATTATTCTGGGATTGATTCACACTCCCCAGTAGCCCGACGGAGTCAGACAAATCTATGACAAAATGCTGTATAAACTAATAATGTAATGCAAACGGTGTCTTAAATTTCATACATGCAATGGATTAAAGTAATTACAGATACCAAATATAGTGCTTAACAAAAACAAAAAAGGTTATTTAAAAGTAATTAAAATAATATTGCACTTAAATATGGTATTGCACACAAAAAGAAAGGAATGAAAATAATGCATTTGTAAAAATCATTTTGTGGCTGCTGTGAAAAAGCTGTTCTGAGAACTGGCAGTTCTTGTCTTAAGTCTGCATTGCCAGACGGTGATGTCTAAGCAGATTGTGTGCTGGATGAGAAGAGTCACCAACAATTCTCCCAACGTGTTTCTTGACACGGGCCATGTACAGGTCCAGGTCGGTCCTGAATACTCGCTGAAGTCTGTGCTTGTCCAGTCGGTGGCAGAGCTGAACCCAACAGGACAGGACAGGTTCACCTGTGAAATCAGCACAGCGTGTCCTTCGGCAGGTTAGGGTTCTTCAGTTGACGAAGAAGGACATCATCTGCTGTGATGATGAGGACAAACTGCAGACGAGACACCAAACAACTCAAAGGAACAGTCATGGTCAGTGGAGACAAAACCTCTTTTAAACAGCAATCATGTGCTCTCCTGCCCAGATGTGGACTCATCTCTATCCCGAATGAGGCTGACAGAGGAGCTCCAGAATAAAGTGCAGTCCCATGGGCAGTACATGTTCCACAGACCTACTGTACGTGATCTACAGACACACAGGAGGGAGCCTGTGATGAGCGGTAACCCTTCCTTTTACAGTCCCCTAATTACTAGGTATTTACCTGGTAAATATATGGTAAGTTATAGTTGGTTATTGGTAATTACCACAGGTAACAAGAATGTAAATGCAGAGAAACTACAAACTAATTACTAGGTATTTACCGGGTAAATATATGGTAAGTTATAGTATTTTAATGTGTAATTACTTAAGGTGATTAGTATGCAATTACAGAGAAATTTCCAGGGAAAAAAACACCACTGTTAAATATCAACTCAACAAAGTACTGTGTACTTGTTACCTGTTTAAGTTGGTAATAACTCAGATTTAATTGTGTACTTCCTCAGAATGTAGGCAGCCAATTTTTAGAAACACCTCCAGTATTATGGTGCGTTCAAGTCATCTCGTATAGATCGAGTTGAACGCACTTGAACACCACCACAATGTCGTAAATACCAGTGGGGAGCTCGGGATTTTCTTTAAACCCCGATCTGTACGAGTTGGGGGCGTGTCAGTGAGAAACATGGCGGAAATTATCAATGCAACGTCTGTAGTTGACGGTAAATTTTAATTGAGAGAAAAGTGATAGTACAATATATATCACAATACTTACAGGTATTTAGCAGTGACATTGTAAGGCTTTTTTATTTATAAAAAAGTAAGCTTTCTGCACAAAATATGATATCATTGGCTTCATAAGTTAATTAAAAACATAAAAAGAAAAACACACCTGATGCGCATTCTTTGTTCTTCATTTTCTATAAGCAGAGTTAACAAACCTTGCTGTATTTTCGTGTAATCCATTAAAAGAAGGTACACCGCCATCTTGCTCCGACGAAACTGACTTGAACGCACCTCACGTCGTAAACACGACTTCCCACCTCGTACGTACGAACTTCCCAGGAGGACTTGAACGCACCATTACCCATCAATCCAAGTTAGGTGTGTAGTTATCCTAGGGTTATGTTGGTAACAGTCCATGTTTATTTATTACTATCTTGAAATTAAGACGGTACTAGTTTCCAATAAATTACCTTGTCTTACATAGTTGTTGTTCATTGCTACACCCATTTATAGAGGGTTTATCAAATAATTTACCTTACACTTACCTGCTAACTACCCCGCAGGAACAGTTTTCCCTAATGTCATGGCACATCTTAAATACTGGGTATGTTCTTGCAGATGTTTTTACAATTTACTCGGTAAGTAAAGTGCAACTGTACTGTAAAATGAAGCCTTGTTTATTTCCATGGTATTACCGGAATTGTACCATATAACCTGATCATTCCCTTTTCCATAGTCACATTTTTTTTTACCTTGTATGTCCTGCAACGTTACCAAGGAAAACATGACAATTTACTCAGTAAGTAAAGTGCAACTGTACTGTAAAATGAAGCCTTTTTATTTCTATTGTATTACCAGACTCTTACCACATCCTTTGCTGCTTAAACATTTTTTAAATCAAAAACTTTTACCATGTGTGTTCTGCAATTTAACTAATCCAGCCTGGCCTCATTAATAAGTAGTATTAATACGTAATTTTCAAAGATAGAAAACTACATAGGCTACAATTATGAAGAAAAACAACATGCGTGTAACTTAATCACAATAATTTATTTATTGCGAAAATGTCAAAACCGATACCAAAAGTCGTTCACATGACGATGTGTTGCAGTCACAGTCCTCTCTCTCAGTATATAATAGTTTTGAATGAGGTACAGAGCAGAATTAAGTTATTAATCCATGAAAATGTTAATCCGGCTTCGCTCTGTGTGAATGCGCGCGTGCTTCTCCATTTCAAATGTAGTTTACGACTGAAATACGGCATGTTGCAATCTGTGACGAACATGGACGAACAGGCAAGAGCCAATGAGCGTTTGATATCACTGCCGTAAAACATGTCGTAACGCTTCTTGAGGGCGCAATTTTTGAATTTGAATTCATCACGAGCGCGGGATTTGACAGTTACAGACTGCGCTGCTGTGATAGCCTGTGAAATGGAGATGATCACTCACTGGATAAAGGGCTGAATTTGGATCTCTTTCTTGCAAACGTATGGATTCTAAAGATTTGGATTATATCAAGTATAATAAAATTGATGTCTTTTGTGAATTTATGTTGGGTTTTGGTGTATTATTATTGTTCTATTGGAGAAAACGCATTTTGTGTCTCACTGTAAATAAACTAAATATTAAAATGGTTAAACGATTAAATAAGGTATTTTTAAGGTTTTAAAGTGTATTCTTGTTTAACTGTATGTAGGCTAATCGTTTTTGTGCTGTTAATACGTAAACATTTTACATTTTAGTGCTGTAAATACGTCAGTATTATACGTTTCTGTGTGTATAAAACGTAAGTAAATGTACGTATGGTAGAATTATACTATACGTAAAAATACACACGTATTCTCATGAGATCACGTTGAACATTCTCAGTAAGTAAAGTGCAACTGTACTGTAAAAGGAAGCCTTTTTATTTCCATGGAATTACTGGGATCTTACCCAATAATCTGTAATAGCTGCAGTTACGTGATTATAGGGTAAGATCCCAGTAATTCCATCGAAATAAACAAGGCTTCCTTTTACGAAAGTTTCTGCTCCTATAAAAGCCACATAGTATAAAAATCAACCTTGTTATTTGCGATCTTCTGGATACTACACTACTACACTACCCATAATTCTAAGCAAAACACTGACGTCTCTGATTGGTCGAACTTGAGTCGCGCCGCGGTTACCATGGCGACGTTTACCGCCCCCGCGAACGGTGATCTGAAGTAAATAAATACAGGTAGTTTATGTGTTTATACTTTGCCTTTTTTCCGTAAGGTTAAAACGTTGTTTTTTTTGAGCAGGGAAATAATTTGAATAGGAAATGAAACGTACATATGCCAGTGGTGCCTGTTCATGAAGCTGAAAGTGCGCGTAATAAAATAATATGATGCAAACCAACAAGAATCCTTGCTTTTTCTGCTCATGTTTACATTTTATGTGGGCAGGGCCCCATATTAGGCTACGTTCACACTGCAGGCTGAAACGACCCAATTCCGATTTTTTTGCCCCTATGCGACCTGTAGGTATCTGATCTTTTCATGACAGTCTGAACGACACAGATCCGATCTTTTCAAATGCGACCCAGGCCACTTGGGTATGTGGTCCCAAATCCGATACATATCCGATCTTTTGAAATGCGACTTCAGTCTGAACGGCCAGGTCGCATGTATCCGACCCGCACGTCATTGATACGCGAAAAACGTCATAATTCTGCGTTGAAGTAGTCGTCGGTTTGAAAACGGACTGCATATTCGTCGAGCTGAGGTAAATCTGCCGAACGGGTCGACCTCGACGAGCCCGTTAATTAAAAAAATAAATAAAAGCCCACGGCCACCATCATTATATATGACTAACGTTATGTTAACTTATTTGTGCTGATATTAGATAGGTCAGCGGCTGCTGTCTGGCTCTTGTGTAACGGTCGCTGCGCGCGCTCGTGTGTGTGTGTGAGAATCACAGTTAGTTGAAGTTTAGCTACTTCCGCAAACAACAAGTGACGTCGTTGACCGTTGAGTACTCTTCTGCGCATGCGGGTCACTTCTGGGTCATGTCACGTTCACACAGGAGATCACAAAAGGTCGCATTTAATTGGAAATGTGAACGGCCTTGCAAAAAAATCGAATTTAAAAAAAAAATCGGAATTGAGCATTAAGCCCTGCAGTGTGAACGCAGCCTTAGTTATTGAAACGGGCCCCCAGATGCTTAAGGCCGCCCCTGTATGGTACAATTGCGGTAATACCATGGAAATAAACAAGGCTTCATTTTACAGTACAGTTGCACTTTACTTACAGAGTAAATTGTTAAAACATCTGCAAGAACATACCCAGTATTTAAGATGTGCCATGACATTAGGGAAAACTGTTCCTGCGGGGTAGTTAGCAGGTAAGTGTAAGGTAAATTATTTGATAAACCCTCTATAAATGGGTGTAGCAATGAACAACAACTATGTAAGACAAGGTAATTTATTGGAAACTACCGTCTTAATTTCAAGATAGTAATAAATAAACATGGACTGTTACCAACATAACCCTAGGATAACTACACACCTAACTTGAATTGATGGGTAATACTGGAGGTGTTTCTAAAAATTGGCTGCCTACATTCTGAGGAAGTACACAATTAAATCTGAGTTATTACCAACCTAAACAGGTAACAAGTACACAGTACTTTGTTGAGTTGATATTTAACAGAGGTGTTTTTTTCCCTGGTAGTTTCTCTGTAATTGCATACTAATCACCTTAAGTAATTACACACTAAAATACTATAATTTACCATATGCTTACCAGGTAAATACCTAGTAATTAGTTTGTAGTTTCTCTGAATTTACATACTTGTTACCTGTGGTAATTACCAATAACCAACTATAACTTACCATATATTTACCCGGTAAATACCTAGTAATTAGGGGACTGTAAAAGGAAGGGTTACCAAAAAATATTCAGACTTATAAAACCGTTCGTACGCCAGAACCTGCGCAGAATTCACTTTATAAATCCCAGTCAGCGGAAGATTGTGCGCACATGCGTCTCCTCCCCGAAATAACCATATATGGAGCTTACAACGCCTAGTTTTACTATGCATATCCTCATCTGCATATCATTTGCATATAATTATTCATCCACGTGATAACGTTTAACGGTACAAGACACATTACATTAATAAAAATCATGTACTTGCCTATCCTTGTCTTGTTTTTGAATACATAAATCAAATAGTGTAAAATACATTTCAGAGAAAGTTTTTTCTCAATCTTTTCCACTGGCCGAATTGTATTTTTAATTGATTTATATTTTTAATGGAAACAGATAGGCCTTGGGCATTATTTGCACTAAACTATTTTCTCAGACAATCTGGTATTATCATGATAAGCAATTATCTCTGTGGTTAAAACATTGAAACACAGCACGCCACTGGAGAAGTGTTCAGAAACATCGCATCCACAACAAATATTTCTATTGATTGAATATAAAAAATGTTGTAACTTCTCAGTATGATTTCATGTTTAAGTGTTTAAATATTTGAATGGCATATGTAATCTAAATTTTTATATCAGAAGTAAAACATAGTTTAAATCATTATTTTATTTATTTAAACTGCGTCAGTTTCACTAAACGGCCCAACGCGCTCGCTGACGCGGACATTTAAGAAGCGATGGATATTTGCTTCAAGTGACAGGTTTGGTGAGTGAAATTATATTTGTATTATCTTTCTGTATATGTTTAATTTTCTTTAGATATTCTGTCTAAAAGTGACCAAAAAGACATTTAACTCCAGCTCACCATCGGTGTCGCCAAACTGCTCCGTCTCCAAAGCGCTCGTACGCATGGGTCAGAGTTTGCGTGCAGGTGCGCACATTTTCCCGTCAAGTTTGTTTTTATAAATCACAACTTATGCGTCGGAAGTGCATGTACAGGGCTCTCTCAGGGCCTGTTCTGTGCGACGCAACAGTGATAAATGAGGCCCCTGAGCTGTGTGGGAACAGGGACAATACTGGATCGATTGAAGCATGACCGGACCTTGCTCACTTCCAGTGATTTATTAAATATCGGGGTAAAAAATGGGTAATAACATCTTCCTCGCAGAGAGTAAAAGCTGGAAGGGAGGGAATGGAGGGAGAAATTGAGGATTGGGGAGCAGGAAAAGAGGAAATAAATAAAGGCAGGGCGAGAGGCTGATAGACTTCGCAAACCTGCAGCAGAAGATGTTCAGATGTTCAGATCTTCAGCCAGCTTTTGGTTGTTTTATAATTGTTGTTCCTTAGATCTCTTGCTCTCCAGTTTCACTTGTATGCTGATGACACCCAGATTTACATCCACTCTGAACCGGGTGATTATGCGGCTGTTTTTCTTGAACATTGCATTTCTGTGATAAAAATATGGATGTCTCAAAATGTTCTTTGCCATGAAGGTGATAAGACAGAGGATGTGCTCATTGGTTCAGCCCATCAATTAGGTACAGCCAACACTTCATACACCAGTGCGATGCAAGTGTGTTCGGCTAGTTTCAGCCCGACGCAGTTTTCATTTTCCCGTCCTGCGCACGTTGTTTATATAGCGAATGCATGTGTGCCCATCTGTGGCCCGTGGGGGTCTCGGCACCAGGGTCAGGAGAACTGACATGCTGAATCCCTTAGTGACTTAAATACTCTCTTAAAACACACCTTTTTAGACTTGCTTATATATGATTTCTTAGTTTATCAGTGTATTGTATGTTTGTATATTGTATGTATGTTTAGCACATGTGTTTTTATTTATTTTATATCAGTTAATTTACCTTTTACCTTTACATTGTATATTCTCTGTGTAAAGCACTTGAGGTAATCAAGATGTCTTTGCAGAGGTCAAGGTTTATGATCAGATCACGTGGCATTGATGTACCTCTCGGTCCAGGCCAGCAGCAACAGTGATGACACTCCCAGTCCTGTTGTTAATGGTGAACATGTTTGGACTGGGGCTCTGGGGATTCTGGGACACAATCTTATAGCGCAGCTGCCCATTAAGAGTTTTGGGATCGTCCTTGTCCACTGCCGTCACTGTCATTACTGTCGTGCCTATGGAAATGAAAGACACAATATAATAACACACACACACACACAAGCTTGTCGTGCACACACACACACATGTGAAATGGGTTGACCTGGTTTAGAGCCTTCGGGAACGCTTCCATTCCAGATCTGCTGGATGAACTCTGGCCGGTTGTCGTTCATGTCAATGACGTTGATCATGATGTCTATGGGGTTCTCCACCTGATTCCCGTTCAGGTCCACGGCATGTGCCCTCAACTGAGGCCAGAACACACAGAGGACTGCATATGAATGAACAAATACAGGGCATGCAAAACACATGTAACTGTGCTGATATGTCAAGGTAGTAAGAAGTGTAGATTATTTTTACTGTGCTCACTGACTATATGACAACAAACATTTAAATACACGAGTTATTGCACAATACATTGAGAAAATGTCTAGAAAAGGTTAATACTTCCGACATTAAATCATTGTAAAGTGGTGATGTTAAATCTCAGTGTTGCTGGTGTCATGCCCTCAGGTTTATTATTAAAGCAGATTATTATAATAATCAGTTATCCCTGATAATGACTGATAATAGTCATGTCATAAGCAGGTTGTTATTGCATATTAATTAGGAGAAAACTTCTCTGAGAGTTTATCATGGTGTTGTGTTCAGAACAGTTGGTTTTGAACACACGAATTAGCTAACGTACACTGCCATCTACAGGTTAGGGGTCGTAAGATATTTAATGTTTAAAGAGTCTCTTCTGCTCAGCAAAGGTTTACAGTAAAACAGTGATATATTATTCCAGTGTAAATCAGCTGTTGTCTACTGTATGTGAATATATAGTAAAGTGTAA